>NC_135712.1:215010014-215317645 GCF_964656455.1 Halichoerus grypus
CTCCGAGGAGAGGCCAGCCTGAGGCAGCCAGGGGATCCCTGTGCAACCCCCCCCCCCCCGGCCACCCTGACCCATCCCAGGTGCAAAAGTCCCTGGAGATGTCACCCCAGGTCCCAGCCTGGCCTGTCTGCTCACCCCCAACCCCCCACCCCGCTTGGCCACGTCGCTGCCACGGCAGGGCGGGGCCCAGGCTGGGGCGAGTGAGGCCCTCCCCTCAGGCACAAAATTGAAGGGGAAGCCCAGAACTCAGTCATCAAAATCAACATCCCACAAACAAAATGAATTCATGTCCCAGATCCACAATGAACAATAATCCATCTCTTAAATAAAAATAGGATCTGCCCCGGCAAGACCCTGCCTGGCCCTGTTTCTAATAAAACACCATTTGCTGAAATAGCTGGGTGGCCCACCGCCCTGGGAAGCCAACTAGGTTTCTTAAGTCTCACATGGAAATGTTCTTTATCTCGATTACGGAGTGGGGTTTTTTTGGCCGCATCTTACATTCTGTGCCTGAGGTGGGTGCCTGGCAAGCTGTCCCCCCAATTGTGGGTCGGAGCCAGGAGCTCGATGGGGGGCCCCACGGTCTCATGATGGGCAGAGCAAGGCTGGTGCTCAGAAGGGTGTGGGCAGCGAGGAGGCATGTCTGGTCCCACCAGGGACGGCCCCTGATTTGTGGAATCCGTCCCTCGGGCTCATCTTGGAGCCCACAGCCTCCCCCCACCCTCCCTTCCGTCGTGAGGTTCACAGGGCGCCCCACTGACGACAGACGGAGAGCGTCAATTCTATCGGTTTAGGAAGCTGAGTGTGGGGGAAAAGGGAAAATATAGGGTCAAGTTACAGAACCTCACGCTGGAAATGCCTCGAGCTCAGCCGGTCAATTTTTCCCCAAATGTGGCAGGGGACCCGTGTGGAAGATGTTCACCAAGTGGCTTAACCGCTTCCCCACACCCAGGGCCTTGGGTAGGATGGGGCACCCAGCAACGACCCCGGGGACCTATCACTGTGCCCCGACCGGCCGTATGACCCCACAACGATTCCCTACCCTCTCTGGGCTCACTGTCCCGGAGGGAAACGGCAGGGGGCAGGGAGAGAAATCCAGCCCCAAATACGCTCCAGCCACAATGCGAAAAGGCCGTTGCAACCTTGCCCGCGTGGGGATGCCGTGGTTTTCCCTTCACGTGGGGGAGAAGCTGCATTCCGAGCTGGGGCGCCTTCACACCCACGGCCCGGCCGGGCAAGCCTCCAGCCCAAACACACTACAGTTTCAGTGTCTGGTCCCCTGGATTTTCACCTCTCTTGCTTTTCCACGTGTGGCAATCGTAGACCAACCGTCCCAGAGCTCAGGCAGGCGCTTGCTCCTGAGGCCCCGCCCAGGGTCCCCGGCTGGGCGGGCAGCGGGCAGGGGGCGCCGGGGGCTTCTCAGCTGATCCCATAGAAGGGGACGCGAAAGCCACAGAAGAAAGAGCCGCCCTGGGGCCATTTCTCTCTGCCCAGTGGCTGGGGCCCCCTGCCCTCGCCGCCCCCTCGTGCGAGCTCCAGGACCATCGCCCCTGCCCCCCTCTTGGCCCAGGCCCCTCCCTCTGCCTGGTATGCCCTTCCCATCTCTGCGGGCAGGCAGGGAGCGCAGCCTGGGGAAGTGATGCGCAGAGCACCCCCTCCCTGCGGTCTGACAGTTGCACGGCGCTTCCGGGTGGCCACGGGCCACAGGTCAGCCTGGCGGGCCAGGGGCAGCAGCGCCCCGGAGCTTCACCCCACGGCTGCCCCACCCCCGCCCCCGGTCACTCCAGTCCTGCAGGTAGGGGCTCCCGGAGGGGTGTGGCGGGGCGGGGGGCGGGGGGCGGGCAGAAGCAGCACCTCGCGGAGGTCGGAGTGAAGGGGGGTCTGGGTGGGGCCAGGGCTCAGGCTGCCGAGCTCTGGGAAGGAGGCCCCCCCACCCTGCGCGGGTCCCTGGGTGCTATCGTCGGCCCTCAGCTGACCCCCCACCCCGGCCCACCCTCACAGCTGAACATTCTATTCAGTCCATGTCACAAAAGCACAGCGTCCTTCCCATTGTCCTGGAAAGTTGAGGAGTGATGTTCCTGCCTCACCCACGAGGAGAGGAGCCCAGAGAGGGCGACACACCATCCCAGGGCCACCAGCAGGTCAAGCCGGGCAAGAAGACCGAGACTGCCCCACTCTTGCCTAGCTCCCCGCACCCCCACGCACACCATCGGCGCCCCCCGCGTGCCCACCCCCGCGTGCCCCCAACTCTGACCTCCCCCCTGCAGCATGAGCAGCCCTGAACCACCCAGTGAGACCTCTGGGCCTGACGCCCCCACCTGGCCAACTCAGCCCACCTACAGCAACCTCGGTGAGCCCCCCGGGGCGGCAGGGGCGGGTGGCCGAGCTGAAGGGCTGAGGCTCCCTCTGCCTGAGGGCAGCTTAGCTCGCTTACAGCGACCAGGTCATGGCCCTCCATAAAACTCTGCTGAGAAAGGAAAAAAGCTGGGATCATCAGCTTGCGAACATGGGGGTGGGGTCATTTGGCCAGAGCCACGCAGGGACATGGGGTCACCTGGCGTGGGCTGGACACCTCTCTGCCACCGATGCGTCCCTCCTCCATAAACTGGGGATGGCACCCATACCCCACGGGGCCATTCTTCTCATTCTGCAGATGGGGCAGTGGTGGCCGAGGGGCCTGAACTCTGCACGTCCTCACCCCCTTCCCTGCTCCCCTGCTTAGGTGAGGTCCGCGGCCAACTGCTGCCCTCCAAGGCCTGCCGCCCCCGGACATCCGGGCGCCCCCCGACTGACTCACAGCCCCTGCCCCCACCCCTGCCCAAGAAGACCCTGGCCAGGACCCAGTCTCTGCCCACCCACAGGGCCTGCAGCTCCAGCCCTGCTCCCGCGGGGCAGCCTCGGAGGCCCTTTCTGGGGTCCCACAGTGTGGACGAGAGCCAGGCAGGCAACGACCGGCCTTGGGCCTCCTGTCGCCCGGCGGAGCCGCACTTCCACTTGCTCAACAGCCCGCTGGGCCTCGCCTGGCCCGACCTGCACCACCCCGAGGCCATGCGCACCATGCTGGAGGCCCGGCAGCTGGAGGGGCTCCGTACCGTGCATGCCCGGCTCCAGGCCCGGCTGCTGGGGGGCCGCCCGGGCCCCTGCCAGCCCGGCCACGACTTCCGCCTCCTGGACAGTTCGCCGTGCGTGGAGAGCGGAGATGCCCTCTACTACCGCCTGGTGCGGGTGAGCGGCGAGGCATGGCACATGCTTGCTGCCAAGGTGAGCCCAGCCACCGCCCCCCTCCTTGGAACTTTCCCCAGTGTCCCATCTTGGGCCTAAGCCAGAACGCGTACAGCTTGGGCTCCCCACTTACTCTGCAACTAACACGCACTAACACAGTCAGCCCTGGGAACCCCGTTTCTCAGGTGTGGGCCACGGGCACGTGAATCGCCTGGGCCTCCCGGGGGCCCAGGAGTCTGCATTTTAACCCAGTCTCCCGCGAAAGCCGCTGAGTTCGCCAGCCACGTTAATGATAATAATCAGTCACTGTCAAAATGTCTGGAGCGTTTCTGGGCGCCCTAAGCCGTTCCATCCTAAGGACCCCAAGACGCCCTTACCCACCGAATCTTCACGCAACTATCACCACATTTGTCATAAGATCCTTCCGTTTTTATGCGCCACTCAGGAAAAAAAAAAAATCCCTGTTAAGCCACCCCGCGTCAGACGCATCACCGTTTTGGAGGACCCTCAGCAATTAGGCCACCCGTGCTGGGGAGGCCGTCCCTTTCAGCCCCTGGAGCACGGAGGGAGAACGGTGTTGCTGGGTGCGTGTGTGGCGGGCAGTTGGATCCTGGCTCCTGCGCGGAGTCCCTGGTGTAGTTTTTAAAACACGCCCCCCCCCCCAGGTGATTCTAATGTAATTCCCAGAGCTGGTGCTCCCCTGACCTCGAAAGAGCTTTGCGGTCCGGTACTGCGGCCGCCGGCTAGTGGGACTTCTGAGCCCCTGAACCGGGGCTGGTCCCCACTGAGTGTCCGCTATGCACCAGATCTCCAAGACTCAGGATCAAAAATTAACCATAATGCAAAACACCTCTTTAGTAGCTTTGACGTTCACGACTGTTGCGTGATAACATTTTGGATATGTTGGGTCAAATAAAACAGCGTATGGGATTTATGTTCACGTTTCTTACCATGTTTAGAATGTGGCTACCGGAAACGTTGAATTATACCGTGGTCTCAGTCCCAGCCTTGGGACCTGTGCTGCCCCCTTCCTCGTGCCTCTGGCAGGCTGCAGTTTGACCCCTAAACACCAGGGTCCTTAGCGGAGCTTTCCCTAAAATCATGCTGGCGACACACATCCCAGTTAACATGTAACTCCTGCTTCTGGAGGCGGGTTGGCCCGCGCCCCCCTCCCAAACCGCCGTGGGGGCGGGCGGGAAGGCTTCCGCGGCCAGGCCCCTGACGGCCCCCCTTTGCCCCTCAGGTGCCCAAGCCGGGAGCTGAGGAGCCCCATCCGTGGGGCCTGGAGCTGCAGGCCTCGCTGGCCCCGCACTTCAACCTGCAGGGGCTGTGTGGCCTGGTGCCCGCGGGCGCGCTGCCCGGTGTGCCCTGGAGCGGCCCCGTGGCGCTGACGGCCGAGGTGCCCGAGTGCACGGTGACCCAGTGGCTGTCAGAGGTGGGCAGGCGGCCGCGGCCCGCGGAGTTCCCGTGGGTCGCGGCCCTGCTGCTGCTGCAGCTGAGCTCAGCCCTGGAGCACCTGGAGGCGCGCGGCGCGGCCCTGGCGGAGCTCCGGCCCGAGAACCTGCTGCTGGTGGCGCCTCGGGGCTGTGCGGCGGCCGGGCCCCCACGCCTGCTGCTGGCCGACTTCGGCCGCGTCCACCCACGGCCCCCGGGACCGCCCGGCGCCCACGCGCAGCAGCTGGGCCGCCTGCTCCGCGCCCTACTCGGCCCTGCTGCGCCCCCGGCCACGCCCCTGGCCGCAGGCCTGGATACTCTGGCGCGGCAGCTGCCCCGCTCGCGGCCCTCGGCGGCCCAGACGCGGGTTGCGCTGCAGACGCTGCTCTGGGGGCCTGGGCCCGAGCTGCACCGCCGAGGAGCCCCGCTAGGGCCCTGGCTGCAGGTGGGCCGCGCGCTGCTCGTCCTGCACCTGGCCGAGCGGGCCGCGGCCGGGGGGCTGCCGGGCCTGGAGGACTGGCTGTGCTGTGAGTACCTGGCTGAGGCCACGGAGGCCTCCCTGGGCCACGCCCTGGCACTGCTGTGGGACTGACGCCTCCCAAGGGCCTCGCCGAGAGGTAGGCACGCTCCCCAGACCTGGGGCCAGAAGGCCCGCGGAGATGGCCTCCATGATGGAGGGGACACCCTCTTCCAGAAAGGGCAGGAGGCCAGGGGAGAGTGCGGGACTGTGGACACCTCCTCTCCAATGCACCCCCCTTCTACTCCGGGGACTTAGGCCCAAGTCCTTCCCAGGAAGGCCGGGGGCTGGGGGCTAGTGGCCAGTGTCTCCTGAGGCTTTCTGAGGCCAGGACGGCCCAGCCCTCTTCCAGGTGTGGGCACTCCCTGTCGGCCAAGGTCTGTGTGAGTGTGGGACCCCTCCCCCCACCTCCCAGGAGAAGAGAGGCTCTGCCCTTCTAGTGCTGGAGTGTGAGGGTCACAGTCTCGCTGAGAAGGGGACACTGTCCTCCATCTCTGGCCCTGGAGCACCCCCTTGTGCTGAGGATGGCCAGCGATTGTGTGAATGTCCTCATCTAGACCTGCTTGGGGTCTCCAGGGGGAGGGGAAGCTCCTAGAACCTGAGACACCCAGCCCACCCAGCACAGCCCACCCCAGAGTCTGAGCTCACCTGCCCGGGCGTCCCCATGGTGTCCCCGTGCCCTCCACCTCCCCGACTCTCTCCACCCAGCATGGCCTCCGTGCTCTTCCTCTGTGAAATTCAATTCTGTCCAGCCGCCACGCTTCTGCATGGGCTGTTCCCTTGCCAGACTGTCCGAATCTCACCTCCTCTAAGCAAATAAAGTTGCCCCTCCTGGGCCCACTGTTGCTCCTCCCCGTGCCTCCCCCCGGAGCACTGATCACCACCTGCAAGTATTTATCTCACGGCCTGCCACCTGACCACTTCATCCACCAGGCTGAGTTCCCTGCGGGCAGAAGCCAGGCTGAATACACAGTGGGTGTTTAATCTCATAGGATGATGGGATCAACTGGCAAGGAAGACTCATCAGGGAACCTAAGGGAGAGAACAGAGTTTCAGTTTACGCCTCTGAGAAATGGGACACACAAGCCCTGAGGGGCCCTGCTGCCCTGACCTCTGGGGCCTCCAGTCATGCCCCCTCACTTCCCCTCCCCCACCATGGCTCCCCCAGGTATGACCAGGTTCCTCTCCTGCTCAAACCTCTCCCATGGCTCCTCAGTACCCTCAGAATACAGTGGGGCTCCTCCAAAGCCACCGCAAGCTCTCTCCAACCCCTCCTGCCGCATTGCCTACCCGTGGAGCTTTCTGACCTCCAGAAGTTGCCCAGGTTATTTCTTGCCCTGGATCACTCTCCCCTCTCTACTCGTCTGCTTCAGACTCCTATTCATCCTTCAATACCCCAACTCCAAAGCCCTTTGCCCACCCTTGCACTCCCCCCAGACTGGAGTGTTGTCCAACTGTCCCTTCAGAACTTTGAAGGCCAGCTCCATCCTCAGGTAACTGAACATCCTACCCCAGCCCCAGATATATTCCAATCCCTGCAAGTACCTTTCCTGCTCCGTAAAAGATGCTCCCTTTTCCAGCCTCTCTCTCAGCCGAGGCCTGGATGTGCATCTCTGGGGCCATGCTCCCAGATGTGGCCAGCAGGTGGCGCGGCAGTCCTCCCGAACCATAACCACCCCCCACCCCCCCCAACCCCCCGCTCCCTGCCGACCTTCGGGCCGCCCGCCCGCCCCGCATCCGTGCTGTGACCCCCGCCGCCAGAGCGCTCCTGTCCCAGCATAGCCCTGCAAGGCCCTCCGCAGGGGCTACTGGTGTCCACGGGGTCCACACAGCTGCTAAGGTGGGGGCCCAAGTTCAGACGCACCCCCACACCTCAGCACCTCAAGTCCCGGGTTGCCCTGGCCACACCCCACGCATCAGCAGGAGGCAGAGGTGAGACCGTTCAGGGCAAGCAGGAACTCAGCCAGCGGGCTGCCGTGGCCACCCCAGATAAGGGCGCCGGGCCAGGGCAGGGGTGGGGCAGCCTGCCACCCAGAGCCTCCTAGGGCTGCTGTGAAGGACGGGGAAAACGTGAGGTACGGAGGCGCCCGGAGCGCCGGGGCCTGGCCTCGCATCAGACCCCACAGGAACGGAGCCGTGGCCAGAGGAGAGGCGGTCCCCTCCCGCAGGAGGGGGTCACACAACTCAGGGCAGGTGCATACCCCCTGCCCCAAGCCCTCTAGTCCCGGGGTGGCGGGTGGGGGACAGTGGCCGGGGGAACACCACTGAGCCAACACAGGTCTTGGAGGTGTCATCACTTTTATTCAGATTTTTCAGAGCACTAGAAGGGCAGATTAACACCTATCCAAGATAAGAGACCTAAGATTTCCAAGAGCCTTCAAATGAGAAACTCCTCCTCCAAATACAGGGACAATCGGAATCATCTTAAACCAGCAATAAAAAAGTAAAATATAAACTTTTATTTAGAATTAAAGCAAATACTTCAGTATCACAAACACAATATTAAACTTCAAGAAATATACCGCTAATTTGGAGTGAGCGTTTATTTGCACAATTACAACATGCGGACAAACCCAGCAGAGGAGCAGGCCTGACGTCTGCACCCCGAGCAGCAGTCGGTCCCGCCACCCGCACTAAGCGCAACACACGCACAGGGACTGTGATCCAGGGCTCCCGCGGCGGCCAAGCGCGAGGGACGCAGGTGGCCCCGCCACTACTCCTCCTCACCCGCAGACTCTCTCTCAAACGTGTAGGCCATGAAGCAAGCGTCGGGTCTCTTGGGGACAAGGGGATGCCCCGGTCTCACAATCTCAAAGCCCAAAAAGCTGAAGGTCCGGAGCAAGGCGGCTGCGGGGGAAACGGAGTCAGGGCCGCTGCCGGGGCTCGGCAGTGCGGGCAGGTGAGCAGGGCCCCGGGCGCCCCGCGGCTCCACCACCCAGGGAGCGCGCCCGGAGTCCCTACCTCTGTCGTCGCGGTTCTTGTGGAAGCAAATGAAGACGTGGGCGGCGTGCAGCTGCTCCTCCGCGAACTCCAGCAGCACTGCGAAGCTGAAGGGCCGCCGTCAGTCCCGGGAGCACCCCCATTCAGGGCCGAGCAGCACCCGGGGACACGGCCACAGACCCACGCCCCCGGGACGGGGGGCAGGTTCTCCTGAGGACTGCTGGCCCCGCCCCGCGGACGGCCGGGCCCCTCACCTGTCCTTGCTGCCCTCGGGCAGGGCGCCGCCGGGGATCTCGATGTACAGGCCGCAGCCGCTCAGCACCGCTCTCCAGTTAATGTGTTTGGAACCCGTGAGCCTGGTCTGGACGTTCAGGATCCTCGTCTTGCTGTTAGACGTTAGTTCCTCTGTTACATTCAGCCGATTATCCTGCAGGGGAGAGCGCCCGTCCGCACCTCCGACGCCCGCGCCCTGGCCTCCTCACCGCAGCCAGCACTTGGCAAAACCCAGGGGCACCAAGATGACCCCCGCCCCCCGCCGGGGGGTGCTGGGCCCGGACCCCAGGGGCACCTGGGCTGGTTCCCGGAGCGTCAAACCAAGCGGAGGTGAGAAGCAGGTGCACACAGGTGTGCCCCCCGCCCCCCACGGGCCGGCAGGAGGGGTACTTACGGAGTAAAATAAATTAGCTGAAAGATTGTGATCCCTCTGACTATTCCCTCGCCCACCTGGGATCTTCAGGGGTGGGTGAGGGACATCAGGAGCACCACCGAGGCCCTGGACCCAGGTTACTACAGCAGTGAGGAGCGACCCTGGAACTGGAGCAGAAGGGGCGCTCAGCCCGCCCGCGCGCCGCCCCCAGGCCCAGCCGGACGCCAGGGCCCGCCCGCTCGCCGCCCGCAGCCAGGCTCGTGTTTACACCGCGAGCCGCGGCCACTTCCGCCCGTCGGGGCAGCGCGCCAGCACTCGGGGCTCCAGGGCCCCGGGCTCGTCCCGGCCCCGCCGAGCCGTCTCACACCAGGCACCGGGCCTGGCGCAACCGCGCCCTCCGCCCCTCCGCCCGACTTCCCGTTTTCCACCCCGGCCGTGCGGACTTCCCCTTCTCCCTCCCGCAGGCCGCGCGCAACACCCGGCCGCCGGCAGCCTCCCGGCGGGCCCGGCCCGAGCAGCGCCCCGGGCGGCGCCCCCCGCACCCTCCCCGCGGGCCCCGGGGTTGCGTCATCGCGGCAGACGCGGCCCCGAGGGGGGTTTTCACAATCGGCGCGCTCCGCGGCGCCAGCAGCCATTTGCTGCGCGCTGTAAACAGGGCCCCAAGTCGCCTCCATTTTGCACGGCCCGCATCTGGGTCCCCCCCCCATCCGCGGCCCGTCGGCGTCCGGTCGGGACCGCGTCCGCGGGGCGCCCCGCTCTCCACAGCCAGCCCGGGGGGCGCCGTCGGAGACCCTGCCACCTGCCGCAGGCGCGCGTCGTCGGGGAGCCCCGGCCCCGGGAGGCGGACACGACCGCCCCCGTCTGGCCGTGCAGCGGAGGGGGCGGCCGGCCGGCCCCCCGACGGAGGCGGCCCCGGCCGCGTCTACGTGGCGCCCTGAGCTCCGCGCGTCCTCGGGGGTCCCGGCGGCCGATGCCGGGGCCGCCGCGTCGCGGGGACCCCCAGTCGGTGGCGCTGCTCCCCCACCCCCGCGGTCCACGAAGCGCCGCCGGAAGGGGTGGCCGCCCGCCCCGCCCCCGGCGCGATTGTGGCCTCGACAAAGAGGCGGACCTCGCGCTCCCGCGACCTCCGTGGCGCCCCGCGGCCGGCTCCCCACGGGCCTGCGCGGCGGCGCTTCTGGAAGCTTCGGGCGGGGGCGGGGCGCTCACCTCTCGCTGCTGCGGCCTCCGCGGCTGTGCAGGCTGAGGAGCGGCATGGTGCGGGTGGCGTGGACGGTGGTGCTGGGTTTATCCCCCTCCTTCTCTCTGGCGAAGCAGTGGCTGTTGAGGATCCGCTGCAGGGAGGATTTCACCATCCGGCCGCTGGGGTCCGAAACCAGAAAACCTCCGCTGCGCTTCTCCGCGCCGCCGCCGCTGCTCGCCGTTCGCAAAATGGCGCCGCCGCCGCCGCCCGCCTTTATAGGCGCCGCGCCCGGGCCACGCCCCCACGCCGCCTGGAACGCGGCCGCGCGAGGGGGCGGGGCCGCGGGGCCCCCGAGAATTCCAGGCGCGCCCGCCCCTCTCGGCGTTTGATTGGCGGACGGTCAGTGGTGGGGGCGGTGCATCCGAAGGTCCCGCCCCCTCCACCGCTGTCGTCTCTCTGCGGGCACGCGGGAGGCGGGGCGCCGTGGCGTCGCGAACGCGGCGCGCGCGCCCCGCCCCCATCAGCCGGGCCTGGGGGCGGGGGCGCCAGGCTCTGCGGGTCTTTCGAGGGGCTGGCGGTGGTGCCGTCTTCGCCGTGGCCGTTGTCGCCCTCGCTAGGGTCCCTGCCCTCAGCGGGGCCCCCTCTCCCGGGAGGTTCGGGGCGACAGAGGCCCCCGTATTCGCGGGCAGGGGTCCCAGAGCCCCCCCCCACGGGGCGGAATTCTTTTCAGTGATAACCTCGGAAGGGTCGGTCCGGCGGTGGTTTTCGGGGTTCGGTCTTGCGTTTCAGAACAGCCGCAGTTAAAGAGAGAACCTTCTGTGCTGAAGATACTCGGATTTAATAAAATCGTGCGTGTCGCGTCCGGGCTTAGCCAACAACCCTCCTGCTCCCAGAGAAACTCAGAGCCTTCCCGGGGGGAACGCAGACCCCTCCCCAGGTGAACGCGGACCCCTCCCCGGGTCAACGCAGATCCCTCCCAGGTGAACGCAGACCCCTCCCGGGTCAACAGAGACCCCTCCCCGGTGAATTCAGACCCCTCCCGGGTCAGCAGAGACCCCTCCCCGGTGAATTCAGACCCCTCCCCGGGTCAACGCAGATCCCTCCCCGGTGAACGCGGACCCCTCCCCGGGTCAACGCGGATCCCTCCCCGGTGAACGCGGACCCCTCCCCGGGTCAACGCGGATCCCTCCCCGGTGAACGCGGACCCCTCCCCGGGTCAACGCGGATCCCTCCCCGGTGAACGCGGACCCCTCCCCGGGTCAACGCGGATCCCTCCCCGGTGAACGCGGACCCCTCCCCGGGTGAACGCGGACCCCTCCCCGGGTGAACGCAGACCCCTCCCCGGTGAACGCGGACCCCTCCCCGGGTCAACGCAGACGCCTCCCCGGTGAACGCGGACCCCTCCGCGGGTGAACGCAGACCCCTCCCCGGTGAACGCGGACCCCTCCCCGGGTCAACGCAGATCCCTCCCCGGTGAACGCAGACCCCTCCCCGGTGAACGCGGACCCCTCCCCGGGTGAACGCAGACCCCTCCCCGGTGAACGCGGACCGTCCAGGCGGGAGTCCCGCTCCAGAAGGTTGGGAGCGTTTCCCGGTGGACCGGAATCGTGCAGGTCGTACTTCCTTTCATGGTTTTTACTTTTTAGGCACAAATAGAGGCTGGGGAGAGTTAGGTAGAATTGAAGCAACTCCTGGATGTTTTTTTGTCTTCACAATCCACGCCTCTCGTTTCATCTCATGTTTATTTCAATCTACTGTGTCCCTTTGGGTTGGAGACGCAAACTTTCCCCAAAGAGACCTTGAATGATTGCAAAACCCACAGGAGCTTACTCTCCGCACGTCCGCTGAATCCCTGTGTGTCTCTTAATTCCCTTCCAGGGGGAAATGCAGTGTTTATTATCATTCCAAGTAAAAATGTCTTATTTATAGCTTCCATACACACATTATGAAAACTCAACCAAAACTCTTAAGAACTGCATGTGTTGGACCAACCAAGGAATTTTCCTGGGAAAGAATATTTAATCCGTGACTTTGTTTAGAATTGCAGCCTGTGGTGAAAATTAAAAGCAAGTGGATCCTTAACTTTCCAATTGTTTTCAGTCGTCGTGCAGAGGGGCAGGCTTTCATCGCGGAGGCCCCTTCCAGCCCACCCACCCTGGGCTGCTGATGCCATGTCCTCACTATTTGTAGGATCGGGGTCTTTGTTATAATGTAGGCCCTGTCTTTTTGAGACTGGAAGAGACTCTGAGTTTTGAAATCTGGTTGGGCGGGGTTTTTTTTGTTTTTTTGTTTTTTTTTGGTTTTTGGGTTTTTGCCTCTTGTTGGCTCTCCAGCGTTTTGCGCAGATGAGTGATTCTGGGCCAAGAGTCCAGAATCCAGACCTGCCACTAGTCACTTGGTCAAATGGTGTCTACCCCCCATGCTGAGGCCAGGAAGTGACAGAGATCACAGCTGACCCTCAGCACCGGTGTGTTCGAGACTGCCCTGGCCCACTGCCCAGGAAGAACCTGGTCTGGTGAGATGTCCACCAGAAGTCCTTACCTGCCGGGGGCACAGTCTGGAGAATGAGGTGTAGCCCTCTTCAGCCTACAGGGAACCAGCCTCGAGAGACCCAAGACTCGGGTGGGAAGGGAAGGGTCCTTCTTCATCGACAGGCTTTGCGCTGTTGCTGGCCAAAGCACTCTTTAATCTGGAATCATCGTGGGTGGAAAGGGGCAAAAATGTAGCCTCCTGGTAAAAAACAAGTCGCAGCAACTTGCAGAGAAGCAGAAGTGGGAGAGAAAGGGGGTGTGTGTGGGGTCAGGTGGGGCAGGGCATCTGAGTCAGGGAGAGTCGCTGCGGGGAGGGGGCAGGGCATCCGGGGGCTCCCAGCGCGGGGCAGGGGTGTGGGAGCAGTGTCCCTCATCCTCTTGAGGAGGCTGGGCTCTGGGTCTGGGGATGGCTCCCTCTGCCTGCTGTCAGGGAGGTGGGGGCGGCTGGCACAAGGAACATTTTCATCGGCTTTAGTGGCTGTGGGGGCGGGGCGGGGACCCAGGCGCCTGCCACCACCAGGATTGGGAACACCAGGGTTCAGGTACTCCCACGGCAATGAATTCCCACCACGCACGGTCAGGCTGGCCATGTCTGGGGGCCGTCCTGGGCACTGTGGGGGGGTGAGCACATCTCTGGTTCCCCCCACCACTCAGTGCCAGGAGCTCCCTCCCCCCGTCGTGACAACCACAGATGTCCCGAGACACCGCCCCGTGTCCCGCAAATGTCATGTTCTCCTTTCTCTGTCTACTCTGGGCGCACCTGTAAATGCCGAGTCTGTGAGGAAGGACACCTCCACTCTCAGAGGACCTCGTGGGGAGGAAGGCTCCGGGTCAGGTGCTCAAGGCAGCCTGCCCTGGCTGGGCTTGCTGGGGACCAAGAGAGAAACCAGACTGGCGGGATGGGCCTGTGAGAGGTGAGGGACCCCTAGACTGCAGGGTAGGAAAGAGGGGTGCCAGGGAGGGCTTCTTGGAGGTGGTGAGAGCTGAGCTGCAGGTACGGGACAGCAGAGGGTGTGGCGTGAGCACGTCGAGGAGGGAGAGAGCCCACGCCTCATGTCCGGGTGAAATCAGTATGGCGATTAGGTATCTGGGGGTGCCAGGGAAGCTGGGGGTCTCACTCTGATTTTTAAAAAGGAATTGTAGAGTATAGTTGGCTGAAAACAGCCACCCAAAACGTCCATGTCCTAGTTCCAGAACATGTGGGTGTATCACCTCACATGGTAAAAGGGACTTTGAGGTGGGAGCAAGTCATAGCCCCTGAGGAGGGTGTGACCCTGGGTTCCCGGGGGCCCGGCATCCTCACGAGGCCCTCACGAGGGGGAGGCAGAGGGTGGGAGTCCCAGAGATGGGCAGACCCCGTGCTGCTGGTGGTGAGGATGGAGGGGGGGCCGCTGGCCAGGAAAAGGCCAGAGCCGGGTCTCCCCAGGGGCCCCAGGGAGGACCAGCCCTGCCCGCGCCAGGGTTTTAGGACTTCCGAGCCCAAACAGTCAGAGAATCAATCCCTGTGGTTTTAAGCCACTAAATTGGTGGCCATCCATCACAGCGGCCCCGGAGAGCTCCCACGTGGAGTGAGGTGAACCTTGGGCGTCTGGGTCAGTGACAGCTGGTGGCGTGTGAATTTCAGCCAAACACACGGATCTCTAGTCCACGCTGAAGTGTTTCAATATCTACATCCGACTTTAAAATAAAACGCAGAAAGTAAGACGAGAGACGGGGCCGTGGACACGCGGCTGGAGCCAGACAAAGCGAGCACGGCAAACGTTACTGGTAGGATGGAGGCGGGAGGTGTGTGGGTGTCTGTCCGCTGGAGAAGTTCCTCAACCGTTTGGAAATTTTCATAATAAAACACTAAAGAGTAAAAACTGGAAGAAGCTCGAAGCTCCTGTTATCATGCCCAGCCTGGCCCTTTCTCCGATCTCAGCTCCCAGGAACAGAAAGGCAGGCCTTTGGACCGTGGACCAAGCCGCAGGAAAACAGGCAAGAACTGAGAGGTGTCAGCCAGCCCAGCAGCCATCTGGCCACGGATCCACACACACGCATCTGTGGCCGTGAGAGCACGGGACCACAGGCCACGCTGGTGGCATCGGGACAACGTCGCAAACACGCGCGTTGGAAGCCCCCGAGGGGATGGATGACACAGACGTGAGCAGGGCTTATCTCAAAGGCGCGAACCGTTCTTCTTATCTCCTTTGTACTTTCCATGTTCGGGCTCCTGGATACACCCAGTGAGGCAAATGTTTCCGCAGAGGTTTCCTGATAGAAAGAAAACGGTCCACAGGCAGAGGTCAGAACACGAAGGCGTGGCTCTTCTATTTCCTGCCCCACGTGGCCCCCTCCTCTGTGTTCACCTAGTTTTACCTTCATTTCTACAGAATTTCTGTTGCTAAATACGAGACCCACGGGGCGCCCAGCAGGCTCAGTCTATGGAGTGCACGACTCTCCATCTCGGGATTGTGAGTTTCAGCCCCACGTTGGGCGTAGAAATTACTTAAAAAAATAAATAAATAAATAAAGCCAAGAGCAATAGATGTTCACTGAGGACACTAAATATATACGGGCATATTTCTTACCAGACCTTTCCTTTTGTGTATATTTTTAATATCTGTGTTTACACTCTATGTGTGGATATAAAATACTCCACATTATATACATTTTGATATATTTATATATTTACAAACACATATTTTGCTGTATCTAATTTTGTAGTATTTATCTATATACCTTATTCTGTGTTATATTTCAGTGATAATTAATACTGTAGATAATATATTTATTCTATATAGCTTTATCTTTTTCTGGAACTCCTAACATTTTGTAACAGGTTTGATCAGATAGAATTCATATACTATGCAATAATCTCATTTATTTTATTTTTCTTTTTTTAATTTAATTTATTTTTTAGAGGGGGGAGGGGCAGAGGGAGAGAGAATCTTAAACAGGCTCCAGCCCAGCACAGAGCCCCACATGGGGCTCGATCCCATGACCCTGAGATCAGGGCCTGAGCCGAAATCAAGAGTTGGTCACTTAACTGATGCGCCATCCAGGAGCCCCTGCAATAGTCTCATTTGAAGTGTACAATTCAGGGTACCTGGGTGGCTCAGTCGTTAGGCGTCTGCCTTCGGCTCAGGTCATGGTCCCAGGGTCCTGGGATCGAGCCCCGCAATGGGCTCCCTGCTCCGCGGGAAGCCTGCTTCTCCCTCTCCCACTCTCCCTGCTTATGTTCCCTCTCTCTCTCTCTCTGTCAAATAAATAAATAAATAAATCTTTAAAAATATGTTTAAAAAATAAATAAAAATAAAAACTAGCATCATGGGGCGCGTGGGTGGCTCAGTCCACTAAGCCTCTGACTCTTGGTTTCAGCTCAGGTCATGATCTCAGGGTCTTGAGATCCAGCCCCGTGGCAGCCTCTGCGCTCAGTGGGGAGTCTCCTAGAGATTCTCTCCCTCCCTCTGCCCCTCTGCACCCCAGCTTCCGCTCACCCGCACTCTCTCTCTCTCTCTCAGATAAATAAATAGATCTTAAAAAAAAAAACCAAAAACCTAGCATCGTTAGTGAACATCTGAACATCTTGTTTTGCAAACTACATTTTCTTTTCCCTTGAGAGTATGTTACAGTTTGGTGGTTCCGGGAAAGCTAAACATAGAATGACCCTATGACCAGCAATTCCAATCCTACACGTCTTCCCAGAGGGACTGAAAGCAGGGACTCCAAATACTTAGTACACGCATGTTCCGAGCAGCACGATTCACAACGGCCTAAGGTGGAGACAAGCCAATGTCCACCAGTGGACATATAGGTACACACAACATGGTCCATCCACGCACGGGAGCGTCCTGTGGCCACGGAGCGGGAGCAGGAGCCAGGCGCCCACACCACGGCCCCGGGGACGGACCCCGAGCCCACGACGCTCAGGGAGGGAACCAGACACGGAAGGCCACGCGGGGTGTGAGTCCACGTGAGTGACACGTCCAGAACAGGCTCAATTTTTTTTAAAGATTTTATTGAGAGAGAGAGAGAGAGAGAGAGAGAGAGCACAAGCAGGGGGAGGGGCAGAGGGAGAAGAAGACTCCCCACTGAGCAGGGACCCCAATGCGGGGCTCGATCCCGAGACCCCGGGATCATGATAGGAGCCGAAGGCAGATGCTTAACCGACTGAGCCACCCAGGTGTCCCCCGTGAGGCTAGTTTTTAAAAAATGAATATGGAAGGGCGCCTGGCTGGCTTGGTGGGTAAAGCATGTGACTCTTGATCTCGGGGTTGTGAGTTTGAGCCCCTCATTGGGTGTGGAGTCTATTTAAACAAGAGAAAAAAGAATCTGTAAATACTATTAAAACAAAAGTTAGCCCTGCACCCGAGGCGAGAACACACGGGTATCAAACAGTGTGTGGTGTGGGATGGGAGCGTGCTGGGCGTGTTAACAGTGGTCTTCTCTGAGCCGTCTACGCTGTCTAGGATTCTGGGTTTCCTGTGCACCAAGGAAGACTGTGAGCAGGGTTTTGGGGTGCAGCAGGCCGCTAGCCTCCACTGTGGGGGGCAGGCTTGTCAGGTTTCATGGGTGGCTCCTGGGGAGACCTGATCCGCTCAGGGTTTGTACTGATGGTCACTCACTGCCCAAACCCACTCCCTGTAGGGGTCCCAAAGTGGCCCAGGCTTTCCGGCTGCAAACACCTGGGTACAGGACTCAGGATGTGCCTCTGAATATCGAGAGGAGAGCCCGGAGCCCCCCAGAGCAAGGGACCCCCGTTTCTCTGTGCAACCACATGGGGAGAATGAAGGTTTGGGGTGTATGAGTGTCTTGGAGCTTCTGTAACTAATAACCACAATGCGGGGGGCTGAAAACACCTTCTGGAGGCGGACTCTGGAATCCAGGCATGAGCAGGGCGCGCTCGCCCCCACCCCGGGGAGGCTGGGGGGGTCCTTCCTGCCTCCTGCAGCTCCTGCCCACGCCCCCGCCCACCCGGTGCTCCTGGGCGGCCGCCTGTGTCCTCCCCGCGTGGCGCGTAGCTCCATCATCTTCTTTCTCCCTGTGCACGCCTCTTTCCAAATGTCCCTCTTCTTACAAGGATGCCGTCCTGTTGGCCTGGGGTCCACCTTGTCCCCGTACGCCCTCATCTTAACTAATTGCATCTGCAGCGCCCTGTCTCAGTCCGTTCAGGCGGCTGCAAGTGAATGTCACAGGCCGAGTGGCTTGTAAACATCGGAAAGGGAGTGCTGGGTTTTGGAGGCCCACAGAGGGTGTTGGTTACACACGGCTCCTGCTGGAGGGGGTTAAGTTGTTTCTGGTCACTTTGCGGGCGCCTGGGGGGCTCAGTCGGTCCAGTGTTCGACTCCTGATTTCGACTCAGGTCGACTCAGATCTCAGGGTCGTGAGATCGAGCCATTTTGGTCACTACCCATGGATATTTTGGTCATTGCCAGGCGAACTGGTATTTTAAGATCCCACATAAGCTCACAGGGCAGGTACTGTTGGTTCAACCATACTAAATGGAATTCACTGTTTTGGGGTTTGGGTTTTTTTTTTTAAGATGTATTTATTTTAGAGAGAGAGAGATCGCAGACGCACATGTGAGCAGGGGGAGGGGCAGAGGGAGAGAAACTCTCAGGCAGACTCCCCGCTGAGTGCAGAGCCCGGCGCCGGGCTCGATCCCACAACCCTGAGATCATGACCTGAGCCAGAACCAAGAGTCGGGACACTGAGCCACCCAGACGCCCCTGGAAGTCACTGTTACGTAACCTTGGGTTATCTTCACACATTTTAATAATAAAAACCACTTTTTCTTATGGCTGACTAGCCTGGTATATAAAGTATATCTCATAAAGCTGGTGTTAAGAAAAAAAGAATTGAAAGGAGGGATTCAAACAGGTATTTGCACACCTGTGTTCACAACAGCATGATTCACAGCAGCCAGAAGGTAGAAACACCCCAGTGTCCATCGATGGATGAAGGATACACACGGCGCGGTCCGTCCCCACGCGGGAACACGCTCCAGCCTCAGGAAGGAAGGGACCCTGACCCCTCCCACGACGTGGAGGGACCCCGAGGACACCGGGCTCAGTGAGAGGAGCCAGACCCCGAAGGACACATCCCGCAGGACTCCACTCCCAGGAGGTCCCCAGAGGAGTCCCGCCCACACAGACAGAGAGGAGAGGGTGGGAGCCGGGGCTGGGGCAGGGGGTGGGGAGTCCGTGCTTCGTGGGGACAGAGTCTCTGTGTGGGGAGATGGAACGTTCTGGAGACGGAGGGTGGGGGCGGTCGCAGGACGGGGTGAGTGTGCTTCATGCCGCTGAGCTGTGTGCTTAGAAGAGATTAAAGTCATATATTTCATGTTCTATGTATTTACCACAATAAAAAAATTAGCGCATAAAAACCCATGATGAACAAAATACCCACATTTTATATTTTATAAAGACAGGATCTGACACTGTAGTTGACCAAATTACTTCCTCTCCCCTCCAATCGCAGCCCTGTCGGATGCCAAGGAACAGATAAACACAGCGTGTCCCCCATGCACGGGAGTGTCCCGCGGCCACAAGCAGGAGCGAGGCGCCCTCACGCGTGGCCCCGGGGACAGACCCTGAGCCCACGACGCTCAGGGGGGAACCAGACACGGAAGGCCACGCGGGGTGTGAGTCCACATGGGTGACACGTCCGGAACAGGCTCATCCACGGATGGGAAGGGGGCTCGTGGGGGCCGGGGGCTGGGGAGGGGGTTGCTTCTGTGGTGACAGAATATTCTGGAGCTGACTGTGGTCCTGGAAGCACAGCTGCGCCCGTGGTTACGGTTACGGAATGCGGATTCTAGACGAGGAAAAAAGGCCTCTCGGCTGGTGCCTCGTGCCGGCCGGCCCGGGGAGCCCTCCCTCACGCCCCTGGTCCCGCAGGCCACCCCCCTGCTGCTCTGGGTGCAGGGAGGCAGTTGGCAGTTGGTTTCACCTCGGCGGAGCCCGGCCACCTTCAGGCTTCATAGGCCTGCTGACCGAATTCGAGAGAGGAAGCGAGTCGACCCTTTGTGGGGGCCCTCACCTCCAGGACCTGCTTCTCTGAGGCTCAGAGACAGGAAGCGACATCCCCAGGCCGCCGTGGCCAGCGGGGCAGTGGCTCTGTGCTGAAATGGGGGTGGGGTCACCCTCTGGCCAAGGCTCGGTCCTGCTGCAAGGGTGGGGGCCACCCCAGCCGCAGCCCCCCCGCGGCCCTCCTCCCCTTCCCGCTGCGGCCTGCTCAGCGGATTGGCCCACACTGCTGCCTCCAGGCACCTGTTGCTGTCTGTCTTGGGGCCACCCTCCCCGGGCTCCATCTGTCCAGCGGGCTCACTGTGGCGGCTGTGGAGTAAGTGGGGCAGGGGGAGGCCTGGGCAGAGGTGGGGGTCCCTTGGGTCTGGGGAGGGCATCTCTGAGGTCCACGGGGGCCCCCGACTCTTGTGGCTGCCCCCCTACATACCTAAGGGCACCTGCCCACTGCCCATTTGGGCCCCTCGCGCAGTGCCCTGCTCCAGCCCCGGGGAGGGGTCACTCTTCCGACCAGAGATGTCAGAACAAGCCAACACCGGCAGCCAGGGGCATGGGGACCCCAAAACATGGCTGTGGGAAGCCAGCAGAGCTGGGTTTGACCACAAGCTGCCCACGACCTCTGGTGGATGGCGCTCCCTGGAGACTCAGTTTCCCTATCTGCCCTATGGGAGTAGAGGCCGTGGGAGGAGGCAGGGGCCCCAGCGCTGGGATCGGGAAGCCCCAGGGCCCCCGCGCTCCTGCCTGTGGTGGCCGGAGTGAGGCCGAGCCTGAGCTTCTGGACTGAGGGGCTGGGGGCTGGGGTGCCAGAAACGGCCGGCCCGCAAGGGCCGGCCCGCGAGGACAGTTCAGAGACCCCGCGGGGGGCAAAAGCCTGGGAGGGGCCGGGAGGCAGTTCTGCCTGTTCCACTGGCCTCCAGCACTGGATAAAAATAGTGCCTGGTCTCAGAGAACCTGAGCCGACCCTGGGGCCAAGGGTTCTGGTCTGGGCTGTCTTAGCTCATCTGCGTGGGACCTTGGGTGGGTCCCAGCCCTCTCTGGGCCCCAGGGCGGGGGGGGGCAGCTGGGGGGAGCAGCTGGGCCACGCCCGCCCGAGGGTGACTCTGCCACGCAAAGGAGGTTCCAGGCAGAAGGACCACCAAAGGCTGAGCTGAGAGGTGGGGGGCCACTTCATTCATGTATAAGGGGCGCCCCCAGGTCAGGCCCGGGCCCACAGCAGGGGCTCAGCAAATGCAAGACGCCTCTGACCAAGATGTCCCCTCTCCAGGCCTCCCCCTGCCCAGCCCCGGATCCGAGGTGCTCAGACGTCTCCATGACAACCAGGGCCTTGCAGGAGCTGGATGGAGGCCTGGGCAGCTGCCAAGCAGGCGAGGACCTCTCCACACTGGCTGACCCCTGCCCTGACCAGCCCCAGGAGGACAGGGCTCAAGGTACCCACAGGGGTGCGGGCCGGACGGAGCCCCCACCCCCGTCCTCCTGTTGAGCCAGGCGGCTAACCGGCAGAGACCAGGACTAAGACTCCCACGTTGAACTGGCTCAAACTGTGCTCCCCGTTTCCACCCTCTGTGTCCATTAGTGCCTTGGGGGATCTATAAGGAGCCCCAGGGACACGGGTCCTGGGCCACGCAGGTCAGGACTCAAATCCTAGCTTGCCAGCAAAGTGCTGCGTGCCTTGGGGCAGGACTGCCCCTGAGCCTGTTTGCTTTCTAATCTGTAAAATGGGAGCGATCCCCCGCCCCGGCAGCAGAGCCCAGCAGAGGGTGGGATGGGCCTTAGGGGTGTGGGGGGGTGTCTCACGACCTTGACTCTCCCTCTTCTCCTCCAACAGCGATGCCCAGGCTGGCCGACTCTAGCGGCTGGCCCCATGTGAGTAGCCGGGGCCCTGGGGTTTCTGCCTGGGATGCCCCTGGAGTCAGGGACACGCTGGCCAAGGGGGTGGCTTTCTACACCCCATGGGAAGGGTCTGGGTTCCCTTGGAGGAAAGAGGGGAAGGAAACACCCCGGGCCACTCACGACTTCTCATAGGTTTCTCAAGCTGAGGGCAGCCCCACAAGCAGTGTGGATGCCAGGCCCAAGAAGACAGAAAAGGAGCCCGTGGCCAAAGTGGCCCCAGGACCCGGGAAAGAGAGGCTGAAAGCAGGAGCAGGTAGGTTTGCAGAAGGCAGGGGTGAGGTGGGGGAGTGGGTATGGCCCAGCAAGGGGGGCAGGGCCTGGGCTGGGTCCTTGGATCTGGGGGCGGGGACAGGGTGCAGTGAGGCTGCTGGCGGGGTTCTGTCCCTGCGCCTCCAGCGGTAAGTGACAGGGCTGGAAGCCTCCGCTGGTTCACGGTAACACAGCGGAAGGTGCTCCTAGGCTTCAGCTCATCGCCTTCTAGAGTATTCTCCACATCCCAGCGAAGCTCTGAAGCTCGCAGGCTTAGCTCCCTGGCCCGGAGCCGTAGCCAGGCAGGGCTGAGCCCCTGGGGGCCGCACCCAGCCCAGCCCTTGCTCCCCGCAGCGCCCCGGAGCCCCGTGCGCAAGAAGGTGCAGGCCTCACCACCCCCGGCCCCGGCGCCGAGCGAGGAGCGGCCCTGGGGAGACCTGTCACTCAACAAGTGCCTGGTGCTCGCCTCATTTGTGGCGCTGCTGGGCTCGGCCTTCCAGCTGTGCCGCGGTGAGTCTGAGCCCCCCCCGCCCCCCGGGAGTGGCTGCACCTGGGCGCCCGCCCGCCCTCCCAGGGGAGCTCCTGTGCCCCCAAGGATTGGATCTGTGTGCCTCCCCTCCAGGGGCGGGTCTCATATACCTGCCCCCCCCCCCCGCTGGTCCCCTTCTCCCTGGTGTGGACTCTGTGAGGACTCCTTAGTCCCCTCACTGCCCCACCGTGCACCCCTGTGCAGCCACCGGCCTTGTGCGCCCCCAGGACTGGGCCTGGGCCCTCCCTCTGTGCGGGCTTTGGTGGAAAGCGCCTCCTCCCCCTTCCCCCACCGTGGACCTTCTCCGGGGCCCTCCCTCTCCCAGATCAGATCTTGGCGCACCTCTCTCCTCCCTGAGCAGGTCCTCACCCCCCATGGGCTCTGCCCCCCAGGACTGGCCCCGTGAGCCCCCTCTGGGTAGTATGCGCCAGGGAGCTCCTGCAGCCCGTGGAGAAACATGGCCAGCCCTTTTGCAACTGGAATGAGGGAGATTTGGACGGAAGGGGGCGCCTTAGCTGCGGAGGCCAGGAGCCTTCCCTTCTGGAGGCCGGGAGGGAGGGGAGAGGGAGCTCTGGGGGGAGGGCTGGGATGGCGGGTTTGGTCTGCGCTCCTCGGCCTGGGCTGACTCCCCTCCCCTCCAAGACGCTGTGGCTGGGGAGGCAGAGGCCCCTGCAGCTGTCCCTGAGCCGTGGGCACCTCCAAGCTCTGCGCCGGAGCGAGCATCAGCCCCGGTAAGTGCTTCCATTAGGGGACCACAGGCCCTTGGGGGGACGGGCCTGAGCCCCACGCAGGGCAGGTGTGCGCGGGCCCCACCACCTCACACCGCCGGCCTTGCAGTTGCACCCGAAGCCCAAGGCCTGGGCGCCCCCATCGGGACCTCGGGCGCCCCAGGTGGAGAAGGAGGAGAAGGCCGAGGTTCCAGCAAGCCGGGAGGGTGCAGAGAAGGCTGCCGGGGAAAAGCGCGCGCCCAAGGAGCCTCCACGCAAGGGGGAGAGGCCTCGAAAGGAAAGGCCGCGGAAGGAGAAGCCGCGGAAGGAGGTGAGGCCTCGGGAGCAGGAGAAGCCACCGGCCGCCAGGGAGCGCCGAGCAGCCCTACCCCGGCGCTGGGAGGTGCGCGAAGGGGGCCGTCGGCATGGGATGCAGGACTCCCGAGACCCGGGACACAAAAAGAGTCAGGCCTGGGACTCCCCGCGGCGCCCCGACACGGACCGGCCTCCCGGACGCCAGAAGCACCGCGCGGGCAAAGGGCGGGACTGAGCCAGGCCCGGGTCCCGGGACACAGTCCTGGGACCCCCCCCAACCCCGTCGGTGGCCCCGCGGTTCAGCGAAATAAATTGAGTGCTGCCGCCCCAGGGTCGCCTGCTCCTTTGAGCCTCCACGCCGGCAGCTGCCCGGGCCTGAATGGCGGAGATGGTAGGTCTAGGCTGGGATGCGGGGTGTGGGCAGGAGTCGAGGCCGTGGGCGCCGTCGGGCATGGCGCTGCCCTCCGCGCCTGGGGAGAGCTGGCCAGGACGAGGCCCCCGCCTGTCCCCAAACGCACATACACATCAGCTAGTGTTTGCTGGTCTTTATTGGGGCGAGGATTGGGGTCTGAATAAATATGGGCGGGGACGCCACTGGCGGCCGGCGCGGGGGTCACCGGCAGCCGCACTCGGTGGCCACCATGTTGGGCACGTGGTGCGCGCGGATGCGCTCCTCCGACAGGCTGATGAGGAGCTTGCCAGCGTAGGCCGTGGGCACGCAGCAGGGCGGGCGCGCCAGGGCGGCGCCGCGGGCCTGCATCTTGAGCAGTAGCACCACGTGGCTGCCGTAGCGCGGGTTGCGGTCGGACTGCGGCCAGCCGCACGCGCCCTGGCAGTTGTTGGCCTGGTACGTCTCGGGGATGAGCACCGAGCGCTCGGCGCGCAGGTCTACGCTCAGCTCGCGCAGCGCGCACGGCCCGTCCGCCGCCCCGGCGCCCGCGCTGCGCTGTGCCCGTGGGGGCCCGCTGCGCTCGCGCCCCCGCCACTCGGCGCGCAGACCCTGCAGCGCCTTGAGCAGCAGTAGCGCGCGCAGTGGGTCACCCGGGCCGCCGGGGTCCCCCGAACCCCCGGGGGCCCCGGGGCAGAGCGCGAGCAGGCGCTCCAGCAGCGGCGTGGCGGCGGGGGGCAGCCCCGGGAGCCCGCGGAGCTCGGCGGCCGCGGCCCGCAGCTCGGCGGCCACACGATGCGCTAGGCCCGCGGCCCAGGGCGCGGACTCGGGGCCCTGCAGCGGCGCGGGGTCCCCGGCCGTGGCCGAGGCGGGTGGCAGCAGCAGCAGCAGCAGCGGCTCCTCGCCGTCGAGCAGGTGCTCCTGCGTCGCGGGGTCCGACAGGTTGACGAGGCCCTGCGGGAAGCCGGCCAGCGCGCCCGGGTCCAGGGCCAGGCGCGTTGGCGAGGCCTGGGCGTGGGGGCCCCGCAGGGCGCGCACTAGGCGCGTGAGCGTCTCCAGGAAGGGGTCTGCGCTGGGCGGTGGCTCCTTGGCCTGCTGCTCCTGGGGGAGCCTGCAAGGCGGAGTTGGGAGGTAGGAGCGGGTACAAGGTTCCTCCCCTCCTCCTCCCCCTCCCCCACCTGGGCCTGCGCACACCTGGGTGGCGGGAAGGGCACTTGCTCCAGGAGGCCGTGTGCGGGCACTGGTGTGGGCCCGGGCAGTGGCAGCAGGAGCAGGGCCGGGGTCATGCGCGTGAAGCAGCGGGGGTTGGGGCCGAACAGCAGCTCCTGCAGCTGGGTGGTGCTCAGGGCTGCACCTGCATGGCCTGGCGTGACCCGGGGGCGGCTCAGTGTTTGGGGGCCGAGGGCAGCCCGCCCTTGCCAGGTCCCTGCCTTTGAGAGCCTACCGTCTCCTTGGGGCTGCAGGGTCAGGGTGACCCCGGGGCTCTGCCAGTCCCCCGCTGGGTGGTCCACGGCCAGCACCAGGTAGCGCGTGTCCCGGGACCAGCAAAGGTTCTGTGGAGATGGGGGCTCAGCCGAGCTGGGTGGGGTGAGGATGCCAGCCCTGCTCTGCCCGCTGCCCAGCCAGGACACTCGGAACCTTGTTCAGCACAGTTTAAAAACCCCATTACCCGGGCGCCTGGGAGGCTCAGTTGGTTGGCCGTCTGCCTTTCGCTCAGGTCATGATCCTGGGGTCCTGGGATCGAGCCCCACATAGGGCTCTCTGCTCAGCGGGGAGTCTGCTTCTCCCTCTGCCCGCCCCCCGCCCCCCCCCGCCCCTGCTGGGGGAGGGCTCCAGGAGGCCTGGGAACCGCCCCATTCAGTGCCCTGGTACCTGGGTGCCTGGCAGCCCAGTCCCGGTGACAGCGACCTCGGGGCCAGGCCCGGGGTACAGCACCAGCAGCGCCAGCTCTAGAGGACCGGCTCCTCCAGGTGGGGGCGCCTGGAACTTCAGTGAGAGTGTCGGCTCCCAGGTCACTGTGGCCGGGACAGACAAGTAGGGGACGACACCTGAGCCACTAAAGCCCAAGCCCCTCCCCGAAGCCCATCTTTCATTCCTGCAGGGAGAGCCCCCAACCCAACTGGGAGCCTTGGGGACCTGGTGGGAGAGGTCTGACACCCCAACGTGGGTAGCCCGGAGGGATGACCGGCTGCCACTGGTCACCCCTGAGTCCTTGGGGTCTCTCTGAGGCCAGTGGCTCCCAGGGACAGGCCAGCTCTCACAGCAGGGACGCCTTGGCTGGACCGGCCCCACTCCCTTGGGCTCCGGGAAGTGCAGGCATGGACGGGTTTGGGAGCCAAGCTTTGGGGACTGAGAGCCGCACACGAACCTAAGGGCACCCGAGGCGTCTGGGGAGGAGCCTGGAGCAGGGGCTCTGGCAGCGCCCTCTCTTGAGAGTGTGGCCATCTCCCTTCTCAGGAGACCGGAGCCAGATCCCCAGCCCAGCAGTAGCGCGCGCAGTGGGTCACCCGGGCCGCCGCGGCCCCCCACCTACCTTCCTCCAGGTGCAGCACGGCCAGCCGCCGCCCCGCGGGCTCCCCCAGCCACGCCTGCAGCTGCCGCAGAGGGAGCAGGGCGGGCTGCCCGGCGCTGGCGGCACAGACCCCGAAGGTGGCCAGGTCGCGGGGACCCCAGCGCGCCCGCCGCACAGCCTCGAGGAAGGCGTGCTCGTAGCGTCTCAGGGCCCCTGCCACCCGAAGCGGGGTGCTGCCCCTATTGCCCTTCTGGTCCAGGGTCACCAGGCACAGGGGGTCTTGTGGGCTGCCTGGCGGCCAGTCCCAGTCCTGGTGGAAGATGAGCCCCCCCGCGCCTGTGGCCGGCTCTCTGGGCGAGGCTGGGGTGCTGGAGCCCTCTCCTCCGGGGGCCCCGGCTCCCAGCAGGGGCCCCAGCACCCACAGCAGCAGGGCCAGTGGCCGGAGCAGCAGAGCCCGCATCCCGGCTGCCAGGAGGGGCTGGGTGGCTCTGGCTTCTGTGGGCGAGCGCCGGCTGTTTGTGCAGAGCAGCCCCTCTCCCCTCCTGGGATGTGACCTTGGGGACCAGCGCCGGGCGCTGCTCTCAAAGCCTCTTCTGTTCCCACCTCACTGCCTATCTTCTTACCCACGATACAAGGTGCAGCCTGTGACCAACTTGTCAAGCAACTGTCCTTGACGAGGCTGTCCCCCCTGGGGGCGGGAGTGGGACGGGGAGCGGGGAGTGTCAGCCCAGACGCTCAACAGCTCTGGGACGGACGGGGGGAGGGGCAGGCCTGGACCAGGGCAGAGGGCGGATGCCCCAGAGGACCCGGCACCAGGCCGGATGGGGACCCCAAGTCTTGGTGCTCCGACCGCTGGGTGGGCAGGCCCAGGCAGCGGGTGGTCCCCCCGCTCAGCTGGGGCTCCCCGAGTGCTCGGTCACACTGTCCCCGACGACAGTGAACAACGGCAGCTCTGCCCTCCTCACGAAGGAGCTCCCAGACCCAGTGCCCTCACCCACCAGCATCCTGTAGGGTGCAGGGACACCGACGGCCCAACCCTGAGCTGCCCCTGCGTGTGGTGGGGGAGCACGGCGGGTGTTCACCAACAGTGAGTGGGCACCCCCCCTCCTCTGCCCCATCGCCCCCCAGCCACCGACACAGCAGTGCAAGCCAGGCCTCGGGGGAGGCGTTTAATGAGCAGCGGGGACACGTCACAGCCCCGTACAAAAGCACCAAACTCAGCTCTGAAGGAAAACACAACACACCAGACTTGCCTGGAGAAGGGGCTGCCTTTCAGTTGGCTGGGGGAGGGGGAGGAATGTTCCCAGGGCCTTCGGAGGGCAGTGGGGGCCTCAGCATCGGGGGCATGGGAGTTGGGGGATGTACCCCAGGATTTGAGGGGTGAACTCCAGGAGGCTGGGGGTGGACCCCAGGAGCTGGAGGATGGACCCCAGGAGCCGATGGGTGGACCCCAGGAGGTGGAGGGTGGACCCCAGGAGGCTGGGGGTGGATCCCTGGGGCTGGTGGGTGGACCCCAGGAGCTGGTGGGTGGACCCCAGGGGCCTGGGGATGAACTGCAGGAGCTGGAGGGTGCACCCCCGGGGCCTGGGGGTGAACTGCAGGAGCTGGTGGATGTACCCCTGGAGCCTGGGGGTGAACTCCAGCAGATGGGGGAGGATGGACACCGGGAGCAGGTGGGTGGACCCCTGGGGCTGGAGGGTGGACGCCCGGAGTTGGTGGGTGGACCCCAGATGTTGGTGGGTGGACCACCGGTGCCGGGGGGTGAACCCCGGGAGCTGGGGGGTGGACTCCTGGTGCTGGGGGGTGGACCCCAGATGTTGGGGGGTGGACCCCTGGTGCCGGGGGGTGGACACCGGGAGCTGGGGGAGGCAGCTGGGGAGGGCCCGGAGGCCCTGAGGGTGCAGGCCCACTGGGCGGCATGGGTGGCAGAGGCAGGCCTCCCGGTGGTGGCGGGGGCAAAGACTCTGGCAGAGGCGGCCGGGGCGGCAGACCATTCATCAGGGGGGGTGGGGGTCTCTTCACCCCAGGAGGCCCAGCAGGGAGGCTCGGCGGGGCTGGTGGCTTCTCCATCTTGAAGTGAAACTGCAGGAAAAACTGGAAAGAAACAGAAAAGGCTAAGTGGGGCCTTTGAGGCCCTGGGTGAAGGGGCAGGCTGGCCAGGGCAGCCATCAAAGGCCCCAGAACTGCCTGGACCCTAGACTCGCTTACCTGCTTGGTTTCCCGATTCCAGTGAGTCCAGAACTTGCCTTCGGCCTTATCGATCTCCCTGCTGGGCACCTGCGGGGGGCGGGAGCTCAGTGGAGTGTGAGGTGCCAGTGTCCCAGGCAGGGGACAGGATTCAGTTTCCGGGTGACAGACTAGCCCCACTACTCAGCAAGCCTGCCACCCCGGGGGGAGGTGGGTTTGCGCTCCCATCTGTGTGGCCCCGGACGAGGTTACGGGAGCCCCGAGCAGCCTGGCAAGGAGGACCTCTTACTGCGAGGGGCACCCGGCCGCAGGACACCCAGCCTTCCAGAGGCAAGGACCCGCCGAGGGGGCACCTGTGGAGCGGGCTGGAGGCCAGGAACTGGCCGCTCCCCACAGTGCGGTGGATGTGGGGACCCCACGCGTGCTACCTTGAAGGCGATGGTCTCGTAGGGCTCGGCGGCCATGAGCAGATACTGCCAGCGCCGGTCGGGGGGCTCGATCCTCTGCTCGTAGGCGGACATGAAGCGGTGGCGGGGCATGATGCCCTCGGCGACCTCAGGGTAGTCAATCTGTGGGGACACGGCAGGTGGCAGCACCGCCTTTCAGGGGACCCTCCCCTCACGACCGGGCTCCAGGCTTCAACTTACCTGGAAGAGGAGGCTCTGCTGGCCCATCTCCGTGTCCCTCTGCTTGGTCACTGCAACACACAAGGGTCTCAAGTCCAGGCCAGCTTGTCGTCCCTGAAGCTAAGGCAGGGGTGTGGCCTCATGCCGCCCCCGAACAGGAGGGAAGGACACTGGGGGACTCATACTCGGGTGGCTGCCGCCCAGGGCCAGCAGAGTCCCTGCCTGAGGTCACAGGGAGGGGTGCAGGCAGGACAGTGGGTGCCATGGCCCTCCCCGGAGGCCCGGGACAGCACCGGGCAGGAGCTCCAGACTGGGCACGCTGGGCACCTAAGGCCAGCGAGGTCTGCACCCCGGCTGCTGGGAGGGTGCCCTTCGCACGAGAGGTCTGCAGCCAAGCCTCCAGCAGCCATGCCCCCACTTCCAGGCCGCTCTCCATGCAGCTCCGAGGCACGCCACACTCGGCCCCCCTTACGCCCTCAAGCGTCCCCCCGCTTTACTCAGGACAGACAACAGATGCCCTACTATGGCCAAAAGGCCTTTGACAGCCTCCCCACAAGGATCCTATCATCTCAACCCTAGCTTATGATGGAGACGTGCCCCAGGGCCTTTACACTGCTGTGTCCTGCCTGGAATGCCAATCCCCCACATGCTTTTCCTACCTTTATTTAGGATATCTGCCTAATAGCTTCTTCTTTCTTTCTTTTTAACTCCCAGGACCACAGTTCTCTACATTCCGTTGAGCCACTTAACCAACTTTCTGGCAGGTGATCCAGGAATCCTCCTCTCTCCCCAAGGGTTCCACTGAGTAAGTGGTTTCTTACACGGACCCTTCCCCTTCTCCTCCCCCACCCCAGGGTCAAAGGAAAGGGACTCATGGCCCCTCATCCTCACAAGGCTCCCCAAACACCACGATAAGGCGCAAGGGGCCCAAGGGAGGCCCTGACACTGTGATGCGGTGGTTTGGGAAAGTTCACAGGAAAAGTGGGGCCCAGGGCACTAGTGATGGACCAGTGGGAGAGGCGTGGGCGAGGGAGGGCCCCTGCTTCGAAGAGAACAGCAGTCTCCATGGGGCTCAAGGACAAGGGATGGGGGCCGTGGCGAAGGGCTCATTCATGCCCAGCACCAGGGGCAGGCCAGACCACACTCCCAGACAGAATTACCTTTGTAGCCTGGGCGGCCAATCTTCACAAACTTCTTCACCTCCACCTTGACCTTTTCTGGCGCCGGCTGGGCGGGGGCCTCCTTGGCCTCCTTGGCGGCTCGCCGGGCCCTGCAGGTGGGATGGATATGGAGCTGTGGCCCCTGCCACACAGGCCGCCAAGGCCACAGGCCCAGGTGCTGGGAGCTGTCCAACCCCCACACTGACCTCGGAGTTTGTTTGAGAGGCCAGGGGTATAGGGGGGTTGGCTGGGGGTCGCGGGGTTTGCATGAAATGGGGATGAGACAGACTTGGGGCACCCCTCTCTTCTTGTCCCCTTTCCCACTGTCCCTTACTAGGGAGTCTTATGTGAACCCTCACCTCGTTCCTCTCGTGTCCCGGAAGCCTGACGCTCAAGCAAGATCAGTTAGCTTAACCACTGCGGAAAAAGCACCTTCCACCTCCCCGGCATCCCCCCTCCACCGGCCCTGAGGCATGGCTGGGCTGGCTTGAGACCATCTCACACAGGGATGCAAGTGACGCCTCGTTTACCTCGGAGGCCGGACCCTGGGCACTGGAAGGGGCCTGAGGTACTCACAAGTTGGTCTGATGCTTCTTCCCTTGGGTATGTGCCAGGTAGCTCCCCTGCAGTGGGAAAAGCACACGGACAACTCAAGGTGGGTGGGGGCGGCCCGAGAGAAGAAGCCGGCCTCTGTCCACCAGGCCACTGCGGAATGAACAAATTCTATGGGGTTCACACAAAGCGGAATGAAACGCACACAGAGCCTAAGAAAGTAAGTCTACAAATGTCAGTGGTCACAGCGTGTGGGACACGGCAGTCTCGCTGCCTGCCGTGGGGGTAGGGGGGCTTAGTGGACCTGGCTGGATGGTGGAGACCACTTGGCACCAGTTGGCGGACCCACAAGTGAACGTGCCCTGTGACCCTGTGTGTCTGTTCTGACTACGGCCCAGGAGACCTGTCCCCAGACAGCAGGACAGACTCTACGTATTTCTGGACCAGCACAGGGACACTGGGCCGCATCCGGGGATGTCTGTGGTCGTCACGCTCAGCACCCCCCAAGAATGGCCCGGCTCTGATGTCAGCAGTGCTAAGGGGGCAGACCCTGACATACGAGACTGGCCAATTCAGCACTACTTACACGCAAACTGAAAACCACCAGAACGTTAAACAGTGTGAAAAAGACAAACAAAATCTATTTGTTCCTGAATCAGGGCCAGGTGAGCACTTTTGAAACCATCATTGGGACGATCTTAAGTTCGCTGAAAGAGATGAGCTAGGGCCACATCAACGAGATCTCAAACCCTGGACCTAGACCGTCCGGGACTGTGCCCACCCCATGCCTGCAGGCACGCATTCACACGGAATCGGCACGGACGGTGGTCAAAGCAAGCGGACTGCAGGGAGCCCTGCACACCCAGGGCGGCAGCGGGCGCTGGGGGCGCAGGCTGGTGAGTGAGCAGACCTGAGCCCCGCCGCCCCCGGCCACGCTCTGAACGACGTCCCAGAATTAACGGGGAGAGCACGATGGGACAGGGGTGGGATTGGCGGAGCAGCAGGACCCTGCCCGGAATGGAGAAGGCAGGGGTAACGCACCTCATTGTTGTGCAGGGTCAGACACAGCTTGCACTCGTACGAGCCCAGATGGTTCTTCATGAAATACGGGTCCTGCGCAGGGAGACACACTCCATTAGCAATCTCGCCCTGTGGTCCCCGCCCCCTGTGAAGAGCCAAAGCCTTCCCTTTGTCCACAACGCACAGCCCTCCCTCAACTGGCAGAGAGGGCGGCTGCTTTCCTCCTTGGCAGGTGTTCTGAGGACAGAGGACTAGCAGCAGCCTGGGGCCCCACAGGGCCTTCTGAGGCAGCACTGTGGGGCCCCCTGGGATCCCGTGGACGCAGGCCACCTGGCAGCGCTGGGGGCCTACAATGCTGGTGCCTGGCCCCACGTCTGGGGCAGTTCTGGGCCTAGACCGCAGCAGAGCCAAAACAGCGCTGCTGGGTGCCCACCTTCTGGGCCGGGACAGAGATCTGTCGCCAACCACGCCGGCATTCCAAGCACCACCGCACAAGCCAGGTGTGGGAAGAACAGAAGCAAATGGGTTAAAACAAAGGCCCACGGAGACCCTTGTCTGTGTGTGCGGGGGCTCCCAGGCCAGACCGGTGACTTTCCATGAACTAAGGCTGCAGAGTAAGTGCTTCTGACCGCAGGCATGGGGCAGACAGCTGGGGTTCAAACCCTAACTCCACTGCCCAGCGGCCGTGGCATCTTTGGCAACGACGGTCCTGTCTGGTTTCCTCCGGAGAATGTTAGTAGAACAGACCTCAGAGGTGAGGGCTCGACACGTCAGAGTTCAAAGTCTAAGTGGAACCATACGCTGACCGCTGGGGGTCACGCCCAGGGTGACTCTGCCCCCAGGCGACACTGGGTGATGTCTGGGCACATCTGTGGTCCTCACAACTGGGATGCTCCTGGCATTGAGTGGGTGGGAGCTGGGGACACTGCCCAATTGCCAACAGTGCCCTAAATTTCCGAAGTGCCAAGGGGTAGACTCTGGTCTGCCCACAGCTGTGTACACCCAAATAAAATGTCGCCCTTTGCTACTTATAGCTAAAATATCAACTCACGTGATGCTACTGTGGCCCTCGCCACTGACAATGCTCCATGTCTCTGGTAAATCAAACAAAACCAAAAAACTTCGTGCAACAAAAGGTCCCTCTGAACAGCAGGAGCTGCTCTAGGTCAAGTTCCCTTGATTACAGACCAGGACCCCAAGGCCGACAGAGCTGGGCAGCAGGGCCAAGGGCACCAGGTGCAGGGTATACTGAACTTGGCTCCACTGACAGAAGGGAGAGGGAGGGGCCACGAGACGGAGGGAGCTGCCCGCCCGCCTGCCCACGGTTCAGCCAACCTTGTTGATGTCGATGGTCTCCAGGGCCAGCTGCCGGAGGCGCTCCCTGCGGTCTCGGTTGCTCTCCGAGGAGGAGGCTACGCCTCCACTCCCGGTCTTTCCCCCGGGGCGATGCTGGAAGTCCATGGTGAGGGCGTTGGGGCTTTACCACACTGGTAGAGAGACCTGCAGGGCCAAAGGGGGAGGCTGTGAGAATGCAGGGTGCAGCCTGGCGGATGGGTCAGCTGAAGACCCTCTTTTTCAGCGCCCTCTTCCGTGCATATCTTCTAGGAGACTGAGGGCCCACGGTGGCCCAAGGACACACAAACCAGGAATAAGGATGAACAAGGACAAGTGTGGTGTCTATGAATGCCTGTGGGGGAGGACTGGAAAGGAAGCCAATGCCGACGGAGAAGTGTAAAAGCTCAGAGACCCAAAATGGCAACAGGGAGGAGGCAGCCAAGTTCTCTCACCAAGTCTCACCTCCTTCAGGAAGCCTTCCTCGACTGCCCAAGCGCACGGTGTGCACTCCTCTAAATTCTTTCTGCTCATCTCCACTCACTTCTCCCAAGCTAAATTCTACTTCTGTGGCTCAGCTGTAAATTTGCTGAAAGCAAGGAAGATCTCTATCCATCCACCTACCTACCTACGTCTTCTGCCTAATGCACAAGAGAGATTCAAGACCTCTTTTTGGCCAAAGCAGTCTCTCCTGGGCCTAAACAGCCTGGTTCCATTCCCTTGTTCTTTCACTCAGCTCAGACCCAACCTCCAGGTACCTCCCTCTGGCCTCCGAACGCTTTCCTCTTGACTTGGTCGATGTCAGCCCTGGGCCCCTGGCTTACACCCACAGTATCTTTTATCTGTAGAGGTGAGCTCACAGGAACAGGGTCCAAGAGTGAATATGACCCCACAAAGATGTCCCCATTCTAATCCCTGAAACCCAAGAACATGGAACCATAAATGGCAAAAAGGACCTTGCAGAGGCAGGCAAGTCAAGGCCCTGAGGTGGGGGTGACCCTGGGTTTCCAGGGGGCCCGGCATCCTCACAAGGTCCTCACGAGAGGGAGGCAGAGGGTGGGAGTCCCAGAGATGGGCGGACCCTGCGCTGCTGGCGGTGAGGATGGAGGAGGGGCCACGGGCCAGGAAAAGGCATGAGCCAGGTCTCCCTGGGGTCCCGAGGGGAACACAACCCTCCATTTTATACTTAGAAAAATACTTAATGATTTATGTACTTATTTTAAAGAAAAAGAGAGAAGGGATGGAGGAGCAGAGAGGGGCGGGGTAAAGAATCTCAAGCAGACTCTGCACTGAGTGCAGAGCCTGATGCGGGGCTCGATCTCACAACCCTGAGAACACAACCTGACCCGAAATCAAGAATCGAACAGTTAGCCAACTGAGCCCTCCAGGAGCCCCCCTTTTATTCTTCTGACGTCAAGAACTGCACGGTAATAGACTTGTATCATTTCAACCACTGACTCTGGTGCTTGGCTACAGCGGGAAGGAACACGTCAGGGGCAGGCCAGCTCTGCCGTGGACCTGCAGTGGGACTCAGAGTCACCCCTAACTCCGTACGAATCCAGACCTGTCCCTGGCTTGGTTCTTGTTCTTGACGAGCACATGAAGCCCTCGCACCTGGGAACCAGCAAAGCGGCCTTCCGGATGGCTGCTGAATCAGGAACTTATACCCGTCAAGGGGTCGGACTTTTATTACACGAGTCCACCTGGGGCTGCCAACTTTTAAGTGTTGTGAGACAAAGCGTGAGAGACAAGCGCCGCCCACTGTGGCAAGCACTCTGTGAAAAAGAATCTTTCACCCTGAAGAAAGCAGACCACGCTACCAGAGCCGCCCCGGCCAGAAACACCAGTGCGTCACCTGTGCCATCTTCCGTGAGACCAGGGAACACTGCGCCCCAACACCCCCGGGGGCCTGCAGCCGCAGTCTGCCCAGAGCTCCGTGGTGCCCGCTGCCAGACCTGGCCACAGGCTCCTCGGCGGAGGCCAAGCACTGCCTGCACCTGCTGGTGAAGCACCTGACTTTCCCTGCCGGAGACTCAAGGCTTCTGGGTGAAGGGACAGAAACTCCCATGGGGAGGGGGAGGGACGCCACCAGCCCTCTTGCCTCCCCCAGCAGCACAGATGCGCAGCAGGGATGGGGGATGGGAGATCTCTGTCCCACAGGTCCTGAGTGACTTACAGGCCTCCGCGGAGAGACAACACTCACTTCTCAAGGCCGTTACAGGACGGCGTTCACCTGAACAACGAAAACTGGGTGCTTCTGGGGGTAGGAGTGTGCTCTGAGCAAGTCAGCAGCCAACCAGCAGGTGGATGAGATCCTGCTCAGCGTCACTAGCGAAACCACGGTGGGAAGCCACCTCACTCAGATCAGGGCGGCTGTTCTCAAGAAGAAAACAAAGGCAGCGCATGCTCCCCAGTTCGGCCAGGGCTCGGGGCGACCTGTGTGCTCCCCTGTGAAGCAGGCGCTGATAGCTCCAGGGTCCAGGACAGAGACATACCCTCACTTCCTGTCACCTGTCGTACAGGTGACATCCCAGAACACCCCACTGACCCCAAGGGAGGTAGAACTACAAGAGTAACTCAGAAGGCAACAATGTTAACAGGGCCAAGAGTTCCCACCAGTTTGGTGAGGAGCCCAGTTCCTTCTTAAACAGGAGAAGGCCTTCGAATGCTGGTGGCCGGCTGGGGAACAGGCACCAGAGGTGTCGCAAAAAGGGCCCACGGAGAGAGTGATGGGCTCAGGGAGACCAAACTCAAACGCTGAGCTGGTCACCAAGGTAGAGGGAAACCAGTAAGCCCTGGAGACCCAAGCTGCCAGTTACTGGTAGCCCACTGCACACAGCATCCCTGTCCCCCCAGCAGAGCTCATCCCCAACAGGAGATCATGGGCCCAGGGGCCCTTGACTGGCTGCTTGGGTAGGTTGTAGTTTTATTCTCAGAAGAACCGGAACGAAGGGCCACCCCACTTACAGGGGCAGGGACAACGGGAGAGAGTCGGAGAGTCGGGCAGTGGAATGAAGGCCAGGCTGAAAAGAGGGAATGCCATCAAAACCTGCCCTTCCCCCCCACCTTGCCCAGAAGGTCCAGCTGGAGGCCCACAGCCCAGCCCAGGGGCACAGCATGAGTGCCAGAGACGGTTCTGACACTGACAGCTGGGGTCCCCCACACCCCAAAGAAAACACCAGCGTCTCCCCAGGCTCGCTGGGCAGTGAGGTTCACTAGGTGAGAAGCGGGGAACTCACACACACACGCAGAATTCCACATAACCCCCCCCCACGATGTCAGTGTCGTCCTTAATTACGGGGGGGGTTACTACACCACCAAAGCACAACAGCACACCAAACGTCATCAAGGCGAGTCACAACCAGAACAAGAAAAAACCTTTGGAAAGTAAAGATAGGGCGATCCAAATAAAAAGCTGAACGTGAGCGCTTGGAGGTCCAACTTAAATCAATCTTTTATAAAGGAGAAGAAAAAGTGGAAAAACAAAAGAAGAAAACCTAAATGAAATTCTGGAGCAAGAACAGCAAGAAGCGTGGAAAGTATCATCACAGAAGTACAAGAGTGCTCCCCAAAGGAGGGAAATAACCCAGGGCTGAGAGAATCTCCTCGTTCTCACAGAAACACGTAAAACGCCTCTCAATAAAAACAATCAGGACAGTTTACCACGCCCAGAAAAAACTTTAGTTTCTAGCAAAGAAAGAAAAAGACCAGGAACAAAAGGTGGGGAAACCAGGAGGGAATCCGATTTTTCAGAAGAGCACTGGAAACAAGGGGCGAGCAACCCTTTCCCAGCTTCAAGATGGATTTTTCACCCTAACTTCTGGTCATTCGGGGTCACAGACGACCAAGGACTCACACTCGGTCAGTCGGCCGAGGTCCTCAAAAGCCACCCCGCGATGCATCCCGACAGGACCGGGGAAAAGGAACACACGGCCGGACCGAACAGCCGCCCACTCCGGAGAGCAGCACAGAAAGTTCTGGACAACTGCTCGGCTGCGGCGCGACCGGGGCAGGTCTGCGGCCGGAGCGGGTGGAGGGGGAGAGCACGCGGAAGCCGTTTGTTTAAGGCCAGGGGGAAATACGGGAAGGAGGGTGAGGCGGTGAGAGCTTCGAGGGCAAGATCACTACCGGGCCGATAAGACCAGGCCACCAGGAGAAACGGAGACGTCGGTTTCGCGGGAGAGAAGAGCAGCAGGCGAGTGAACTCTGGCGGGGTCGCTAACACCGGTGCGACCCCACCGGGGACCAGCCAGGGCCAGCCCTAAGGACACAGGGGAGGCGCCGGGCCTCACCCACCCCTCCTCGGGGACCCCACAGCGGCGGGCACCGCGGCCCCCGCGCCCCGCCACCCCGACCCGGCCCCGCTGGCCGCCCGCCAGACTCCCGAGGAGGCGGGACTCGTCTGGCCCGCCCGGAGCGCGGCCCGGGAGCTGGGGCCCGTGGGCGCCGCGAACCCAAAAGCCGCCCGGCCCTCACCCCGCGCCCCCGCCACAGACGCCCGTGGCCCACGTCCGCTGCGGTCCGGGTAAGCCAGGGCCCCGGGGCCGCGGTCCTCGGCCCGCGCCTCTCCTCACCCCGCGCTCCTCCTCACTCCACGCCCGCCGCGGCCACGAATACGTTATGCGCACGCGCGTCGCGTGCTAGGGAAGCACTTCCGGGGACAGCGGGGGGGGGGTGGGGAAACGGCCTCCTATGTGCGCATGCCCGCTCTGCCCAGCGAGGTGGACAGCAGCGCCGGAGGCGCGAGGAAAGGGGGCGGGGCTGAGAATAAGGGCCGGTACTCGAAGTGCGCGTGCGCACCAGGCTCTCAACGCCTAACTCGCGCGGGGTCAGTTCTCACCGGAGGCCCGGCTTCCGCTCGTCGGTAAAGGGCGCCACCGATCGTGAGGGTACCTTCCTCTGTTCTCACCCCGGATCCAGCTTATTGCATGATTATCTATAACGACCGTCTGTGTCGTCTACTATCGCGTGCGCCCCACGCGGGCTTCGCTAAGCGCCGAGGCTCCCGGACGCCAGCGCCGCGCGCCGGCGATCCACAGGATGAGTGACTCGGGGGCGCGCAAGCGCAGTGGCTGCGGTAGCGCTTCCGGGACGGCGCTGTGGGACTTTTTTGGCGCGAGTGGGGACGGCGGCCGGGAGGGCGCGGTCCGCGCTCCGCGTTTTGGGTCCTGGCAGCGCCATGCGCTACAACGAGAAGGAGCTGCAGGCGCTGTCTCGGCAGCCGGCCGAGCTGGCGGCCGAGCTGGGCATGCGGGGCCCCAAGAAGGGGAGCGGTGAGCGGGCTGGGGCGCCGGGGCGGGCGGGCCGGACGGGCGGGGGTGGGCGGCCGCCGAGCCCGCATGAGCCCGCCCTGTGCCCGCAGTGCTGAAGCGGCGGCTGGTAAAGTTGGTGGTCAACTTCCTCTTCTACTTCCGGACGGACGAGGCCGAGGTAGGCCGACGGGCCGGGGTCGGGGGCCGGGGCCCGGCGGGGGGCAGGGCCGGGTCGGGGGCCGGGCGGGTGTCCGGAGCCCGGAGGGGGCGGGGCCGGGCTGGGGGCGGGGGCCCGGCCGGGGGCGGGGGCGGGCTGGGGGCGCGGGGCCGAGGCGGGGGCCGGGGTCCCGCGGAGGCCCGCCCTCAGCGGCCCCGTCGCCTCTCTGCCCGCAGCCCGTCGGAGCCTTGCTGCTGGAGCGCTGCAGAGTCACCCAGGAGGAGCCCAGCGGCTTCTCCATCAGTGAGTGCCCGCCCCGGGCCTGCCCCTCCCGGGCCCCGCCGCCGCGTCTGTCTGCGCGGAGGCAAAGTCCACTGCCCCGGGCGGCCGGAGGGCGGGCCGGGCTCTTCCCCCGGGGCGTAAGCGCTGCTAGCTGCAGCCGCAGGTGCCCTAGGACTTTGTCTTGTTGGGGAGCACTGCACTGTTCGGGTGCCCGGCCGGGTTCTGGCGCTGGGGAGGATCCTCCGGGTCGTCCTGAGAGCGTCGAGTCAGCGGAGGAAGGCGGAGTTTGTGCTGGTTTTCTGGTGTGGCGCTCAAACGAGAGAAATGTGTGCTCCCCGAGTCCAGGAGGGCAGAAGTCCGACAACAGGGTGTCTGCAGGGGTGGTTCCTTGCCAGGGAAACTTTCCCAGGCGATCCTGGCTCCCGGGGGTCGCCAGCAGCCCGAGGTGCCCCTTGCCTTTGTAGAATCAATCCCGCAGTCTCCATGTGAGTGTGGGTCATCCTCTGCGTGTTTGTGTTCAAATTTCCCCTTTTTACAAGGACACTGATGGGATTAGGTTTGGTACCCAACTCTTTTCAGGTTGATCTGTTAAGTAATTGCACTTGTAACCGTCCTGACTCCAAATAGGGTCGTATTATTAGGTTCTAGGGATTAGGACTTGAACATTCTGTTCTGAGGACACAATTCAGTCCACAGCACAACTGGTGGGAAGCGATGAGTCTGGGCTGGGACTGGAGGAGGGGACACTTTAGGACGGAGGCAAGAGGAAGCTGAGGCCTGTGGCGGGCTGGGGGGGGGGGAGGGCAGTGAGCGGGAACAGACAGGGGCTGCTTCCATTGCAGGCTTCATGGAGGACCCAGAGAGGAAGTACCACTTCGAGTGCTGCAGTGAGGAGCAGTGTCAGGAGTGGATGGGGGCTCTGCGGCGAGCCAGGTGGGGTGTGGGCCTGCCTGGGGGGGGGTCTGGGGTGGGGGCACAGCAGGGCTCTGTGAGCATACGCCAATTTCTCCCCCAGCTACGAGTTCATGCGGAGAAGCCTCATATTCTACAGGAATGAGATCCAGAAGATGACTGGCAAGGTACACAGAGGGTCCAGGGGAGCCGGGGGTGGGGCAGGGGCGTGGGCCCCTGGGGCCTGGGCTCATGCTGCCCGTTCACCCACACAGGACCCCCTGGAGCAGTTCGGCATATCTGAGGAGGCCAGGTTCCAGCTGGGTGGCTTGAAGGCCTGAGTCTGGAACAACCCCCCCCCCCCCCGCCCCATCCTCTTCAGGCCCTGGGTTTCCTGGTCAAGCCTGGATTTGCTGCAGCAGATGTTTGGCTTAAAGACTTCAAAAACCCAAGATCAGTGGGGGTGGGCAGGGGCAGTTTGGAGAAACAACCCACTGACCCCCCCCCCCCCCGGCCCCTGGACTGGTCTGCACCTATTGGTGCCCCGTGCTGCTACCGGGGGACAAACGTCCACTCCTAGAAGTTGTGTCCAGCCCCTCGGGCACATCCGTCTGGGGTCTGGAGGCTCCTGAGGCTGGTGTAGCTCTCCTGGCCTCTGCAGGCTGAATGTACAAAGCTAGACGATGCTGTGAAGGGCGTGGGGGCCACGCCTGCTGGAGCCACTGTGAATTCTACTCCTGCTGATGGGGCAGGCCCTGGCCGGACGCCTCTGGGTGGAGCTGGAAGTCTTCACTCTCAGGCCAGCGTGCTTGTTGTATTCAAATAAAGGGACCTCTTTTCCACGTGGGATGGTGCTGCCGTGAGTGCAGGAAGGGGCTGCTGGCCCCAGGTGGTTGGAGCTGGCTCCCGAGGCAGGGCAGTGAGGCCTCTGTGGGACGGCAGTCCTCCCCAGCTTGGAGGTTTAAGTGCCCAGGAGCAAGGGCCAGGTTGCCCCAGTAGGGGGACAGAGACCTAGAACCAGACCAGGGAGAGGCAGGGAGGCTGGGACTTTGCTTGGCCCATGGGGCCGGTAGTGCTAACAGGCCCCAAGGGACAACGGAAGGGTGGTGTGATTGAACCTGAAGGTGACCTGTGATCCCAGTTCCTAGGCCTTCCCTTGAGGACAGGCAGGACCTCGGAAAGGGTTTTTGCCAGTGTTACAATCCTAAGTCAATCCCTTTTAATAAAAAAGGGAGGCATCCTGGGTGGGCCTGGCCTAATCAGCTGTAAGCACGGGAGGGACTGGGCCTCCCTGAGGAGGGTGCTTGCTGTCGGCCGTGGTCACGGGGCTGCCTTAAGGAGCCCACCAGGCTTCTGCCGGGAGCCCCGTCCTCCCCACTTGGGGAATGGTGAGTGTGACCCCTGGCCCTCACACCTCTCCCTTGCGTCATCGTCAGAAAGAAATGCTGCCGCCAGATGAGGTTCAAGTGAAAAGTATTTTATTACAGCGCCTAGAGGTGGAAATGCAGAGTGCACTGGGGTTCTCTTAGGAGAAGAGGGTCAAGCCAGCAGCCCAGGAGGGACAGGCCATGCCAGCACCCCCAACTGAAACACAGTCTACCAGAAACACAAAGCAAAGCCCCGTCTGAGTTACAAACCAAGGTCGAGAGACGTGGGAAACAAACCAGTGTGGCTGGACCGTGGGAATGAGGGCGGGCGGGGCGGGTAAAGAGGGGCACATGAGCCTTGGGTAAATCACAGTCCGTAGCTGCAAGAGACGGCGAGCTGCCCGGGAGGGCCGTGTTCACGGTTAGGTTTTCCTGAGCAGAGCCCCCTGCGGCCCACCAGACTTCCCTGAAGTTGCCTGCGGTCGGCGGTAGCCCCGGGGCTCTGTGCACGGGCTTGCTGCCTCCCCTCCTGCTCGGGACAGCCCAGCCACCGCGGGGTGATCCCAAACACGCCCGCGCTCGTGTGGCACGTCCGCGGGGAGCCCCACGTCAGTGACCGTGCGGGCCCCCTGAAGTGATGCAGTATGTGCGAGCAGGGTCGCTCTGTTCTACGCTGGGGACTCAGGCATGACCTCTCCGCTGTCCACCCACCCTGTAGCTTTTTAGGGAGCCCTGTGCCCCTGACACGGGTGTGTGTGTGTGTGGCCAAGCAAACACTGCCCTGTCCTGGGGGCCAGGGCTTGGGGTTCACGGGGGTGAGGCGCAGCACCTTCATGTACCGGGGGCGCCAACCCAGAGGGAGGGAGCCAGGGCAGCCAGTTACAGAAGGATGGGCCAATTTCAAGAACCCATCGCGAGCACCATCTTCTGCCTCAACTATTGCTCTGGGCCAGGGGAGTCACCCCCAGGGCAAGCAGGAAAGCAGGGCTCTGGCAGGCCCCTGCCTGTGGAAACCAGGGGTCCAGCCGACTTCCAGAACAGCCAACGGCCACACCCGGCCTGCACAGATCGGTCGGCCTCCAGGCGGCGGCTGCAGGCAGAAACGGTCCTGCGGTGGCCGTCTTTGGCCTGCACGCCTCAGGCCTCTGCCTGCCCACCAAAAGAGTGGGGGCCAGGCCGAGCCTCCCGGGCAGGCAGGAGCTCAGGGCCTCTACTTGAGCAATGGGCTAAACACAGCCCACCTTTGGAAAGAGGCAAGTTCCCTGTGTTCCTTGGGGGATGCAAGCACCTGAGGACAGGGCTCTGACCTCACCGACTCAGCCCTTCCTAGAGCACCCATCTCGGGGTCCAGATCCCTCTGCCAGGACCTGGGCTGATGTTGGCCCTTTCGGGGGGCTGGGGGCTTCTGGACGCACCCTCTGAAAACCGCGTACATACACAACACTGGCCGACTGCTACCCTGGAGGGGCTGGAGAGCCCTACTGGCAACCTCTAGACGCCTCTGAACAGCTCTCCCAGCTTTGCCCTGCCCCCGCCCCCCCCCCCCCAGTGCGTTCACTGCCAAGCACCATCAGAGCTGCTCCGGGGTGGGGGCGGCATGGCCGCAGCAACCGCACGGACTGGCCAGAGGGGCTTGGGCGGGGCGCGGGGCCTGTCCACTCCACCCCGGGAGCCGCGGTCACGCAGTCCGGGGCCGAGGGCCGGCCCTGGGCCCACGCCACTGTGTGCACTTGAATAAATAGAAAGGTTCTCCCCTCACTTTTTTCTTTAGTTTACTATGCATTATACAATCTAAAAATAAATGAAGTCAAGTCTATGAAATTTATAAATTTTCATCGCATCTCTATAAAATACTGTCACTCCTCAGCGTGACTCTCCTCTGTACAGACACACCAAGCACCCGTGACTAACCTGCCCCACGTCACCGGCCCACGTGCCGCGAGCTTACTACGCGCTTTGGTGGACCGCGGCGGGAGCCCCGGACGAGCAGGGACGTACGACAGTAAATGCACTTGCACCAGCCCGCCACGCCGTCGGGAATCGGGTACCAGACCTTCCTCAAGCACCACTCAGAACGGGTCCGCGCAGGATCGGGGAGGGTCTGACCGCCCCACGCCCGCCGACCGTTCCTATGCCAAAGGCGCTGATCCCAGGCCAAGGGGCCAACAGTCCGGTAGGAGCCGTTCACAGTGATGGGGCGGGGGCGGGCGCCCCCTCGGGGAGAGGGCCTCTTCCGAGGAATGTCACGACAGCGCGAGCCACCCTCCACCTGGAGACAGCCATGCCTTTGGTATAGGAAGAGCGGCGAGAATAAATAGGGCAGGCGCCTCACGGCCTGGTTTTGGCGTTGGTCAACCTCCAGTCAGCACCAAGAGGACGAGGCAGCGGCGGGGCCTGCGTCGAGATAGCACCGGGACCGGCGGTCAGCGCGTCCGCGGGCAGGCCAGTCCTTCGGGTGGACGTCTGTATATAGATCCTCTCATATATAGTATTTACACTTCTCAATAGGTTGCCTTTACGACTTCGGTGGAGTAAAATAAGTCAGAATTGTTTATACTTTTTAAAAAACGATAAATACTTTATCTAAAACTATCGACAGTACGAGCTGGAGCCAGGCCCCAGCGCCTCCTGCAGGTCTGCCCAGCGCGGATTCACAGTAGAGCCTCGTCCCCCGTCCTCAGTCCGTCCTCGCCGTCCCGTGGCCGGCCGCCGGCCCAGCCCGTCCTTGCATAGGTCTCACGGTTGAGGTAGAAATCCTAATTACCTGCGGAGACGCGCGCGGGAGAAAAGGCAGCAGAGATTCAGCGTCTCTCTCGGGGGGGCCCAAACATTCCCCCAGGCCAGGGAACCAAAGCCTCCTACAGACGGACGGACGGTCGGACAGACAGAACAGGGCTGCTGCAGGTCCCGCCTCTCCTGGCAGGGACCCCCGGCGCTGGGCCCCTGGTCCGCTCGGAGGCAGCAGGTCCCCGTCCTCCCCTCCCCCCGGCCGCATGCCAGGCGCTGCTCGCAGGCCAGCCCAGGGAGACCGCCCGTGACGGCCACGGGGCAGAGGAACAGGAGGCGCTGGTCCCCTGTGGGCCAGGACCAGGAGCCTGATGCCCAGATGCTTCCGCACGCACACCTCGGACCTCTTCAAAGCTGGTCCCGGCCGCACAACGCCTTCTCTGATGGCGTGAGGCCCCCGCGCACACGCACGCAACCTGCTCTACCTTCTGGGCTTTTCCAGCAGGACCGTGGCACAGCCCGTCCCCAGACCTGCACCCTGACTGGGAGGCCGTCAGACTGCGGCGGCCCCATGCCTGTGTCCACTTAAGCACGCGGCAGACAGTGGAGGATGGGCCGGCCCCAGCGCCCTGTTAGCAGCCGGCTTCCTTTCCTCGAGCCCTCGCCCCCGGGGACGCCAAGCTGCACCAGCAGTGGCCGGGCCGGCTGCACCAGGGCCCAGCTCCCTAACGCCGACACGCAGCCCGCGGGGGCCTCACGACGACCTTCCTCACCCGCTTCCGAAGACGGGCCCTTCCTACACTGCCCTGCACGGCTCCACGCTGACCGCCCGAGGCACGGGCCGCGTTCCCGGGAGCGGCAGGAGCTGTGCTGTGGGCACCACGGCAAAGCACGCCCCCCCCCCCCCCCCCCCGGCCAGGCAGCCGTTCCTCTGTGGCCGGCGCCACGCTGCCCCGGGCCTGCAGGCAGGGGCCTCTAGCTCAGGAGCACCAAGTTTGGACGACCCTCTACGCGTTGCCTTTTCTTAAAGCCCTAAGGGTGCGTTCAGGGAGACAGACTGTGGGAGGCCCTAGAGCAAACAGATGGCAAGGCTGAGCCCTGAGCTGCCCCGGGAGCCCCGGTCCCTGGCCGCTTGCAGACACACAGCCTGAGGGTGACAACGGTGGGCTCCATCCAGCTAGACGGGCCGGGCCGGACTGCCGGCCTCAGCCACCTCCTCCCGGCCACCTCCGCTGGGCAGGGGCCCATGGGGGCTTGCCGTAAAGGGCTGGGCCGGGCAGCGAGAGCGGGCCACCCCCTGGAGCTCCGCGGTGGCTGCTCAGCCGCCCCGGAGGCCAGAACACACGGCCAGCCCTGCCTGGCCGCCCGGTTTCCCTCGCCTCGCTGTGCTCTATCTTCCCTTGCACCTCTCAGGACCAACCGTCTCCACCCGAGGCAGAATAGCCTGGGTCCCCTGGGCCCCTCCTCGGAGCCCTGCGGGCCCGTCCACTCTCTGTGGAAGGAAGGACAGATAGTTCAGGGTCTCGTATGGGCCCCCTGGTTGGGCTCTAGCCTTACCTTACAGAATACGAACTGCTAGCTAAGCAAGGTCTTTATCTTGGCTTAACCCCCGCAAGGCGCGCGGCATACGGAGGCGGCATGCCAAGGGAAACCCACACGGCAGACGGCCCCGTGGAGCTGGCCTGCGGGATCATGGGCGTGGCCTGGGCCAGGGCCAGCCCGGGCAGGGGCTGGTGGTGCACCGTGAAGGAGGGGCGGGGGGCCTTGTGCGGGAGGGAGGCGAGCTTGATGGACAGAGAGGCGTTAGCAGGCTGCAGAGAGGCGGCAGAGGAGGTGGGTAAGAAAGCCTGGTTAGCCGGGAGGGACGCGAGGTTCTGCAGAAGCACGGGCTCAGAGTTAGCCGGGAGCAGCGCGGGGGCAGGAGGCAAGGCGGCGTTAGGGGGAGGGGGTGCGGAGAGGGGGGGCTGCCCCGGTGGGGGCGGGGGCGGGGCCTGAAAGGAAGACGCGGGGGCGCCGGCCACCGCCTGCAGCGGGGTTAAGCTCAGCGTGGCGCTGCGACACGCAGCCCCGCTGCCGAAACTGGCTCCAAACGGATGAGCGGAGGCGGAAGGCACCGCGTGGTTAAAGACACCTGCAAACAGGAGAGAAAAACTCAGCTTCAACAGGTGGGCACTCTCCAGTCAAGCGCAGAGAGACACAACAACAGGGAAGCAGACAGCGGCCACAGGTCCGCGTGCGGCGCAGGGGCGGGGGCGAAGCAGCAAGCAGCAGGGCATGGGCGGCCAGGTGCGACTTACCTGCAGGGCAGCGCCGGGCCGCACCCCCCTGCGGGCACGCCCACCCGGGCTCCCAGCCACGAGACAGGGCCTCGCCTGCCTGTGTCCAGCAAGGAGCTGGCTGCAGACTCCTGGGACCCCAAGGCGGGCCCGGCCCAGCCCGGCCACGTGGCTCCTCTCCACCCCTACACGGTGCCACCACACAGCAGGCGCTGTGGCCCTCGCTCTTGCCCAGCACCAGCCCCCGAGGCTGCCCAGAACCCATGGGCTGTGTCGGGTCGGACAGAGGACCTCCACGGGGAGGAGACAGAGCCCTAGTCATGGCGCCAGCCCTCCTGAAGGTACAAGGGACGCCGTCACAACCAGAGGGCCTGACGCAGGCCGACTCACGCGTGAGCGCTCTGCCCACACCACGGGCACATCTGCATCTCACGGAAAGGAACGAGGTGGCAGGTGCAAAGTGGACCCCAAGGGACAGGTGGGCACAGCCTCTCGCCCCTTAGGGGGCCCTGCAAGGGAACCTGTAAAGCAGTCGTCGTTAGCCCAGCGGTCCGGGAGGGCGACGGCGTGCGGCCCGCAGGACCCGACACTCAGGCGGGAGAGACGCGCATCTGCCTACCTCCAACTGCGCCGCCTGCCACCCCGGAGGAAAAGCTGCCCATGGCGTGCGAGTTGGTCAGTCTGGTTGCAGCGGACGAGACGTGCACCAGGCCGGCGGCGGCCGGCACGGAGCTGAACAAGGACTGGAGCACGGACGAGCCCAGGTTGGCCTGCAGGGACATGGGACCCAGGGCGAACTGCGGGCCGGGGGCAAAGGTGCCCAGGAAGGGGCGGTGTGTCTGGGCGGAGGGGGCCGCGCTGACTGCCGAGGACGCCGCCGTGGCGAGGCCCGGGCCGCTGAGGAGGCCCCCGGGAGGCACAGTGGCGGCAGAAATGAAGAGGTTGTGGCCATTCTTCAAGTCGGGCTCGCGGTCCCGGCCCTTGCCCGGCTTGCTGTGCACCAGCGAGGGCTTGTCCGGGGGCCCGCACGCCGGCAGGCCCAGCTCGCCGGCCTCCCTGCCCTTGGGGCCACCCAGTCCTTCCAGCTGCCTCTTGTTCACAAAGGCGCCGGGCTCTGCGGCACTGCCCTCCTTGCCCCGCGGGGCAGGGAAGCTCAGGGGGGCGCCCAGGCTGGCTGCCTCGGGGACCTTGTGGGAGAGAGAAGCACCATCGCTGAAGCTGTGTAAACTGAGGTCGGCGGCCAGGCCCCCGCTGAAGGTGAAGCCATTGGGAGGGTTGCTGCTGGGGCTCAGCCCACCGGCCCCCGACAGGGCACCGGAAAAGCTTTTCCTGGGGTGGGCAGCCAGCTTGGCATCAGCCAAGCCGGGCTCGTCTAGGGGGGGCCGGAAAGCGAACAGGGAGTTCTGGCTCAGGGCGGAGCCGGCCTGCAGCGGGCTGTCGGCACACTTGGCCAGGCCGAGGTCGGAAATGGGCGAGAAGGTGGATTTCCACTTGCTGCTGTTGGCGGGCTCGCTGGCAGGGGTCGGCTTCCTCCCGGCCAGGCCACCACCTGATGAGGAGAAGCAGAGCCGGTGAGGCCCGGGGGCTCAGAGTCACCCCGTTCCGCCCAAGGGAAGCGTGCTACGGTAGAGCGAGGGTGGGACGGGACGGGAGCTGGAGAATGGAGCGTCTGCGGGGGGTGGGGGGTGGGTCAGGCACGCAGAGTGTGTCAGATGCTGGCCCGGTTCGACCAGGAGGGGACGGGACTGCCGCCCGACGGTACCGAGACCGGCCGTCATGGGGACACGGGTGGCATTCAACATCACCCAGAGACAATTCTAGAAGCCTGGCACGGCTGGTCCTGAGTGTCAAGGCCACACCCTGGGGCCTGGGAGTTACAGGGCAGGGTGCACAGCTACTCACCGCTTTCCAAGGTTTTTGGAGGAGATTTGCTTTCTAAGGAGATTGTTGCAATTTTTCTCTCGATTCTATCAAGAAAAAAATACATGACAGATGTTTGAAATCCATGTGCACGTGGACTGCCCGGGGAGGCGGGGAAGCAGGCCGACACACAGCTGCCCGCCTGCAGACCTCTCTGGAGCCCGGCCCAGCGGCAGGGGACAGGGCCGAGGGCTCGGGAAAGGGGGGTCACGTCCCAACACAGAGACGCCCCGAGGCCCAGACGGGGCCGCCTGTTCCACCTCGCCTCCCAGGCTCTTCGTCAAACCCCAGACACCTGCAGTAGCTACAGGCACCGTGTCGGCGACGGCGGGTGACCTACGTGACCCGCAGCGCGCGGCACACGGCGGCGAGTCGGTACCCGCGGCACTGCCAGGCCGCAGACCACACCCCCCCCACTGTCCGCACTTCCACGGCACGGCCTGGAGAACACCGCGACCTCCAGGAGCGTAAGGAAACCGCCCAAGAGAACTTGGAAACTGCGAAGTTGGACGTTCCCAACACAAAAGAAAAGCACTCAAGCGCAGAACTTTCAAAAACGTAATTTACGTAAGCAGAAGAGGAACAGGATGAACAAACCTAGACGAGACACCAAAAGCGCAGGCAACGAAAGAGAACAAAAACAGAACTGGACCCAAATTTAACACTTTTGTCTTTCAAAGACACCTGCAAGAACATGAAAAGAAAAATCAGAGGATGGAAGAGAATGTTCACAGGTCAGATATCAGATAAAGGACCCCTGCCTAGAACCTACGAAGGACTCTTAGAGCTCGACAACAACAAAGGACCCGAGCACACATCTCTCCCCAGACACTCCAACAGCCGTCAGCGCACGAGAAGACGCTCCACACCACTGGTCAGAGCGGCGGAGCCCACAGCTACAGCGAGACCCCACCTCACGCCCACGGGAACGGCTATCACGATAAAAAACAAAACCAGACCATAGCAGGTGCCTGCAAGAATGGGGAAAACCTGGCTCCCTCACGCCGACGGGGGGCGGGGGGACATGCGAGGTGGGGGGCACAAGGTGGGAGGGTCGAGGTGTGGGGGCACGAGGTGGGGGGACACGAGAGGTGGAGGTGCGCGAGGTGGGGGGAGTGAGGTGGGGGGGCGCCAGGCGGGGGGACACGCGAGGTGGGGGCACGTGAGGTGGGGCACGCGAGGTGGGGGGGTCAAGGTGGGGGCACGAGGGGGGGACACACGAGGTGGAGGTGCGCAAGGTGGGGGGGAGCGAGGTGGGGGGTGTGAGGTGGGGGGACACACGAGGTGGAGGTGCGCAAGGTGGGGGGAGCGAGGTGGGGGGTGTGAGGTGGGGGGGCACTCAAGGTGGGGGGAGCGAGGCGGGGGCACGAGGTGGTGGGGGCACACGAGGTGGAGGTGAGCAAGGTGGGGGGAGCGAGGCGGGGGCACGAGGTGGGGGGACACACAAGGTGGAGGTGAGCAAGGTGGGGGGAGCGAGGCGGGGGCACGAGGTGGTGGGGGCGCTGTGGAAGACCATCCGGGGATTCCTCAAAACACTAAACACAGAGTTACCGTCTGACCCACCAGTTCCACTCCTGGGTAGATTGAAAATATTTTTCTTTTTTTAAAGATTTATTCATTTATTTGAGAGACAGCGAGCAAGAGAGAGAGAGCGCGTGCACAGGCGCGTGCACGTGGCCGCATGAGCAGGGGGAGGGACAGACGGCGGAGAGAGAGAATCCTCCAGCAGACTCCATGCTGGGCGTGGAGCCCGATGCGGGACTCCACCTTACGACCCTGAAATCACGACCTGAGCCGAAATGGAGTCGGACACTTAACCGACTGAGCCCCCCAGGCGCCACAGTTGAAAACATCTTCAAGCAAAAGGAGGTATATGAAAGTTCACAGCAGCATTATCCCCATTAGCTCAACACCAGACACACCAAGTGTCCATCAGCATGTAATGAATGAACATAATGTGTGCGGTCCGTCCCCACGCGGGAACACGCTCCAGCCTCAGGAAGGAAGGGACCCTGACACCTGCCATGACGCGGAGGGACCCCGAGGACACTGGGCTCAGCGAGAGGAGCCAGACCCAAAGGACACATCCCACAGGACCCCAGTCCCAGGAGGTCCCCAGAGGAGTCCCGTCCACAGAGACAGAGAGGAGAGGGTGGGAGCCGGGGCTGCGGAGTCTGTGTTAAGGGATACAGGCTTTTTTCTGGGGTGATAAAATTGACACTGGTGATGTTTGCACAACTCTATAAATATACCAAAACCCACTAGATTGCACTCTCCAGACAGGCGATGCGCTACATGAATTAGATCTAATAAAGCTGTTACGTATCAGGAAAGAATACTGCTCGTGACCAAACACGCCAGATGTGCAGTGTCGACAAGAACTGGGAACTCTGCTCTCTCGGGCCCTTGCCTGCTGTGGCCGCCTGCGTGCCCTTCGTCTGCTCTAACCAGGTGACATATGCACCAGGAGCGAGACCAGACACAGCAACGCCACGTCCCGGGGGCTCTAGGCCCAGAGGGCTGGCCCTGCCCTGGATGTGACGTCTCGAGGGGAAAGACCGCCCAGGCCCTTCCCGAGGAGCTTCTCACCAAGTCAAGGTTAACAGTCTTGGGAAACTGCCCACTCGAGCACGGCCGCTCTGTGGGACTGCGGACAGCAGCTGAGGGGGCCCAAGGGGGAAGCGGCCACGCTCAGGGCCCCTGCACCCATCAACTAAGAGTAGCTGGACACTGCCTCTCCTTCGCCCAGGCCCTGCCCTGGGAGGGCGACCTCATCACAAGCACCTCTCCTCCCAGAAGCCCCGTCCGTGGATGCCCCTGGCCCACCCCGCCTGGCCCCACTCGCCTGGCGCTGCCTGGCTCGTCCTCGGAGCCCTGCTCCTCGTCTGAGGTCAGTGGGGAGTAGTGGGCCCCGTTGGTCTGGCTCAACGGCTTCTCCTTCTTGAGAACGGGCGGCTGGTCGTTGTCCTGGTAAGGGACAGGGGAGCTCTTCAGGCTCTCGGGGGACGAGATGGCCGTGATTTCCAAAGGCTGGTTAATGTTGCTGACCTGAGGGACCAGCACAGACACAGCACAAGCCTGTCAACAGGCTCCCCGAGCACCGACACCCCAGGGCTTCGCTTGGGTCCCTCCCACCCAGACCCACACTGGATCTCAGACCGCTGGGGAACGGCAAAGCCGGCCCGCTGCCCTCAGAGGGAGGTGGCCCGTGGCGCCGCCTCCTGCCTGTGCTCCTGGCGCCCTGCCATCTTGGCCAGGCTGGGAACGCGAGATGCCATGTGCAGGCACCTGCGTGGGCCAGGGGAGCCAGCATGCCCTCCCCACTGCGGCCCTGCTCCCCAGCCGGCCCTGGCCTTACCATAGAGTTGAGGTTCAGCGGGGATCCTGAAGACTGCGTGAAAAGGCCGGCAACGGACGGCAGGGCCCGACGCTTGGGCGACACGGCGGAGCTCAAGCTGGGGGTCCCAGCCGCCGCCCGCTTCCTCCTGCCCCGCTTGCGGCTGTCCGGCCCATGGCCCTGGCCACTGTCCCCGCGGGCGCCCGTGGGCAGAGGGCTGGGTTTGCCGGGAGGCGACTGTTTGGCACTGCCACCAGCCGAGATGGTAAAGACGATCCTCCTCTTGGCTTCGCCCTCGGGATCTGAAAAGCCGGCCTCGGAAGGAAGGTCCCCTTTGTTGGCCTCGGGGAGCGGGCCCTGGGCGGCACTGCTGAGCCGGGGGCTGGCGCAGAGCGGATGAGCAGGCGAGGCTGCGCCGGAGCCGCGGGACTGCGGCAGCAGGGGCGGGTGCTGCGGGGTGGAGCAGGGCCCCATGCTGGCGAACAGGCTCCCTGAGCCCGAGACCTCATCGAAGGCGCCGGGCTCGGCTCCAGGAGCGAGGGGGGCCGGGCTGCCTGCCAGGGCCCCGCTAACAGCCACTGAGCCCGCGTAGAAGCCTGCCAGGAAGGACGGGGTTTCTCAGGGAAGGACGCCACTGCCTGGGGCGCAGATGGTGAGGAAGCTCCACACCCGGGAACCCGCCCTCCATGTGCTTCCGTCGAGTACCGGGCACAGGCACCAGCGACCGGGCACGGCTATGCCAGCCCCGGGGGCTCCCGGGCGGCCAGGCAGACACGTGGCTCCGTCCCGCTTCTGGGTGTAAGATGACGGCTGGCGCTAGAACCCGACAACCCCAGGTGGACCTGGCCAAGCCCCTCCCCCTACGGAGGCTCACTACGGTCTGTGGCCTCCTCACACGCCTGCCATCAAGCCCTCCCCGCCCCAGAGGAAATGGTGTGCCAGACACCAGACGCAGGACCTGCCCTCCCTGGGTCAACACGGGGGTCGGCACACTAACGACTAGCCCCCGGGCCTGGCAGTCTAGCCAACGGCTGGTGTAAGGACTTTCACCAGCACACGCCGCCCGCCCACACACCGTCACCGGCACCCCCACGCCACGGGGCTGAACAGCTGGGACAGAGACCCGATGCCAGCGAGGAGCCGTGTGCCGCCTGGCCCTGTACGGAAAGTCTGCGGGGGCCTCTGCCAGCAACCATCAGAAGTCTCTGACGGAGAGTCAGAACCCAGCTAGAAACTGGGCAGCTCCACAAGGACGCCACCAACTGGGTGGGGCACAGTGCCCGGGCTGAACGTCGGGAGGAAACGGCCAAAGGCTCCTGAGACGTGCCAAGGCCCCTAGAGCCCCTAACCCCCAGGGCTTGTTGTGCTGCAGGCCGATGGCCCGGATGCAGCTCAGACCCTGCGGCCGGGAGGAGGGGAGCCAGCTCAGAGCCTGGCCTGGCAGACCTGGGGTCTCTTCCTCCTTCCAGCAGCAGTAGCAGAGGCTGGGGAGGGCTGGGCCCTGGGGGAAGGGTCAGGGGCAGGGACCCAGGAGGAAGAGGAGCACTCTGACCTGCAGGAGCAGGGGTGAGGCCTTTGCTGGCAGCGCCGTGGGCATTAGCGCCCATCTGCTTTTCAAGTGTGGACGAGGACTCTCGGGTCTGCGGCACAGGGCTGGGGGTGCTCCTCTGTGGAAAAAAGTACACGCTGTCAGCTGAGCCAGGACTGGAGGGAGTCCCGGACATAAGCCACAGGATGTGCAAAGGGCCTGGGGCAGGGAGAACGGCAGGCATGTGAGAGCCGGCGCACAGAAGGGGAAATGACCTGCTCAGGGTCTGAGCACTGTGGGTGGCCCTCAGAAGGTTCTGACAAGGTGAGGGGCAGATGTCTGCCTCGGGTCCCAAAGGACTGTTCTGGCTACAGCAAACGTCAGGCTGGGGACGAAGGGAGCAGGGACGGCTGTAAGGGGCTGCAGCTATGATCCAAACAGTGATTCCACTCCTGCATGGAATGGGGTGAAGATACCCACCCCCACAAAACCTGCTCACGCGCACTCGCAGCAGCGTGATTCCTAACGGCCAAAAGTGGCAACAACAAATGTCCACCCTCGGATGAACAGACAAACACGACGTGGTCTGTCCGCGCACGTGTCACTCAGCCGGGGACGGACCCCGAGCCCACGACGCTCAGGGAGGGAACCAGACACAGGAGGCCCCACGGGGTGTGCGTGCACGCGGGTGAACGTATCTGTGGACTCGCAGATGCGGCTGCACAACTCTGATTGTACTAAACGCCACTACACTAGACCGTGCACTGTAGCCGGGGGACTGGATGTGAATCGTCTCTCAACTAGAGCAAAGCCGAGCCCGCGTCACGCGAGACGCGCCATGTTCACGGGACGAAGGGAGACGGGCTTCGTGCTTCTACCGAATCCGACTTCGACTCCCTCCCCACCCGCACGCACCTCCTTCCACAAAAACAGGCCTGAGATCAAAATGGGAAAACAGTACTGTAACGAACCCTGCACTTCGGGGTTGTGTGTGTCTTGGGGCGCTGCGGTACACCCCACACTTACCAGCATGCAAACTAACAAAAAGGGACTAGGTCCTGCGGGGAAAAAACAAGACGACGCCCCGCTCTGCCTACCCACGCGCTGCAGGCACGCACACTGCTGGAGCCCGAGGGCCTGGGCCAGTCACACCAGGTGGCCGGCACCCTCCCCGGCCGGCGTCCACTCACCACTTTCTCGGCGCGGCTGGGCAGCACCACGCTGGCCAGAGGGATGCTGACGGGCAGCTTGCTCGGCTGCACGGTGCTGAGCGGGATGCTGACGGGCAGGCTGGTGATGGCCTCCCCCGTGCTGGCATAGCTGCGCTCCTTCACGCCCTGCACACACACCAGACCGGCCTCGCTCCTGCTGACCGGCAACGCCAGGCTCCCGGCACCACCCGAAGGCCAGGGGAACCCTCCCAGCACAGGAGGCGGTCCCTCGTCCTGGGACACCCACCCATCTCCGCCACGCTCCGCCTCCTGAAGTTCCAGGACCCCCACGCCCATCACTTGCCCACGGGCTCTCTCCTTCCCGTTCCTACGGCAATGGCCCCTCAGGGGCTCTGCCGCAGCACACACCCCAGGCCTGGCTCAGGACACCCGCTGCGCACCCCCCACAGCCTGGGCCCTGCTCGCACCTTCTCGCCGCCCCTCTCCCCTGTCATCTGTAAGGCCATGGGGGATGAGGGTCGAGGGTCCTGAGGGCTCAGCTTGATGCCGTTTGCAATGCCAGGGCTCTGGTACGGAAGGCCGTTCTCCTTGGCGTGCTCAGCTCTGGAACAAGACACATCCCTGGTTCCTTCTCTGGGGAGCGGCTACAGCCACGGGTCTGCATCTAGAGCTGGTGGCCCAAGCCTAGCAAACATCCCGAATCTCTTCCAAACCACCGAGCGCTCCCTCAGAAGACCCCAAGGTGGCCCGCGGGTGCCAGGGCAGGGCTAGTGAGCTCCAAGTGCAGACTCACCGCGGGTGCAGCTCGCTGGCCGCCGTCTTACCACTGGCCACGTGGTCCTGGCTCAGGTGCCGCCTCAGCACCAGCTTGGCCGGGGAGAGCCGGGTGTAGTCGGGCAAGGCCAGGCCCGACATCTTCTCGAGCCTCGGCCGGCTGCTGTGGCTGGGGGTGCAGGGTACGACTTCCTGGTCCAGGGGGGAGGCCAGGTACTGGGGAGTGTTCTGCTTGGACGAGGGCCGGCTCAGCGCGCCGCACACCTCGTAGCTAGCCGCGTGGCCATTCATGGAGAGTTCTGGGCTTGCGCTGCTCAGGTGGGGCAGGGAGAACTTGGAGCAGTCCAGGTCAAGATGCAGCCGGCTGGGGTCGGCCTCCAGCTCCCGGCCCAGGGCGCCTTTCCCGCGCAGATGCGCCGACAGGGCATCATCCGGTGGCACGCAAGACTTGAGCTGCAGGAGCTCCTGCTGCCGCTGGCTCTTCTCCAGTTCCACGATGCTGATCTGTCAGGCAAGGGGAGGGTCAGGCCTGCTGCTCGGCGCAGAGGCCCGCTCACACCTCTGCCAAGCGCCCGAGGGCAGGCCGGCCCCACCGCACGCAGCAACCCAGCCAAGGGACCGTCCCGGGAAAGCGCGGCGGACGCACACTCGGAGCGGCTACAAGGACAGAGACCAGCTTTGTGTATGACGGGGAAGCCAGAGCACCCAACCGCCCAGCACGGGGCGGGAAGCACTGGCGCCGACGGACGGAATAGCTGGTCTCAAGAGCCGTTCTGCCAATGTGCGCTCGGGGGAAGGGAACGGGGTGCGGGGACCCCGTCTGCGCCGAAGGAGACCACGTATTAACCACCCCGAGAAACCCTGGCACTGGCGCCCAGGGCGCGAGGCACTTTCTCTGGCTTGTCTGCTTTGCTTGTGCTTTGCGGGAACGAACGGGCCTTTATTCCACGGAGGAATCAGCACCCAAACGGCTTCTCACAGACGTGAGCGCAGAAGCGAGGCCTGGCTCTGCTATCGAGGGCAGCAAGCCTCTCCTTTGTGAGAGGCTCACCTGGGCCACGACCCTTCAGAAAGCAGCGTGGCCCCGGATCCCGAGACCGGAAACCACTCACAGACCCACTTTGGGGAGTAGGTCTTTAACAAATATCCTTAATGTGAGTCTTCGGTACAGAACAATTTGTGGTGGTGTCGTTTTGTAACAAGAAAACACCCAAAAAACCCTGAGGGCCTGGTGACCAGGAGGGCTTCACGGTGAAGCCAGGCTGGGGAGACGCCAACAGGAGGCCACAGCCTTGCAAACGGAGCTTCCAGACGCCCACGATGGCCGCACACCCTGCCGTGGTCCTGCCGTCCCCGGAAGGCTACACACCTGGTCAGCCAGCTCCGGGAAGCCTCGAGAGGAGACAGACCTGTCCGTTTCTCCTTCCTCCCAGCCCTGTTTTCCAGCTGACTTTGGCAAAAGGTGCAAGCTCTTACAGTTTCCCGCGCAAGCACCAGGCTCCTCACGGGCAGCTTCACAAATGGCTCGGTAAGGGGCACTGGGGAAATCCTAGGTTTTGAATGGAGCCCGAGACGCTCTGGGAGCAAGTGGGGCCACTCAGATGCTAAGCCCCTCGCTCCCCTTTGAGGGCCAGAGACAGGGATGCCCGGGATATCCAGGCTGTTACTGCAACACCACAACGAACCCCCTGTCCTTGGCAGCAGGACAGCTCCGGGGGGGACGGCTAATGGCGCCGCCACGGAAGCCCGGAGAGCCCCCCACGGCCCCAGCCCCCACCTGCAGCTCCAGGCAGTGCCTCTGCTTCTCGGAGATCTGGGTTCTCAGGGCCTGCTTCTCCTTCAGCAAGTTCTCCAGCGACAGCGTGGACCAGTCCAGCTTCAGCTCCTCACACCGAGCCTTGAGCTGTGGGGACAGGGAGGTCACGGTTGTGAGCCCCAGCCGGGCAGACCCCCGCCCCGGAGCACGCACAGCTGTGGGGAGGGTGGGCTGGGCAGCTGTCCGCTCAGCGGAGGGCAGACCCTGGGCTCTGTGGGGAGACACAGCCGATGTCTGGGCAGGTGCCTCCGAGCGCCTGTCTGCCCGGAAAACGGAAACTGCTGAGAGAAGGCCAGGCTGAGGAGGCAGCCCAGGGAGGAAACCGGGGTTCCCCTGTAAGAACACCCACAGGAAGCAAAGCGAGGGTGCCCGCAGGATGGGACACGGAGGCCCCGTTACAAGTGACGCTCCTGCATGCCCGGCAAGTGTGCCCTGGTCCCCAGGGGGGTGAGGCCCAAGAGATCTGCACCCTGGCCCAAGGGCTGGTTAAGGAGACCGGCACGGGGGCTGTGGGGGTGGCAGAAGGGTATCGAAGCCTGGGCCGCCTGGAAAGCCCCGTTTAGTGAAGGCGTCAGAGCCTTTGGAGGGTCATGGGCCCCGCTGGTTCCAATGTGCTCTGACAGCCCAGGGAAAGAATGCACGGCCACGTCCCGCTGCAGACTAGGGGGTCCCGGGAAGCGCGTGCTCGACAAGGATGCCTGGGCTCTGGCGAGCACCCTCTTGTCCTCTGTCCAGGGCCCACACCAGAACCACAGCCTGCAGGCCCAGCCACCGAGGAGGCCCGCCCTCTCCCAGGGGCCCACCAGCTGCAGGCTCTGGCTTCTCAGCTCCCTGTTGTCTTTCTGCAGCTGCTCCGTCTGTTCCCTCAGCTGCTGGTTGTGAGCCGAAATCTCCTTCTGCGCCTGAATCAGGTCGTTGTAGGTCAGCGCCTTCACGCCCAGCTGGGGACACACGACAGCAGAGGTGGGCTTTCACGCAGGAGCGCGGAATGGCAGGCAAAGGGCAGGGGGAGGCCTCAGCGGGCCCGAGCCGCCAGGGACTGGGGCTGGGGGCCATTTGGGGGCAGTAAGGGGAGGGCTAGGGTGGCGGCCGATGGCAGTCAGAGAGAGGACCTACAGTGACCCAGAGAAGGAACAAGGGGCTGGCCCCCAGGGCACGAACCCAAGCCAGCAGCCCTCCAACTACACACATTCTACATCCCTCTGTCAGAAGACGTGAAACGTCAAAGCACCGGAAAGGAGAAGGTCCTTCCAGCTCTCAGCACGGGGGCCTGCACCCTGCTCCCGCCCCCACCCACCCGATCCCGCACTCGGGGCTGTTTGCCGGGCCGGGGCGCCCAGGGCAGCAGGTGTGTCTCCGGCACCCCTACCTCGTCCCCCCCACCCACCCGAATCCCACACTCGGGGCTGTTTGCTGGGCCGGTGCGCCCAGGGCGGCAGGTGTATCTCCGGCACCCCTACCTCGTCCCCCCCACCCACCCGGATCCCGCACTCGGGGCTGTTTGCCGGGCCGGTGCGCCCAGGGCGGCAGGTGTATCTCCGGCACCCCTACCTCGTCCCCCCCACCCACCCGGATCCCACCCTCAGGGCTGTTTGCCGGGCCGGGGCACCCAGGGCGGCAGGTGTGTCTCCGGCACCCCTACCTCGTCCCCCCCACCCACCCGATCCCGCCCTCGGGGCTGTTTGCCGGGCCGGTGAGCCCAGGGTGGCAGCTGTGTCTCCGGCACCCCTACCTCGTCCCCCCCACCCACCCGGGTCCCGCACTCGGGGCTGTTTGCCGGGCCGGGGCGCCCAGGGCGGCAGGTGTGTCTCCGGCACCCCTACCTCGTCCCCCCCACCCACCCGGATCCCGCACTCGGGGCTGTTTGCTGGGCCGGGGCGCCCAGGGCGGCAGCTGTGTCTCCGGCACCCCTACCTCGTCCAGTTTCTGCTGGAAGAGCCTCCTGATCTCCTCCTTCTGGGCCTGGCAGTGGCCGAACAGCTGCTGCGCAGCACCTAGCAACCGGGCGTTCTTCTCCTGGGGGGACGGCGCGTGGTGACGGCAAGGCCCTGTCCCCACCACGTCCCTCCCCACAAAGGGCCTGAGGGGGCTGCTCAGCTGGACACGCCCTGGCCCAGAAGGCCAACACCCCTCAGCCGTTCTTGCTGGTTAAGAACGTGACCCCGCTGCTTCTCCCTCTCCCACTCCCCCTGCTTGCGTTCCCGCTCTCGCTGTGTCTTTCTCCGTCAGATAAATAAATAAAATCTTTAAAAAAAAAAAAAAAAGAACGTGATCCCCTGGTGAGCAATGAGACCCCGTGGTGAGCAGTGAGACCCCGTGGCCTTTCTGGAACCAGCAGGGACAGTGTGCGGGCCTGAGAAGAGACTGCTGCTTTTCCTAGAGCCAAGGCACCTTTTGGGGGACAAGAGGTGGGGGGCACGGGGCAGGGCTCACCTTCTCCTGGTCCAGCAGCTGCTGCAGGCTGGCCTTGTACTGGGCGGTCTTGGTGTATGCCAAGAACTGCAAGTACTGAATCTTAAAGGATTCTGCAAGAGATCAAATACCCAGTTTAGTGCAGACGTGACCCCACTGAGGCCAGCAGGAAGGAGGAGGGGAGGCCTTCAGAAATGAGTCAGCGGGGGGCAGCTGCCACCCCCAGAGGCTGCTGCAGTGTCCGTCTCACAGCCTGCCGACATGCCGGGGCCTTCGGTCCCCACCCTGGGTGCCCCTCACAGCACCTGCCACCACCACCCCACGTCTTCTTCCCTCCAACACCACGTGGGTTCCCGTTAGTAAATCCGCCCATTTTCTTGGGAAGCACGTTACCGACGTTGAATTGAGAAAACCGGCAGCTCCCAAGATGTGAAAAGGGGTTTCTTTCACCCAATTTTTAGAGATAAGCAGCCGCTCAATCTACCCCAGCAGCGTGAGGACGTACGCACTCAGCTCAGCAACACCGGGGGCCACGCTCACCCGCGACACGGCCCTCCCAACCCCGCGCAGCGGACACGGGCCGGGTGGTTCTCTGGGGGCGTCCCAGGTGCTGGGGAGACGGTGCAGCCTCCCCGGCCCCACCCCCTCCAGGCCGGCAGCACCCCAGTCCTGGCCCCGTGTGCCCTGGGGCAGAAGCCCGCCCGCAGACGAGCACGTGGGCCCAGCTGACGGTGGCAGCACTGGGGCTTGCGGGAGAAGCCCGGGGGGGAGCAGAGCCCCCCACCCCCTGCAGGCCTGCGAGGTCCCGGCGCGGCTCACCTAGCAGCTTCTGCAGTGCGGGCGGGGTGGGTGCCAGCAGCAGCTGGTCGGGGGGGTGCCGCTGCACACTGGGAGGTAGCTGATAAAACGGACTATGAGGTGACTTGTACGCATCTGCGGGGGGACAGAGCGGCCACATGTCAGCGGCAGGCCGGTGCCCTGGAAGCTTCCTGCTTCAGGGAACCGGCCAGCTTGTTAACACAGAGACTGAACACGCCACCAGACACCGCGTCTCGGCACTCCGAGAAGTAAACTCGAATCCCCACATGATCTAAGAAATGCCCGGGAGCCGTGTCCCCTCTGTGAGGTCCCCCATCAGATCCCAGGGTGGCAGGATGATGGGAAGGCCATCTGGGGCTCGCTCTCGGGGAGCCCAGCCAAGTGCAGACAGGTGTGAGGACGCCCCAGTGTGCCCCCAGCAGGGTCTGGAACATGAGCACTCAGCCACTCAGCACGCGGTGCTGTCCCGGCGGTCTCCGCCCCCCTCACTGCCGCCGGGGACAGGAGAGGGACCCCACCCGCCGTACCAAGGAAGAGCGGCAAGGGGTGCGCTGGGACCGGCAGACTGCACGCCCACGGGGCCCGCACGCGGCTGGCTCACCCTGCGGCGAGGGCGCTGCCGTCTGCGACGCGGCCTGGGCGTGCAGGAGGTCCAGTGCAGTTTGGCTCTTCTTGGGCTTACGCTCCGGGTTCGCGGTGCTCATCTTCTTGGGACGCCCGCGCTTCCGGCCGGCCATCTTCCGCCCCTTCTTGTTCAGCTTTTTCTTCCGGGCTTTGGAGGGTGACGGCTTTTTGATGGTGGTCGCCCCAGCTTTTTCTTCCTCGGCCCCGGAATCCTAGCAGACGGAGGGTGGGGGACGTCAGGGGAGCACCGGCGGGCCCATCCAGCCCCGTGAGCCTCCCTCCGCGGGGACGCGGGGCGAGCGCTCACCAGCGGGGTGTCCACGGGCACGGCGGCCTTGCCCTCGGGCAGCTTGGTGGGAGTGGCCGTGGTGCTCTTGTTGTCTCGCTGCTGCCGGCGCCGGGCCGCCTCCTGCTCCTCCTGGAAAGCAAGCGCCAGCGGTGTCCGCAGCCCGGGCCTACTGTCCGGCACAGGCCAGGCCGTGGAGCGCAGAGGAGCCCGAGAGCGCGTGCACGCACGCACACCCCCGTCCTCTGTCGGAAAGCAGGCCGCCCTCCAACCACGGGCGGCGCAGGACCCTGGGGCTGGGGCAGGAGAAGCCGCCTGATGGTCATCTCCCCCCTGCTGGCGGCATGCCTGCCCACGCCGAGGGGCTGCGTGCGCTAGAGCGCCGTCCTCCTCGGACACCGTGGTAAGAGGAAGGACGGCGCCGGCCGGCTCCAGGGGGTGAGGGCGCTGGTCAGCACGTTACGACCCGAGGGCCCCTACACACGGTAGGAAGGACACGGGACCCCGGGTGGCTGGAGCCAGCCATCTCTGGGGGGGCCTCTCTTGCTTGGATACTTGTCTGAGGTGGCTGTGAGAGTGCGGGACGGAGTGCCGGAGTGGGCAGCGGGAGGGACGTGGGAGCCCAACTCCCGGCTCCCCGCGCACAGCAACTCGGAGCGTCCCAGCCCCTCTGCGCCTCAGGCCTCGGGTCAGGACAGCGTGAGGGCTGTTCGCCATCCCGGACCTCGGCACGGCTCACCAGATCACCAAATCCCATTTCAGAGACTCATTCAACCCATTCCCCAAAAACGTGCCCAAGAGTTGTGGCCACCGAGGCTGCTGAAGACGAGGCAGGTGAGCGTGTGGGCCCCAGGCCCCCGTCACTCAGGCCAGCCCCATTCCCCATCTGCACTGGCGCGCCGCACCCTCCACCCGCAGCGCACACACGTCATGAAGGCAAAGGAAAACACACACTTACCCTGAGTTTTGGATTTTTCAGACTAGAAAAATAGTTTTCAAGCTGAAAATGCAAAGAGAAAACACAAGGCAGAGTCTCAGTAGAAGTCCGCCCCAAGCCCCGTCGGGGTGAAAGCAGTAGCCCGGGCACGCGGACACCAGGCACGCGCAGAGCGCGGCGGTGGCTCCCGGACGGACGGCTGGCAGGGGACGCGCTCCTGCCCGGGGACCCCGCCGTGCGGGCCCGTGCAGACCCTGCGGCGCCATCCCACATGGAGCCAGCAGCCTCGCGGCGGGCCTGGCCGAGAACCCGGGCTCCTGGGAGCCTCTGACAGCAGGGCAGAGCCGCCGCTCCACGCGTCCTCGAGACAAGGTCTGCCCCACACGAGGGCTGAGGACAAAGAGGGCAGGACAGACCGGGGCCCCCAGCCTCCTGACCCGCCCCCATCCGTGCTGAGGCCGGCTGGACGGCCCCCCACGCGGGGCACTCACTATGGTGCGGTCGATGGTGTGCAGGTAGTAGGAGACCGGCTTCCCCGTCCAGGACACCGAGCCCTTCAGGGGCGAGAGCTCCACGACGCGCATGATGGTGCCGATGTCTGCGAGTGAGAGGCCACGCTCAGGCCCCCCTGCACCCAGGGGCTGAGCAGGCAGCGCCCTCTGGGCTGCCTCGCGCCTCGCGGGCTCCCGCCCTCCACGACAGACCCAGGCAGGCAGGAAGGGGCGGAGCTGCAGTCCCTCACCGCCCCAGCCGCCCGCCAGCACGCCCTGGGCCGGGGAAGCTGGGTCGCAGAGGCGAGCATGGCTACGCCGAGGGGCTTGTCCGAGGAAAACAGCGACAAGCCTGGGGCGGGGGGCATCGGAAAGCACTTGGAGGACGACTTAAAAACAATGTGGCGACAGGACCTCCCAGCAGCACCCGAGAAGTCACGAGCCCCCGAGGCCCATGCAGCCCGGCCCAGGGGCCCGGCTGAGCTCCTGCCGCGGGCTCCCTGCCACCAGCCCTCCCTGCGCAGGCAACCGCCGCCTGCTCAGGCCAATCAAAACAGGGACGCGAAGCGCTCGGCAAACCTGTCCCTCTGAGTTCCACACCGGGCCACCCTGCCCGCAGGGGACACAGGGCCACGTGTGGGGACGTCTGTGGTGGTCAGGACTGGGGGTGCTCCTGGCACCGAGGGGGTGGGGCCGGGCGTGCTGCTGAAACCCCCACAGCGCCCAGGACACCCCCACAGAGAACGACCTGCCCTGACGTGAGTAGCACCAGGGGGACAGGCCCCACGTTGACACACGTCAGATGCTTAAAATCACATATGTCAGTAATTCAGCAGCAAGAGTTTCTTACCACTCAAGTTTCTGCTGTTTATTCTGAAGTTCAGAGGCGCAAAGGGTTTCGAGGACACGATTCTGCCACCTGAAACACAAACACCAGTTACTGCCCTTCGTGGGGGGACAGCTACACATACACAAACGGAAGGAAAACGGCGTCTGGCGGAGGAAGGAGCTGCCACGGGGACAGCAGCACGGCTGCTTCCCACAAGTCAGAGCAAAACCAGGAGACGCTTTCCCCACGGAAGTCTGTCCCACGAGCGGCCCTCGTGGACAAACGTGCTCTGGGCCCCACAGTGCTGCCCCGCAGAGCTCCCAGCTGGGGGTCACGCCAGCACCGGACGGACACCATCGGCGAGGACATGCGCCCCCTCCGCCATCTCGGTACTTGTGCGGACGAGTCCCACAGTCACAAGCGAGTGTGAGTGGCCAAGGCAAACCCTGAAGTCCCACCACCGGACTGCCAGGCGGGCCGGCCACGCTGACAGCAGAGGTTCCGTGTGCCGAGTTCTAAGGAGGAAAAGACGCACAGTGGGAGGCTCATGAGGGAGCTCCCAGCACGCGCCGCAGGAAACACTGCAGATGGGTAGGTGCACGCTCTCAGAAGCCATACTTCTCGGTAGGAGGAAGAAAGAACCAAATGGAAAAGAAACACACCTGCCGGCCAGGGCACCCCCATCCCGAGGAGCACCCAGCCACCCAGCCCACGTCCTAAGAACCATCCCCTGCAGGAGCAGGCGATGGGCCCAGTGCTGGGCCAGGCCAGGTGCAAGGTCAGGTGGCAGCCAGGGTTAGGGCCCATGGGGTCCCATCAAAGGTCTCAGCAGCCAGAGGCTGAACAGAGTCCCGTGGGGCACCTGGAAACCGGAGGGCCTCTGAAAAGCGTGGTGCTGAGTGGGATACACCCTGGGGTCCCCCACGTGCTCCAGCTAGGAATGCACCACCCTACATGGCCCACACAGCAAGGGCAACGGGAGCTGCAAGGGGTCCCTGAGGGCGCATCACTACGGGACAACAGGTCAGGCGGCTGGGGACTGCAGGGCTCGTCGGGCAGTCCTGCCCTATCAGGTCCCCAAAGCCCGCCCACAGGACACCATGAAGGAGGGACCAGAGCAGTGACACCCCACGAGACGGTGAGCCCGGACGCCCAGCAGGTGTCGTCAACAAACACGGAGGAACCCTGCTCCAGCAAAAGCCCACCTGGCCCCTGGTCCGGGACGAGCCGGCCAGAAGGTGGGCCCTTGGGCAGGCAGCAGGAGAGCGACAGGTGGAGGGGCCCTCCGTTCTGTCCTGGGGCTGGCGCGTGGCTCGGTGCCCTGGGACAGCCACCGTTCACTCCTACACAATGGTCAGGAGCGACCCGGGCCGCGTGCGCACGCTCCCCTGCACACAGACCAGCACGCAGACCACGCAGCTGTCAGCGCCCAAGGCAGCTGTAACCACCCGCGGCTGTGCTGGGCTCTCCTGGATTAGGAGCACCAAGGCCGCCTCCAGGCCATCGCAGAGCCTAGAAAACCCAGCAGCTTTAGCACTTGTGTTAGGAGCTGCAGTGACTGGTCGAGGATGAGGGCACTGCCCGAGGCTTCCTGCCCAGGCCCCTGAGCACAGGGCCCAGGCGGGCCGATGCCCACAGTAAGGTCACAGCCTGTGGTCCGCTCCTCCAACAGAGCATGTCACCCTGAGGACCAGGGAGGCCAGCCACGTTCATGGCCAGCCACCACTCAGGACGGCCACCCTCCGGTGCACCACAGGCCACAGGAGCAGCCAGGAGGACCCGAGAAGGACGGGCACCCAAGGCAGAGCTCTAATGAGGATGGCAGCAGCAGACCCAGAGCCTGGCCACCCTTCACCCCGGGCGTTTGGGAGGAGGGAAGTCCACAGACTGGGGTCTGAGCCCTTGGCTGGAGGACTTGACCCACAAGCAGTGGGTCCATCTCGATCCTGAAACACAGTGGGCTATGACCAAGGACTTCGGATTCAGTGTGACACCGAGCTCAGCCGGACAGAGGGCCCTCCGCTGTCCCGAGACTTTCTCCACGTGGACAAAATGAGAAATGAAACAGCCAGAACCTTGACTCTCGGCTCAGTGAGGACACACAAGCAAGAGGCATGAGGGTGCAGACCGAGGGGAGCAAACAACCAGGCAACATGGCCCTCATCATGGGAGAGACGGGAGGACCCACTGCGGCCCGGCCCGTGCGCCCCAGACGGCGCGCAGAGTGACCGGCACCTGCGAGAAGGGGCTGATGTTTCTCTGCCCCCCAGGAGCTCGCTGGGCTCTCCTGTGCTGAGTCAGAGCACATGCGCGGCAGTTACAAAGGCCTGAAAGGCGTGCAAGTCAAACTAGTTCACTCCCACCTACTTAGAAGGTTCTAGACTGGATGGTCTTCTCTGCCTGACGTTCCAAGTGCACGAGGGCTTCAGGCACAGCAAAGCGAGAGGAGACACTAAGCTGCGCTGCCTGGCGCCTGGCCACAGCCTGATTCCCCTACCGGCGGCTAAGCTGGGGCCCGAGGGTGCACGTTCCCTCGTCCAGCCGGCAGGGCGGCTGTGGGAGCAAGACACGGGGCCCCACGGCACACACACCTCTGGCGCAGAGGGATTCTTGAGGCCACCACTCAGGACGGCCACCCTCCGGTGCACCACAGGCCACAGGAGCAGCCAGGGACAGCAGAGTGCTCCCGGGAAGGAGCAGCTTGCTGGGCCAGGTCGCAAGGTCGGCTGAGAGGCTGCATGCCAGTGCGCCGGCCCCTAGTCTCAGCTTGCCAAGATTCAGAAAACAAACCTTTCCCTAGAAGGTTCAGGCCAGATACAGTATAGGACCTCACTCTACAAAACCACCCACACAATTCCAAATCTAGAAGCCTCCACAAGCACAAGGAAAACACAATCCTACCTAAATGCCAACCGACTCCCAGGGCAACAGCCCAGCTGGGGAACGAGAGCACGGCTTTCGAGCTCCTTCCAAGACGTCCCCCACAGCTGTGCCCAGCAGCTCCGCTGCAAGTCTGAGACTCACGACACAAAGGGGCCTTCCCTCCCCCCACCAGGGACAGGAAGGTAGACGAGGGCGGCAGGGGCAGCTCTGGCCGGGCTGAGAGGGGCCCAAACACAGGAAAATCCCAGAAAAAGCCAAGGAGGCCCATCTGGACGACCCCAGTGGCCTCACTGCCCCCAGGTTAGGGTCACCAGATGGAATAAGGACGCCGGTCGAGTCTGAATTTCAGGTACAGTGAGTGATCCCTCAGTATGAGCTTGTACTGAGACGTTATTGGCTGTCTCCAGGGAATCTGAGTGTGACTGGATGGCCTGCAGCCCGCCTGTTAATGTGGCCACCCACCCCAGGTCCCTCGGGCCCACTGGCAGCTCCTGCCTGCGGGAGGCCCAGTCGGCCCCGCCGCGCATACTGATCCGGGAGGCACCCGGCCTGCAAGCAGGGGGCAGAACCGCCGTCAGCAGACCCCCGGGCCTGAGGCCTTCCGCCCGGCCCGCACGTGGAGGGCTGTCAGCACTTACAAGGGCCCCAGGCCCTGCGGTCAGTGCGGGAGCCACAGACAGACCCGAGTGGGTCTCGGGCGCCAGGAGCACATGCTGACCGTGACAGGGCAGGGTGAAGAGGGGGTACGTTACCTTCCTTCATGTTCGCAAACCGCTCCTTCAGCTGGTGATCCACCTCAGGACCAAAGGCAAAATTATTCACAAATATAACACTGCAAAATAATATTCCAGTTGAGTAAAATGAAGGTTCCATTTCCGCACGTGTAGAGTTCCAGTGCACACCACGCCTACCGCCTCCTCCATCAGCTCCCCCAGCCCGGGGACGGGACCCGGGGCCCACGGGGCCCAAGGGACAAGCCGGCTGCACTGGTGGGTGGGTGGTCCCCGCCTGCCCCCAGGACGTCCCTGGGGTGGGAATGTGGACGGCACAAAGGTCACCTGGGGACAGAGGTGTGAGGACCCCATCAGGCTGCATTTGAAAGGGAGCCGCCTGAGGACCTGCAGGACCAGAGGCAGAGTCCTTCTCCTTCCTCCCACGCGCTCTGGCACCGGACAACCCAGGAGCCTGGGTCCAAACACGCCAACCGGGGCGGCCGGGGAGGCTGCTGCCCCACTCTGGGCGCGCGGAGACGCAGCCCTGCCTGCCCGCCCGGGCCCAGCTCATGCCCACTCGAGGCCCTCTCTGAATGGCTACACTCTCCACGCAGCCGTCAGCTGGGTCATCTCAAGTCCCACAGGTGAGACAGCTCCCGACCCAGCTGTGCGGCCCTTCTCTCCCACATAAGTGCCTCCAGGTAAGACCTGGGCCAGGGGGCAGAACTGCGGACAGAGTGTTTATGTCCTCTCTTGAAAGGGACAAAAGACAGACTGGGCTGATGGCCATCCCCTCGCTGCTTGTTTTGAGTCTCGACAGTCTAAAATCGAGACTCTGGAAGCCATCATAGCAACCAGGAAACAGAACAGTCACGGGTGACCTGACCAGAGCGAGAATAGACACCAGACGCCCGGTGGGCAGAGCAGCAGGGAAGAATCATTAAAGACACCGATCAAGCCCAGTGCACTCTCCCTGCCCCACCGCACCACAAAGCTGAGGACGGGAGGCTTTAGGCTGAGAGGCGCAGGCGTCCTTGGGAGCCAAGGGACGGAGCCCTGACGAGACAGCCGGGCGGAAAGAGCTCCCACAGAGAGCAAGGCTGGCCTGTCCCAGTCCCTACTCGGGAACAGAGCCTGGGAAGGCAGGACATGAGCCAGCAAAGGCCCTGGGGACGGCTCTGATGCTCCGAAGGCAGCCGCCCCTCCCATCTCATGCACGAGGAGTCCGAAGCAGAAATGGAGTCCCTAATAAGAAAGGGGCTGGAAGGGGCACCTGGGTGGCTCAGTCGTTCAGCGTCTGCCCTCGGCTCAGGTCATGGTCCCAGGGTCCTGGGATCGAGCCCCGCATCGGGCACCCTGCTCCGTGGGAAGCCTGCGTCTCCCTCTCCCACTCCCCCTGCTTGTGTTCCCTCTCTTCCTGTGTCTCTCTGTCAAATAAATAAAATCTTAAAAAAAAAAAAGGGGGGGGCTGGGAGGGGAGGGGACGCCCCTGCCGGGAAGCAGAACACCCGAGGGGTTGTCAAGGGGATGCTCTCCCATCACCAAGGCCTGTTCCCACTCTGCCTGCAGGACAAGGGGCAGACGAGGCTCAGGGGACGGTGCCCTCCCCGTGAGCTCTCACATCGCCAGGGTGACCACAAGATGAGACACCTTGGCCCAGATGCTGCTGGCCGGCACTGGAGAGCCCCAGACCCCCACGGACGGGGATGCCCATGGGGTCAGCAGGAGTCTCTCAGGGCAAGGGGGAAGACCTGGCCAGCAGGGGAGAGCAGAGTGGACCCAACTCAGATGAGGACTCCTCGTGGGACAGCCACAAAGGGAGAGGCTCTGGAAAGAGCAGTGCCCAGTTCCCACCTGCCCCCAGGAGTCAGTGGGGACTACGGGGCCACAGGCAGCATGCGCCTGAAGGAAAGACAGAGAGAAGCCAGACGGCAAGGTCCCCTGAAACAGTGGGCCACCGTCGGCAAGAATGACTTCTCCCCAGGAAGATGGCTCTGGGCTGTGCAACGCCTCTTGGGTCCCCAGGCTTCCAGCAGCCTCCAGCTGACTGGCACACCCCTGCCTGAGGTCAGGGGAAGGGCTGCAGACCAGCTCCGGCCCACAGCGGGTCCAGAGGAAGGTGTGGGCAAAACTGCAGCACCCCAGATGCGTGGGACAAGACGCCACCCCATGGCAGGTGCAGAGAAACAGCCCTGCCCCCACACCCGGCTGGGGGAGGTGCGGACACAGCGAGGACCTGCACGCTGAGCGCAGGGCCGAGACAGCCGGAAAGGGCCCTTCCTGACGGGCAGCCGGGGGACTGCCCTGGGGCCCTGGGTCTGACTCCCGGACCACCTGCTCAGCTACAGGCGAAGGACGGGGAGAGAAGGAGTTCGCCAGCCACCTCTCCCAGGCGCACCACAGCTCGCCCACGGCCAGCACCCGCCCCAGGGGCGCACGCCCGGCCAGACCCTACCTTGTGTTGGCAATCCGCTCTCTCCACTCTTCTGAGAGAAAGTCGCCTCTTTCCAGCTGAAAGAAAAACAGGAGGGAGACTGACTCAGGAGGCCTCACCCAGCTTCGCGCCCTGCCCGCCCGCCCGCGGAGAGGAGATGAAATGAACGCTGTCACGGAAGAGGGGACGACATAAGACCGAGGCAGTGGTGGCTCCGGAGGGTCCAGCCCCCGCAGAGGACGCGCTGCAGAGCCACATTGAGCCAGCCGGGGGCGAGCCCGGGGCGCGTCCACGCGTGGTTCCCAGCCTGCTGGCGGTTCTGGACAGAACGTGGGCCGGCTGGCCACGGCTACAGCGGAGAACAGTGGTCGTGCCCTCGGGAGGCACCCGCGGCACAGAGTGCCGGCCCGGCGCGCGGCAAAGGCCGGGCTTGCTTTCTGTACCACAGGAGTGCAGGTGCGGCGGCTGAGCCCGGCCTCCCGCGCCCGCTCACCTGACAGCCCCATCCACACCCTCAATGCCTGCTCTCTGCGCACCCGGTTCTTCGTGACCGAGCTGTCCGAGCTGTGGCACTCAGCAAACCAACAAGTCTACCGTTCTTCAAAAACGCCATCACACCAGGCCTCAGTGGAGGCCGAGGAGAAGCGAGAGCATACATCCCCACAAAACCTGCACACGCGAGGTCTCGGCAGCAGGACTCAGAAGAGCCAACAACGGAGACAATCCAAAATGCCTATCAACGCATCCACCGCGCACGGGAGCGTCCCCCTGCCAAGAACAGGAGCCAGGCGCCCACACGTGCAGCCCCGGGGACGGACCCCGAGCCCACGACCGTCAGGGAGGGAACCAGACACGGAAGGCCACGCGGGGTGTGAGTCCACGTGAGTGACACGTCCGGAACAGGCTCATCCACGGACGGGAAGGGGGCTCGTGGGGGTGGGGGGTAAGGAGGGGGTGACTGTCCTCACCTGCGACCCTACAGATGCCACGAGGTGACAAGAACCCCCACTCTCCTCAGGAAGACGGCAGGAGCCCACTGGGGCACTCGGCCTGCTGTCGCTCAGAAAGGGACAGAAGACCCTGAGCAGAGATGGTCCAGTAAGCACTGCTGACCCAGTGCGGAGGCCGTGTGCCAGGCCAGGAACCGGTCCTACGCCCTCCGGCGCACGCACAGAGACCACCCAGGGTATCAAGTGTACGTGACGTGACGACCACGCAGGGCGCGGGTGGTGGGGAGAGGGGGAGGGCCACCTGAACACTCTCAGGCACTGTGGGGGGCTGCCCACATCCCAGCTGTCCTATCTCTGAATCCTCTCCAACCTGTGGAGCTTTCTGAATCTGCCACACTCCCGAGGACAGCCCTGCCAGGCCTCAGGAGTGACTCGAGTCCACAGTCTTACTGGTGCCGCAAGAGAGAGCTCGCACGGCGGGCCTGAGACTTCCCTCCCCAGAGGGCGGCTCGCAAGGCTGGCCCTCGGCGGCGTCTGGAACCGGACTCCGGGCTCCCACCACCCTCGCTGCCGGGGGGCTCGGGTCCCTGAACCGTCTGTGCAGACACGAGGTTCGGGCTGAGCGCCTGCTCCCCTCCCGGAGTCTGGGGTCCTGGCCCAAGCTGGGCAGAGGGGCCCGCGAGACCGACCCCCGCAGAGAACCGGGCGCTGGGTCTCTGCCGGCCCCCTGGAGACCACACCTCACACACGCGGTCCCGTCTCGTTTGGGGGGAGCTAAGCGCGTCCTGTGGGACACCCGGGGAGAGGACTCTGGAAGCTCTTGCCTGGTGTCCCCGCCCCCACCCCCCACACCTCTGCCCTGAGCTCATCTGGCTTCCTGTCCTCTCTGTATAAACCACGGCCGTGGGGTCGACCGTCTGCTGAGCCCGGGGGTCCTCCCGGCACATCCCCGCGCCTGGGCCCGGGACACGGATGCTGTCAGGCACTTCTCCATGTGGCCCGCCTGCTGGCGGCTCCCCGTCCAGGCCCCGCGGCAGCAGCTCTGCGTGGGCAAGCTGCGACCCTCTGAGCCAAGGCCCTGGCTGTGCTGCTGGGGCCGGGGCACCCGAGTTAACAGTGGCCAGAAGGGTGCGTGGCCTTCCTGTGCCCCGCCCAGGGACCCCGTGAGCGGCCCCAGGGTCACGGAGACCTCCAAGTACAGAGAAATCAGAGAAACGGGACGACGCGGAGAAGGCCCCGGGCACATACAGGTGCAGAGGGTCTCAGTGCCCAAGACCACGCGTGCCACAGAGACCACTGGTCTGCGCACGGGCCCAGGTGCAGCCCCCCCCCAGGCCGCCCCAGCTCGCCACATACGTGGTCCTGGAGGCTGCACCCACCCCTGCACGGAACACACACGCTCTCCAGTCAGGGGAAAAGAGCACAGCGTCCGAGAACGAAGAGACCGAGGTTGGCCCCACCCAAAGTCAGGTGCGCGAGCGCCACCCACGGACACACCCTGGCATTCGGCGAACCTGCCCAGGAGCAGCCCCAAGTCCACAGACACAGTCCAGCTCGGCCGAACCCCCAGGCCCTGTCCCTTGGCAGCAGCCGCCTGCCGGTGACCCAACCCAGCCCAAGACCAGAGGGGAGGTGGGCCAGTGCTTCTGAGATGCCTGGGGCCCCGGCTGATGTGGCCCAGCCACCCCAAGGACCACAGAGGCGCCATCCTGACGTGGGCAAAGCTGGAGGGGTGGCAGGTGCCCAGGGGGAGGCCCTGACATGTCCTGGAGAGAGAGGCCCCTGCCCCCGAGTGCAAGAAGTGCCTCGGCGCAGGTCCACAGACACCCTGGCACCGCCCCCACGTGGTTCCTCCACGAGGCCACAGCCACCCAAGGTAACAGGCTCTTGACGTTCGAGACCCGCTGCATGCCAGGCCCACCCTACGGGGCGCATCGTGAACAGCACGGCTACTGTGTTGTGGGGGCTCTGGGGGCCTGGACGCCAGCCTGGGCGGGGCGCTGGACAGAGCGTCTCCCAGGCGGAGGGGACACCCTGAGCTGAGACAGCCCGGCCAGCAGAAGCCGAGTGGAAGGAGGGAACAGGGCTCTGACAGGAGGAGGCACGGGGGTGGGTAGGCAGGGCTTGGCGCCCAGGCACCGCTGAGCTGCAGGACAGGGAGGCGGCGGCCACACGGGGTCCTTGGCCTGCACAAGCAGGCTCTGGGGCTTGGAAAAGCACATGGGCTATTTTTAGACTCCTGTTGGCTCTGTTTCCTCTTAGGTTCTTAAGTAACAGAAGCAGGACTCCGTCCGCCAACGAGGACGCCTGGTCAAAGCCACAGAAAGCTGCTGGGAAGGCCTCACGAGATCCAGGACACAAGTTCCCGCCAAACGTGGGTGCTCATCCGTCAGCACATGCTCACCACAGCCCGCGGAGCCCTCTGGAAACAGACAACAGGACAGCAGAGGCACGGCCGGCTGCCGTCCTGCGGCCCGCTCCTTCCACACACCCCCCGCCAAGGTCGTGCCCAAGTGTCCTTTGAGCCAAATTCTATTCGCAGCCACCTCGCAGGGGCTGAGGCGGGGCCAGTGAGCACTCTGCCCCACACGAGACCCAAGGAATGAGACGGTTTCCACGTGGGGAGCCCTCCCGCATGCCGACCACGACCCCGGCTGGAGACAAGAGAAGGAAGGAGGACGGTGGAAGGAGAAGTGGGCGAGCAGCGCCCCCAGCCTCACCCCTGTCCATCGCCGCAGCCGAGAGGAGCTGCCAGAAGCTAAAACCAGGCTACAAACGGAGTCCTGGAAGCCGTGCCTGGAGCACAGGGGCCGTTTCTGAGAAATGCGGCGACACCACTCCTACACTCCGGGCTGGGGCTTTCTCACCAGAAACAAGAAGTGGTTTAAAACACGAAAACCTGTGTTTTAGGAAGTCCATTTAGGAATGCAGTCAGCCTAAGAGCAGATGTGGGGACCGCGCGGGAACAAGTTCCTGGAAATGGAAACCCACTGGACTCCCCGCACACTCAGCCCGACCGGCAGACCCCAGGGAGCCTCAGACAGGGGCCCCGGCAGAGAATTTCAGAAGAAACTGCACCAGGAGACAGGGAAGAGAAGCCAGGTCCCACTCTGCCTGTGCACGTCCTGGCTCCAGAAACACAGAACAGAAGCAGAGGGTGCAGCTCCTCTCCCCACGGGGCCGGCATCACCGCACACCCAAAGGAAGGAGGAAGGAGAGGTACAGGCCGGGATCGTGGACGCGGACGCGGACGCAAACACTCTCGACAACCCGGCGCGGAGCGGAAATCCAACACCGTGTGAAAACCACCGCGCACCACGACCGGGCGGGACTCACCCAGGCATGGAAGGCTGGCTGGACACCCGTGCTTGCCACGTCAAGAGGCCAAAGAGAGATCCCAGGAGCGTGTCAACACATGCAGGGAAGGCATTTAACAAACTCTAACCCATTCAAGATGAAGATTCCCAAAATAAGAACGGAGGGGAACTGTGTCCACTTGCTAAGGAACACCACAAAATACCTACGGCTCCCATCACCTCCACGGTGAGAAAGTCAAAGCTTTCCCAGTGGGAAGGAAACAAGGAACAAGGCCACGCGCCCCTTCCACCACTGCTTTTCGGCAGCGGACCGTACATACCTACTGTTACGCTGGCTCGTGCAGGAAAACAAGAAAAATAAAACATACACAGCTTGGGAAGGAAGACATAAAACCACCTCTGTTCACAGGTGACACGATCATCTATGCAGAAAATTTGAAAGAATTCAGGAAAACAAACAACCTGGAGCCGGTAAGCCAATACAGGAACATTCTAAGGTAAAAATAGTACGTTGATACGCAACAGACAAAAGTCAATTACTTTCCTGTAAAACCAGCAACGGACAAATGGAATTTAAAATTAAAAATACAGTATCATTTACACAGGCACCAAGACAGACAGACAAACAGACTTCAAGACCTACAAGATGTACAAAACGTACACGAGGCAGAGTCAGTGCGGGAGAGGCAGGCCGCGTCGGAGGCAGGAAGCCGCGATACCGTCCAGACGGCCGTTCTTCCTGAGCTGCTGCGCGGAGTCGATGGCATCCCGACCCCAGCCCACCGCGAGCTCTGAGGTGGACGCCCACAAACTGACTCTACGCTGACTCCACAGTTTATCTGGGGAGGTGAAAGCCCCAGCAAGGCAGACACAGCGTGGAAGGAGAAGAGCCAGGCCAGAGGACGGGCGGACGCTGCCCGAGCGAGGACTTGCTACAGAGCCATGGTAACGCAGACGGTGTGGGCTGGTGCAGGAGCAGACAGACAGACAGACAGACAGAGGAGCAAGGGCAGAGCCTGCAACCACGGGGCTGAAATGGCTGGGCCTCCAAGTGCAAAGGAAAGGACCCAGGTGCTGTCCTTACAGCCTCACGGCCCTACAGGTAAAACACCGCTATAAAACTCCCAGAAGACGCCAGGGAGCAAGTGTGGGTGACCCTGGGTTTGGCAATGACTTTCAGACACTACAGTGCAGGCATGACCCACGGAAGGAGAGGCCATCAGGCTGTCCTAAGGAAAGGAAAACCTCCTCTTTCCCCTTCTCCCCACACCCCAACTGACCCCCAGCCCGTGATCGCATGACTTATTCTAGGTCCCTAACGCAACAAGGAATGCTGGTTCCAGCTCAACAGTCAACGCCCCATGGTATGGCTTGCTCTGGGCTGGTGACAATGGAGAGGGCGAGACGTGAACACTTGTAAGAAGTCTCCAGGAGGGAGGAGCAACAGGGCGGGCCGTGGAACCAAGTGGAACTTTGGTGATTTGGGCCTCGAGCTCTGGGTATGTGTAGGTAATGGCCTGAGATGGGAAGAGAAGGAGGAGGTCAAGATCGGGTTTGGACACACTCTGTCTGCGGTGTCCCCACAGCGGCCGAGTGAGTGTGGGCTGCATGGCCACAGTGTGTCCAGAGCAAGAGAGAGAGTAAGGGATGAGTCTTGGGCCCAGACACGTTTCGATGCGTGAGACGCAGATGCTCCGGACAGGAGTGGAGGCCAGGGGTCTAGAACCCCGGCCGGCCAAGGAGCGTGGGCACCGCAAGGCTGGGCCGAGCAATGGAGGCCGAGGCGCAGCGGCAGCCAGGAGAGCTGGGGGCACGTGCCGCCCCAAACCTGAGCCTTGCCAGGAGGAGGGACTCAGCATCTGGGTCACACGCAGCCAGGAAGGCAAGGAGAAGATGCCACTGGGATGGCCAGCGGACAAGGGAAGAGGCCTTGCCATCCACACCCCGCGGCCCAGCCCCGCGCCGCTGCCACGACACCGAAGGAGGGCTCCCTGAGACCCGCCAGGTGCCTGCAGACACGCCGCACGGGACTGCGTTCAAGCGTCTGAGGGCTGGGGCAGAGGGGCGCCGCCACGTCCCACCTCTGTTCTCAGAGGGCACGGGGCAGGGTCAGCCCCCGAGGAGGCCCAGAGAGGGCAGAGGAGGCGGGAGAGGGAGGAGGGTACTGCTGTGCCGAGCGGGCCTCCCCCCACACAGCGCCGCACGCCCAGCTCGGCCATGCGCACTGCGCTCCACGCCGGGCGAGGACAGGCAGGGAGGGCGTCCCAGGAGGGAAGAGGAACGGCGGGTCAGGGGAGGAGGAGACACAGAGATGGGAGCTGGATCGTTAGCCGCAGGGGCATGGAGCGATGGCACTCACTGTGTATTCTGCATGCTTTTTTCCATACCATTTCATCCACTTCCTGAACTCTCGGTCCATGGTCTGCAAGGGAATGATCCACAGCCCGTCAGCGGCTCCCCGCGGCCCCTTCCCCCACCCACCCCACCCCGGGACAAGCTGGGACTGCCCATCCACCAGCCCGCAGCACAACCCCTTGGATTCCGGGGGCTGCAGGGGAGGACAGACGGCAGGACCTCAGAGTCCCCCAGATGCGCAGGCCACACGCTCTACGGGCATTTCTGGAGACGCACCTACTCCCCAAAGCCCACTGACCCCATCAGGCAGACACGGGCACAGCAGTGGTGCCCCTGGGCGTCTGGGGGAGACCAGGCTGTAGTCCCTGTGGGCAGCACACACAGCGGGGCCCCGATGCGCAAGCAGAGACCGAGCAGCCCCTCCGAACGCCCACCTTGATCTGTCCTCCCCGCCTTACACCCCGTGGGTCACGGCAAACAAAGGTTTGAAAGAAAAGAGATGCAAACACACACACCTGTGTCCTGCCCCAGAGTCACTCACCTCCGCGTACTTGGCTGGGATGTCCGCTTTCTCTACGCCATAGTGATGTTTGCAGTTGGTGGCCGCGGCGACCTGCAGCACGACCTGGCCCACTCCTTCAGAGAGACAGAGGTACCGTCAGATGCAGCCCCGGGGACAGAGGCGGCACCGACCCAGAGTCGAGGCCCAGGACAGGCAGGTGCCGGCCATGGGGGTCAACAGGCAGAGGCCTCCGGCTCCCCAAGAAGGTGCGAGCACTCTCCAAGGTCACTAGGATATGCCAGTGACCCAGGCCGGGAGCTGAGCCCCCACTAGGGGGACGGCCATCTGGCCTACGCGGCCTCATACTGACAACACTCCAGGGCACTCCAGGGCTCTCGCGAGGGGAACCTGCCCTCTGTCTACCTCTGCAAGGCTCCCGTGTGACCCCCACAGCACGGCATGGCCGGCCAAATCCGAAATCCCCAAGAACACCCGTCAACACGGCATCAACGGGGCTCTGATGCATACCAGGAGCGGGGTCTCCAAACCACGGTCGTGTGCTGGCCTCCCCGTGCGGCCGACAAGCAGGCCGAAGGCACCAACACGCCCAGCTGGGCAGGTCACTAGGGGCAGCGTGCGGCGCCCTGGCGCTCAGACCTCGTGTGCTCTCCCCTCCCACATGGGTCGGTCGTGCCTCTCAGATTATGTGCCGGGAGCCCTCTGAGTTTGCACTTTGAATAGAATATATTCAAATAATAAAAATAAGCACACCAGGGTGCCCGGCTGGCTTGGTAGGTGGAGCGTGTGACTCTCAATCTCAGGGTCGTGACTTCAAGCCCCACATTGGGGGTAGAAATTACTTAAAATAAAAAATCTTAAAGAAAGAAAAAAGAAAATAAGCCCACTACTTAGAAACACAGGGTAAATGGCAAGGCCCACGGCGAGAGGACACAAGGGTCGTGGCCAAGGGACGGGGGGAGGGAGGTTAAGAGCTGGGCATGAGGAGTCAGGCAGGTGCTTTCCAAAACTCCTAAACCTTCCAGTACACGCAGATAAATTTTGTGGCCTTTTAGATAACTGACTTTCGAAGCTTTTTTTTTTTTTTTTGAGAGAGTGAGCGCACATGCACACGCACGAACAGGGGGAGGGGCAGAGGGAGAGAGAGAGAGAGAATCTCAAGCAGACTCCCCACTGAGTGCGAAGCCCGACACGGGGCTCGATCTCATGACCCTGAGATCATGACCTGAGCCAAAACCAAGAGTTGGATTCTCAACTGACTAAGCCACCCAGGCACCCCTAAAGTATACACATTCTTATTAAAATACGAATTCTGTGCTTAAAAAAGCTCAAATTCATGACGACATCAAAAAGTTGTCCTCGCCCGGTGTTCTGGGCCCTTTTCCAAGCACGAGGCCATGCCGGTTTGAGACAGGACGCTGTCTGCAGCACAAGGCTGTCAAAACAAGGTCACATCCAGGTGGCAGAGCCGCCCCAGAGGAGGGCTGTGCGCGGGGTTCCTACGGCAGGCTGGCAGCCACATCATCAGCCCTGTCACCTCAACACGCCCCATCTGGAATCAGCCAATCCGAGGCGTTTGCTTATTCCGTACAGTCTATAGTTCATCACGTGGACACCTGCTAGGCCGCACTGAGGACAGGCCCTGCCCTCAGGAGCCTTCACTCTGGTGCCAGAGGACCAGCCATACATAAAGGAGGGGGGCGGCTAGTGAGAGCCGGCGGGTGTGGGGAAGGGGCGAAGACACCCAGCAACGTGGGGGGCTGGTCTGCAGTGGTCACTGGGGTCCCCTCTGAGCCAAGAACAGGTCCCGCAAGGCAAGCAGGGGTGAGAGACAGGGAAGGGCCCTTGGGAGCACGACGACCCGGCCTCTCCTCTGTGCAGGGCACCAGCTTGCGGTGGAGAGGGGCGGCCCCCACCGCAAGGGGCCGCAGGTGACCTGGGGTGCTGACCGAGCCGCCTCCTCCATCTCTGGGGGCCAGGGAGGCTGGCGGTGCTCACAGCACGGCCTGCCCACACTCACCACTGCCCAGGTCCACAAACAGGTCGTCCTCGGTCATCTTGATCTCGTCGATCATCTGTGCGACCAGGTCGAAGGAGGTCTCCCCGTACACCTCGGGGGAGAAGGGCTCGTAGTTGTTGAGCTTCTCGGGGTCCGTCACCGAGTGGTTGTAGACCTGCTGTAGGATGTGCCGCAGGAGCCCGTTGGACGGCCGCGTGTTCAGCTTCATGGGCTGCGTGGTCCCCTTCCACTAGGACGGCAGAGGAAGCCCCGCACACGTCACACGGGCAGTGGTGCGCCCCGGCGCCTGCCCACGCCAGACAACGGTGTGCGTGCTCGCGGGCGGCCGGCCACGCCGCCTCCCCAGACAGCAGAGGCCACCCTGCAATCCTGGCCTCAAGCACACTCCCCACTGAGTGGGGAGCTGCACCTTCACCCGAAAGCCTGTCTGGGAAAAGAAATGGGCCAAGAGCCACGGAGCGAGCCAGCGCCTCGTGGGTCCTTGTCAGGGGCCTCAGGGGCCAGAACCAGGCCGGGACCCGTCCAGCTCATGCTGGCCCGAGGAGGGAGTCCTCAGGCTCCCAGCCCTGGGGCGCCACTGAGGCCTAGTGCCCTAACCCCTCACGGTCCACCCCCTTCTGACTCATGTCGGCTGCCCTTCAGCCTCCTGCGGCCCTGGCAGCTCCCAAGGGCCTTCCCAGCCTGGGCCCAGGCCACCGCCGTGCAGGGCACTGGAGGCCGCGTGGCCTGGCCACCACGAGCGGCCCAGGTCAGCCCCAAGCCTCAGGCCCCACCTCCTGCCCAGGACAAAACCAAGGGGAGGGCTCTGGGCCGAGGCAGTGGGTCGGGGGGGCCCACACAGCTGACACCCAGAAGGACTTCTCTGAACCCCGGTCCCTCACACAGGAGGCCAGAACATACTCATCTGACTCAGCATCCCCCTCCCCTCCCGTCAGCAACAGTGACGGGGATGACTGCCCAGAGAGCCCAGGCCAGCCCGTGCTAGGCCCTCGGGGCTGCATGGCCCGACACCCCGCCATAGCCTCCCCTGACGGCAAGGCTCCTGCCGGAGAACCCCCACCCCCGGCAGGAGCCCACCCTGCCTAGACAGTGAAACTTCCTTAGAAACAGGAGTGACCCGCTCTCTGGAACTGCTTTTGCAGCCTGGCCCGGCCTGGCTGTCGTCTGTTCTTCACCAGGCGAAGGCTCCCCAGACCCCAGCATGGTGGCAGAGGGAGGTGAGGACAGAGCCCCAGGCCTCTCCATAATCAGAATATCCCAAAGGGATGGCAGGAAAACACTCACAACACAGCTGGCTGAGGGACAGGAGAAGCCCCGGGCAGGCTCCTGACCGCACCTGCCTGCCTCAGCCCGTGGGGACGGGGCACCGACGTGAAGGTCCATATGCACTGGAGACCCCGGGGATGAGCATTCAGCATGCCGGGGACAGGGGCTGAGGACGCACCCCACCCCCAGCCCGGTCCCAAGAGCAGCTCCCGAGACACCTCCCACTGGGGGTCAGCAGTGGCCGGCCCCATGCCGCACGTGTGGTCTGAGGGGGTCTGTGAGGCGTGTCATTGAAACTACCCAGGAAACATGACGGCAGCTGGGGGCAGCACCCCCGCACGGCTCCCCGACAAGCAGACGCACGTGAGGGAGGGCAGAGGCCACCTACCAGCTGGTGGATGCTGTCGATGGCACGGTTGTATTTGTCACAGAGCCTCTGCATGCTTTCGAAGCTGAAAAGGCAAGGGAAGGCGCTGGTCGCTGCGGAGCTCAGAACAAGCCACAGGGGCCTAGCAGGCCTTTCGGGAGGGACAGCTCCTGGACATGCAGAGCCAGCTCTCCCCTGGTGAGAAGGCAGAGGTCACAGGGCACCGAGGAGAACCACGGGTGGGCAACAAGGCTGAGCCCAGCGTCTGGGGCTGAGGCGGTCTTCGGCTACGTGGCCAAATCGTGTACCTCAGGGCAGCCTGCGGAGGTCACGGCTCACGGGTCAAACCCAAGGTGAATGGTGTGCCCAGCAAGTGTTAGGTAAGAGAAAGGGCTCCGCACAGCCTTCATAAAGCACTGCGGCTGGGACCCGGCCGGCCCAGACTCCCCACCCAGGAGATGGACAGAAATCCCACCTGCTCCCCAAGCCGGACCCACTGCCCCAGGGCAGTGTGCATGGGCCCTACCTCCTTCCCCGGGCCGGAAAGAGCCTCCATCTCAGCCCCAGCTTGATGGGCATGGGGTCCACCCAGCGGCAGAAAGGGCCCGCTGATTCTCCTGGCAGAAGAGGACACCGCCCAACACCTGCCCTACAGATTCCAACTCTTCCACAGACGCAAGCAGTACACGTCAGATACCGAATGAGTGCCTGCCTGGGAGTTGTTCACGAGACAGGACTCTCCCAGACCCCACCACGCTTACTCCAGGTATGACTTTCAACGAAATCCAACCTAGGAGGTCCCCCCAGGACTGACTCTGCCTCCAGGGGACACTGCGCGTTGTCTGGGGACATCTGGGGACATTCTGGGGTCGAAGGGGTGGCATCAAAGGGTTGGGGCCAAGGATGCTGCTCAGCCTGTGACAGTGCCCGGGACGCCCCGCAGAGGACGACCTGCCTGCTATGAGCAGTGCCGGGGGGACGTGCTCGGATGTCCACGCGGTAACGGAGGACACCACGTCAGCTGGGGGCCCCTGTCTACCTACGTGCACACACCGCAGCAGGGAGGCTTCCTCCCCGAGCCCGACGTCAGGAGCCTGGGAGAGGTCCCTCCACACGGGACACGGGAAGCAATGACCATGCTGTGTGCACCCCAAGCCGCCCGCCCCACTGTCCCCTGCATCTTCACTGACAGCCTGCCCCTCATCCTCGGCCCCAGATTTACCCCAACAGCTCACGCGCACCCTTCCTTTACAACAGAAATAAAAGGATTCAACTAAGCTGGCTCCCCCGACAGCAAGTCCGAGGTCCCCGTAGGACAGCCGCGGTGGAAAAGCGAGAGAAGTGGAGAGCGGGCAGGAAGAGCAGTCACTACCAAAGCGTGATGGGTCCTCACACAGGACAGTGACGGAGCCGCCCCGGGCTAATGTGGTGACCTCAGGAACCCAAGCGCAACAATGGGCTGTGCCACTCTTCCGGAGGAGCGGGCCACGGACATGGGCAGTGCCACCGGTGCAGCTGCCCTAGCCCCCGCCCCCGCTCAGCACGGGGCCAGGCAAGGTCACAAGAACCAGGACCTGGCAGTCCGCGGCCCCGGCAATGCCCAGCGTCTGAGTGACACTCCTTCGCCCTCCTAATTGGCCAAATTAAAGATCCAAGACCTCTGGCTCCTAGTTTCTCGTGCAGCCCTCAGGCAAAAACGAAGGCACCACTTTGTCATTTTATTTCCTTGTGCTTCCCCTCCGCCTGGACAGCTGTGAGCCACCAGGCCTCAGCCCACCCCGGAGGAGGCCTGTCCCTGGACGATGCACAAACGCTGTGGGCTGGCCCTGCCACCACCTTGCTCGAGAGAGAAATGAGGATCCCCTACCACGAACCTGACCCCGCGGCTGCACCGGTCCCTCAGGTGGATACCTCCAGACTGGCCCCCCGCTGCCCACTCCCAGTCTTTTCTAAGCCAACTGAGTTTGGAGGGGAAGAACCTCAAACACCCCCCTGCAAACATCTTGTAGCAATACTATCCTGAAAAATGCTGGCTGCTCTCGGCCAGGCACAGAGCAATCAACCCATTGTTTCACTGGCCAAACGACTAAGGTCCAAGGGTCAGCACCCGTATGCACCCTCACCCTGGGAGTAAGAGAGGTCTACCCCACTCCTCGGTGTGTGCCCACGCTGCCAGATGCACGTGCACCACCCGAGTCCATGGGGCCACCCTACGGCCCAGGGGCCTGGATGCTCTGCATGAGGAGTGAGCACAGTTCTCTTCTTTCTCAAATGCTGAGCCAATTATTAAATGGGGAACAAGGCAGGAGGCCAGGGGAATGGGATCAGGGCTGACGAGCAGACCAAGAGGCCCTCCAAACACAAGAGTGAGACCAGGTCAACACCACCTGGGTGCCGGGTCCTGTTAGGGGCCCCTGGACTGTGCACCTTATGGAGAGCGAGCTAGCAAAGCCCACAGAGGACACGATCCTTCCGTAAAGACCGTAAAGACCGCAGCGCCCCTGCTAAGCCTGCCAAGAGCTAAAGCGGCAGGAGCCTGGAATGTCAGCCTTCCTTCTCAAAGAGAAACAAAAAAACTCCAGGCAGGCATTCCAGAGACGGCCTCACCCTTCTCCACCCACAGGACTCTCCTCTGAGATCCAGGACGTGCCTGCAGGAAACTGCGAGAAGCGGCCAAAGGGCTGGACGCACAGTGACGGACCAAACCCACTGAGACCCAGGCAGGGCTGGCCAGAGCCCGAGCCCCGGGAGGCCCGTGCAGAGGCGCTGGCCCCAGGCAGGAGCACTGGGTGCTGACGGCCGCCCGCAGGGAACACAGCCCCTCGGCAGCTAGCTGGGGCCGACTTCACACATACCAGGCGCCGTTTCCGCAGTGTGGCATTTCCAATTCCGTCCTCGCTCTGACAGCCTCTGCCAATATTTGATAAACATTTCCTACCAAAATAACTTCATGGAGGCGACAGCCAACTCTCAAAGGAAATTGCAGACCAGCTTGTGCCGTCGAAGAAGAGCTGACGGGAGGCCGCGTCCCCAGCAAGCGTGGACAGAGCTCTGCTCACCTTTTGGTGTCGTAGTCGATCAGAACGTAATTCTCCATAGCAAGCTTGAGGTCTGGGATCTCTTCACAGACCCATCTGAAACACAAAAGCAGAACCTACAGTGAAAACTATTCTCCATGCTCTAGTTTTTACTCTCAGCTGTCTTAAACACTGTTAACTCCCAAACATTAAAAAAAATCCTCATTATTCAACTCAAAATGCGCAAGAGAAAAGGGCGGCATTACTTCAGAACAAACCGCGTGAGGCTGTGGCTGACGCTGGGACTCACATGGTCTGTGGAGCCCCCGCCAGGGTCGGCTCCTGGGTGCCAATGGGCCCACATGGGACGGAGCCGAGGAAACCAACCCACTCCAGGCAGAGAGCTCGGCACGCACTGTGTGCCCCGGGAGTTAGCAGCAAGTGCCGCGCCACGAGTTACCCGAGCCCAAGACAAGAAGCTGCTTCAACAAACACGCTGCAAGAAACAGAGAGATGGAGGGGAGCCGACAGAGTAAAGAGACAGAAAAACACACCAGCCAATCCCAAGGCGTAACCCTCGTTGGATCCTGATGCAACCCTGACAAAGGGCCAGGGGAGAGGAGTCGACACTACAGATCTTCCAGAGAAAACCCAGGCCATTACGGAAAACGTCCCGCCAAGAGATCTGACACCTTAGATGAAATGAACTAATTCCTGGAAAAACACAAGCAGGCGAAACCGACACTAGAAGAAAGGAAACATCTCAACAGCCTCGACCCTACGAAAGACCTCGATTCCCTGATCAAGCACCTTCCCACAAACAGACCTCCAGGTCTAGCTGGCCTCGCTGGGGAATCCAGACACTTAAGGAGGAATGACACTAATCGCTTTCAGTTTTAGGAGGCCAGTGTTACCCTGATGCCAAAACCAGAGGGAGATAAAGCCTTGGAAACACAAAGTCGGTATCAAACAGGAAATCTATCCACTAATATCCCCCATGAATACAGACACAAAAATCCTCTAAAAATACTAGTAAACTAAAGTCAGCAATACATGTTAATCAGGTGGAGTTTATTGCAGGAATGAAATCATTGTCCTTCACCTCATTAACAGAATAAAGGATAGAAAGTAGTAGGATCATCTCAACAGATACAGAAAACACCCAAGCCAAACCCAAGCCCCACACAGGATAAAAACCCCCGAGGAAGCAAGAGGTGGAAAGAGGTGTGAGGGGAGTGCTGCCCATGCGCCCACTGTCTCTGCTCTGCCTGCCGGCTCCCTGCGGGCTCCCGGCCGGCTCTGCTCTGTGGGGACAGGAGGTCTCCTGGAGGAGGGAGGGCCGCCCTGTCCCTGTGTCCCTGTGTCCTCAAGCCAGACTCCCTCGCCGGAGCAGGAAGCAGCTGCTGAGTCCAGTTAGCAGTTTCCTTCATCGTGCCCCGCCAGCCCCAACACACACACACACACACACACAGCGGCCCTCCAGCCCCAGACTCTGCGGCCCCTCCTCACGAGACCCCTCCCCAGCCTCAGTGACCGGGGCCAGCTGGGCAGTGCCCACCTCCAAGCACCAACCTGCCCAGGGGTCCCACCTTCCCTCCTCACAAGCACTTCTGTACAGCAAACTCTGCTCAGCAGCACACAGGGCGTAGGTCAGGAGACCCCACGGACAGGAAGGTGCCGGTCCCGCAGACACCGCCAGAGCACTGGCGCAAGACTGAGCGCTCCCAGAAGGGTGGGGACAGGTGAGGATGCCGGCCCCCACACTTCCCTTCAACGCTCCGCGACAGGCCCTGGCCAGCACCACGTGGCAAGAAAAATAAGTGAACAGCATAAAGACTAGAAAAGAAGAAGCAAAACGTCTCCATTCACAGACACACAATTTAATACACAAATTAATACGCTACCCTGAAGAATTTACATAGAAGCTTCTAGAACTTACATGAATTGAGCAAGGTCACAAGACATGAGGTCAATGAGCAAAAATGAGCTATGTTTGCATATACCAGCAACAAAGAATTTTTAAATGAATTTCTTAAATACCATTTAAAATATCAGTAAAACACAAATACCTAGGGATAATTTTTTTTTAAGATTTACTTACTTAAAAAAAAAAAAGATTTACTTACTTGAAAGAGATAGCACTTGTGCATGGGGGCGGGGCAGAGGGAGAGGGAGCAAGGGAATCTTAAATAGGCTCTATGCCCAGCGTGGAGCCCAACCCAGGGCACAACGTCATGACCCTGAGATCACGACCTGAGTCAAAATCAAGAGTCAGACGCTTAACTGACTGAGCCACCCAGGCGCCCTTTAGTGATAATTTTAATGAAAGATTTGCAAGACCTCTATGTTGAAAACTGTAAAACACTGCTGAGAAAAATCAAAGACGAAAGAAAGCAAGGGAAACTATGTTCACAGAACAGAAGACTCAACGTTGTTAAAATGGCCCTTCTCCCTGGACTGAACTGCTAACTGGAAGTAATTCCTAGAACAAGCCCAGTAGGCTTTCTGAGGAACAGACAAGCTGATTCTAAAGCTGACATACAAAGACTGAGAACCTAGCCTAAATAATCTTTAAAAAGAACACTGTTAAAAGATTTAACCGCCTTACTTTGAGACCCATTGTAAGTCTACAGTAACCGGGAGAACGTGGTGCTGGCAGAGGGACGAAGAGCTAGATCAATGACCCAGCACACAGAACAGACTCAGGCTAACATTTAAATGGCTTTTGGATAAAAGCACCAAGACAACTTGATGGGGAAACAAAGTCTCTTTAATTATTCTTGATCCCCACAAATATAAACCCCCAGCCGACATACGCAAACATCCATTCACAACTGATCTGAAACCTGAACACAAAAGCTGAAACCACAAAGCTTCTTGAAGAAAACAAAAGAGAATACCTTTGTGACTCAGGCAGGCAAAGATTGCCTGGACATGACCCAGAGGAGTAACCACCAAAAATGAAGGGATACACTCAAGACTTGCACTAGTGAAGGTGCCATTAAACCACAATCAGGGGCACGTAATACAGTAGCTCATGGGGCACTCGCAGCCAGAGTATGTCAAGAATTCTCACAACTCGGCAAGGAGAAGACAACTCAATCTCAAAAAATAGCACAAACTATTCTCCAATAAAAGAAACCAGAGCTCCTCAGAGATGTGGCTGATTCGCAGGTCTGGAACAGGGGAACTTCAAGGTGACTCTGGAGCATCTGTGGTTCTAGAAAGTGAGGACGGGCTCGGGAAGGCAGGGGGCATGCCAAAGGGACAGGGCGCACACTGAGAGAGCCCCAAATGGCCAGCACAGGAACAATGTGAGTGACGAAACAGCAGTAGTGGGTTATAGCTCATGGAATGAAATAAATACGTATGAGAGAACAGCTCTTCCTCATAGAAGAATTCCAGTCAATAACTATGGAGAGAATGAGAAAAGAGAAATCGCCTTCAGAAGCAACAGTAACCAGTCGTGACATGTGAGAGCCACCTCCGGACGCTAAAATCAGGGGGCGAAAGTCCAAGGAGAAACAGGATATTTGCATGGTCTCCAAGGATCTCCCCCAAGGTCTTAATTAAAAGGGGAAAAGCAGTGACTACACATCAGAGAGACATGGTGGAGCAGGTGAGCAAGGTTAATGTCACCACAGTATGACAAAATCGCAGGCCACGTGCCTCTAGCCACATTGACAGCTATTCTCACAAGCAGACACTTTTGTCAAACGCTTTTTCTGCACCCATTCCCTATCATTCAGAAGCAGACGACAGACACTATATTATTTCATTCATAAATACCTCAGCATTCATCTGTGAAAGTTACAGACTTCTTTTAATACAACTACAATGCCACGGTCACACCTAGGAAAAACAACATCAGGGATGGCAGGGAATTCCCTCAACTCACACAGGGAATCTATGAAAACCCCGTAGCTTTTACCACTTCTACGCTAAATTGTATTGAAGGTCCTAGCCAATTCAGTAAGGAGAAGGAAAAGAAATAAAATCATGAAGACCGAAACAAAGAAGTAAAACTGTCCCTATTCACAGGTATATTCATTTCTACAGCAAGTCCTAAAAAATCTACAAACCAAGTACTAGAATCAATAAATTTAGCAACAAGTCATAGTTAATATATGAAAATCAACTGTGTTCTTATTTATTAGCAGCAGGCAACTGGAAAATAAAATTTAACATGGAATCCCATCTACAGTAGTGCCAAAAGCTCAACTATCTGGGAATAAATCTAACAGAAGGTGTCCAAGACCCCACACTTAGATAACAGAGCACTGCTGAGCGAACTGTAGACAGACATATACCATGTTCATGGATTGAAAGACCCAGTATTGGAAGCCTCAAGGGCCAATCTCTCCAAATGACCTATTGATTCAATGCAATTCCTAACAAAATTATGCAAAAATCAATAAGCTGATTCTAAAATTTACATGGAAATGCAAAGGAGGTGAAATAACCAGAGCAATATTTTTTTATTACTTTTTTTAAGGAGGCTCCACCCCCACCATGGAGCCCAACATGGGGCCTGAACTCACAACCCCGAGATCAAGACCTGCACTGAGACCAAGAGTCGGACGCTGAACTGACGGAGCCCCCCGGGTGCTCCACCAAAGCAATATTTTAAAGAAGAACAAAGGTGGAGAACTTACTCTGCTCAATCGCAACACAACTCTACAGATAAAGGAATCAAGGTTTTCTTCGGGTCAGTGGCACAGAACCAAGCCTAGAAATAAACCAACTCCCACACCGTCCACTGACTTCTGACGAAGGTGCCATGGAAATTCCAGACAGAAAGGACAGTCTCATTAACAAACAGTGCTGGAACTAGTGGACATCCACATGCAAAACAATCAATTTCAACTCATCCCTTGTACCATATATAAAAACTTACTCAGAATGGATGAAAAAACTTAAATAGAAAACCTAAACCATAAAACTTCTAGAAAGCATAGGAGAAAACCCTTGTGGCCTCAGATTAGGCAAATATTTCTTAGGAGGCGAAACACACAAATTATAAAAGAAAAATGTGGACAAATTGGACTTTTATTAAAATTTAAGCTATCTACTCTTCCAAAGACACTGTTAAGAATATGAAAAGGGAGGGACACCTGGGCGCCTCAGTTGGTGAAGAGTCTGCCTTCGGCTCAGGTCATGATCCTGGGGTCCTGGGATCGAGCCCGGCCTCAGGCTCCCTGCTCAGCGGGGGTCTGCTTCTCCCTCTCCCTCTCCCCCTGCTTGTGTTCCTGCTCTCGCTACCTCTGTCTCCGTCAAATAAATAAATAAACTCTTTAAAAAGATTTTATTTATTAATATGTCAGAGAGAGAGAGAGAGAGAGAGCACGCACAAGCAGGGGGAGGGGCAGAGGCAGAGGGAGAAGCAGACCCCTGCTGAGCAGGGAGCCCGATGTGGGGCTCGATCCCAGGACCCCAGGATCATGACCTGAGCTGAAGGCAGACGCTTAATGACTGAGCCACTCAGGCGCCCAAATAAATAAAATCTAAAAAAAAAAAAAAAGAAAAAAAAAAGAATATGAAGAGGTAAGCCACAGACAGGAAGAAAACATTTGCAAAATCCACATCTGATACAGGACTGGTAACGAGACCATGTAAAGAACAGTTAAAATTCAATAGTAAAATCAATTCTTAAAAACAGGCAAAAGATGATGAATGTCATTAATTATTAGGAAAAGCAAATTACAACCACAGTGAGATACCACTACACAGCTCAAATTAGGCCAGCAAAACCAAACCATGTCAACACCACATGCTGGTGCATTGGAGAGCTACAGGGATGTTCCTGCACTGTTTGTGGGGTACAAAACAGGATGATCCCTCTGGAAAACACCTTGGTAGTTCCTCTTAAAGTAAGCTGCCATAAAACCCAGCAATCCCACTCCTGGGTATTTACCCAAAAGAAACAAAAGACATGTCTACAAAAAACCCCCACATGAATATTCGTAACAGCTTTATTTATAATCGCCGAAGTCGAAAACAGCCCAAACATGGCCATCATCTGGTAGGATGAACAAACTATAGTCTATCCTACAACGGAACACTCCTCAGTAACAAAGAGGAAAAATGGAGGGAGAATCTCAAAGTCTTGTGCTGACTGGAAGAAGTCAGGAAAAAGAAAAGGACATCCTGAACAAGTCCTTGCAGGTAAAATTCTAGAACAGGCGAGGTAACCTGTCGTGGCAGAAAGCGGGTTGGGGCTGCCTGGGGACAGTGGTGGAGGGCAAGCAGATCACAGAGGACACATGGAGACCAGTGCACACGTCCACATCGGCTGGAGCGTGCACCTTACCCGCGTGTGGTTTCTTGTACCACCATTGTATCTCAATTGCTTTTTTAAGAAATACAAATATAGCAAAGACTAAAGTGGATGGAGGTACAGACGACACGTGAGTGGTGATGAGCTGGTCACTGTTAGGCTGGGTGGCAGGTACATGGGTTCATGACACCCTCTGTCTACCACTGTATCTGCTGGAAATTCTCCATTATAGAAAGTAAAATAAAAGAAAGAACAAAACGAGGTACTGACCATCTTGCCAGTGAACAGAACTTGTCTGCAGGGACAAAGAGGAAGAAGGTAACGTGGTTTTGAGACCCAGGACATGAGGATCAGGCCTGTAGATGGGCAGCTCTGGCCAGCCCGGGGAGAGGACGAGGCCACAGCAGACAAAGGGCTGGCTCAGCAGCTGGAGCACGGATGCTGACCCCCAGCTGTGCAGGGAGAAGCACCCTACTCCACAGATGAGAAACAGGCGCAGAGGCCACTGGGGCGCACGCCAGGCCACCTGACTCAGAGCCCTCCCTGTTAACCTCGACTCTCCCACTTCCTAACCAGCAGCCTTCTTTAAAAATAACATAAATCAAACTAAGACAACTAGTTAACACCACTGATTGCTTTCAGGCCCACCCTGCAACATTTGCTCACATTATTTCACTTAAAACTGAAAACGATCTTGCGAGGAGGCGTTGCTTGGCCCCCAGAGCCAACCCGACAGGCTCGGGCAGCTGCAGTGGCCTGGGCTGGTGGCCCAGCTACCACGCGGCAGGGAAAGGGGCCCACCACAGCTGGCCCTGCCCTCCTGGCTGATGCACAGGGCACCACCAGCCCAGCTCTGTCTCCAGCCGCGGCAGCTTCCTGCAGACATCACGGCAGGGCCCGGGGGTGGCTACGCAGGTGAGAATTCTGAGGAACAACACGGCAAGAAAGGCCAAAGCCACGCAGACACACGACCCCCCGGCTTTACTGCAGATGCTCAGAGAAGAACAGGGTCCCTGACCACAGAGCACGAAGCAGTTACAGAATTGCGCCCAGCGGCCACGGCCCGCACTCTGGAGGTCCTTCCAGACCCCAGGCCAGCACCCAGAAAGCCTTCTGTGGGTTCTGTCAAGGTCGCCCGCCTGGGGTAGGGGAGGGGCGGCGCTCTTCTCCGCACATTCAGGGAACAAGCGGGCGAAAGGCTGTGCGGGGTACTGAGCGGAGCAGCCCCGCGGGAAGGCTGAGTCAGCACCAAACCCAAGGGGAGGAGCAGGAAGCAAGGGGGTGAGGAGAGGTGGGGGAGCCCCCTGCCTGCTCGGCATCTCCCTCCCCTTCCACAGGAGGATCCAAGGCTCCGAGAAGCACGGAGACTTGCTCAGGGCCACACGCGGACGACCTGGCCGCCTCTGACCAAGCTGTCGCTTCTCAAGTCCTCCTGAGGTGCTCACCAAGAGGAGCCACACAGGGCAAAGGGGGTCAAAGGGCAGGCTGTAAGCCCAGAAAGCACAGCTGGGGTGGCCTGCACGGGGGCCCGCCCACCCCGGCAGGTGCCGCACTCACCGGATGGTCTCGATGATTTCATGAGCAGCATCATGGTGTTTGTCCTGAAAGACAAAGGGACAGGATTTACACCCTCCGGTGATGCAGGGTGCGGGGACCCGGCCCGGGGCAAGAGCTGCTGCTCTGGGACCCCTGCCCACGCTGGACACGCCACTCTTGGGGAAGACCTGTCCCTCCGCAGCACGCAGTGGGGCAGGGGCCTGGGATGGAGTCTTCGCCCCGACCCTCCTCTCCCGGCCCCCCGCACCCACCGCTCTGCTGACTCCTCACCCGCCCCCCCCCCCCAACCAGGTGCTGCTGCAGCCTGGAAGCCACAGGCCTGGCTCTGACTTACTGAACCTCTCCAGGCCTCTGTTTTCCCATCTGTAAAATGGGGAAACACCAGTACCACAACCATGGGGAAAACTCACGGGGCCGCCCTCCCGCCAGAGCACAGACACCCCCTAGCCCCACAGTGCCCGCAGCATGGGGGCTCACTGCCACTCCCTCCTCAAAGAGGAGACTGAGGGCTCCCTCCAGGCCTCTCAGTGGGGTCTGGGCAGCCAAGTGAGCCCAGACCTCGCAGAAACCAGGACCAGACGCGCCCTGTCTGACGTGAGCGCTGCAGCCGCTGCACCACGGAGAGGGCGTATCCACAGCAGACGCCTGGGGGCAAGGGCCCGGGGTAAGGGTCAGCATGACTCAAGTACCCGTGGGCCCTACCCTTGCCTCCGGAGCGACAGCGCCACGCCGATGGGATTCTCACAGATTGGAGCTCACCTGCTTCATGTACACAACTCAGTGGCTTCTCAGTCCTTCCAGCGTTGTGCAAGCAATGCACTAATTCCAGAACACTCTCGTCACCCCAGAAAGACCCCGTCCCCATGAGCCGTCACTCCCCCGCCCCTGGCAATCACTAATCTACTCTCTGTCTCTGTGGACTTGCCTGTTTCTGGGCATTTCACGTGAATGGAATCACACCTTGTGTGGCATTTTGTGCTAAGCCTTATTTTTTTTAAGGCAAATGAAGAGCCAACCTTTCCATGTACTTAATAATATCCTCCAACTGACGAAGGATCAAATGACACACGTCACTTGCAGTCCTGTTCTTCGGGTATGGCGGGGGCAGGGGGGCAAGATGGAAGGCAGGCAGCCCAGCGGTCCCAACCGTGGGGAACCTGACTGACCCGCAGCATCGGCACACTGCCGACTCAGAAACTTGGGGCGGGGACCACTGATGGGAACTAGTGGCCCCAAGACCTCCTGGTAAATGTCAGAAGACAACTGGGGCAGCTCTGCTGGGCACATGAAGACAGCTTTAGCCCAACCTCAAAAGGCCTTAAAGGAATGATGGGAACTGGCCGCAAGGAGAGCCTCCTCGCGGGCCACGGGCACAGCAGTCCCAAGGCCCAGCACTGCCTGCCCCCCACGTTCTGGGGAAGGAACACGGAGCCGGCAGACACCCCCGGCCTCTGACACGGGAGCCCCAGCTTTGTCGGTGAGCCACATGCCAGCCTGTGCACTGCCCTCTGGGTCCCAAGTAAGCGGGAACACACCCAGGAGCTCCGATGCACCAGGAGGGTGGGCAGGAGTGAGGAGCTGGGTGACATCCATAAGGAAACAGCTTCTCTGCTCATCTCAGCCTCGTCTTCACACCTCCTGGCCCATCAAACACGGAGCTCCTCTAACCAGAGGAACCCAGACTGCTACCTTCAGAATCCCCACAAACTCCTCGTGGGCACTTCCCTGTTACTTTGTGAGAGTGTCGGAAACAAGGAGGAAGCCACAATTCCTGCTGCTGGACCGCTCGCCTAGGAGCCCACGCTGTGAAACACCACTGTGCCCGCGTGCAGTGCCATCCTTCCACGTGGCTCGACCGGAGGCTTCCAGGCCCATCACCGAGCGGGCCTGTCCGCTCAGCCCTTGGCCCTCTAGGTCCACACCCACCATGTGGGCACCAGCGAGGTGGGAGATCTGACAGCGACAGTGGTGGGTGGCATCCGCGGAGCTCGGGGGACTGCATGACACACGCAGGTGAGCGTGTGACACAACCACTGAGCTCAGGGGGTGCCAAGCCCTCCACGTGCACAGCCAGCGGTCCCTTGTGCAGATGGAGACGCTGAGCACCAACTTGCCCCCAGCGCCTCTCACGAGGCAGGAGACACGGCAGCACCCACTGCTTTGGTGAGGAGCCTGCAGGGCGGAGGGGCGGGCAATCAGAGTCCCTGCCTGGCGGCGAGCCGCCCTTTCCCGGAATGATCACATAATCCTCCCCGGGCGGAGGGGCGGGGAAGAAGACAGGTAAGCTGCACTTCATCAGAATGAAATAATGATGCTTCCAAGGACGGCATCAAGAAAGCTGAAAAGACCACAGAGTGAGAGAAAAATTCTGCAAGTCATCTCTCCGGAACAGCGTCAGCATCTGTCACAGACACACCTCACCGGGCTGCACTGTGCAGACAGGCTGCTTTTCCAAGCTGAGGGCTGCGGCCACCCTGGGATGAGCGCGTCTACCAGCACCACGTCTCCCACGGCGTTGGCTCCCTTGGTGTCTGTGTGTCCCATTTTGGTCATTCTGACGATATTTCAAACTCATTACTATATTTGCTACAGTGATCTGTGATCAGTGATTCTGTCTCACTGAAAGCTCAGATGACAGTTAACATTTTTAGCAAAGTACATTGATGTTTTTAGACATCACGCTATTGCACACTTAACAGACTACGGTACAGCGTAAACATAACTTTTATGTTAACTGGGAAACCAAATAATTCACGTGAGTCGTCTTACTGAGACACTTGCTTTCCTGCAGTGGTCTGGTCTGGAACCAAACCCACAGGACCCCTAATGCGTGCCTGTAACTCGAATAACTCAAAATAAAAAGACAAGGCCATTAAAACATGAATTGACATGGTCACTGCTACAAAGAAAATACTCCAGTGGCCGGCCAATAAGACCAATAAGGACATGAAAAGATACTCCACCTCCTGAGCCATGAAGGGACACAAATCAAAACCACAAGGATGGCCAGAGTCCAAACTATGGACACCGAGTGCTGGGATGGGGATGGGGAAGTAAGAGCCTTCACACCTGCCTGGTGGGCACGTAAAATGGCGCAGCTGCTCTGGGAAAGCAGTCTGGCCGTTCCTCAAATGCTTAAGTGGAATTTCCATACGGTCCAGCAATCCTACCCCTAAGTATACACCCAAAGGAAACATACATCCACACGAAAATCTGTGCATGCACGGTCACAGTAGCAGCATTCCTAATAGCCAAAAAGTGGAAACACCCCAAGTGTCCATCAACAGATGAACAGACAAGCACAACCTGTCCCCCACACACAGGCACAACACTGGGCCGCGGACAGGAGCCAGGCGCCCACATGCGCGGCCCCGGGGACGGACCCCGAGCCCACGACGCTCAGGGAGGGAACCAGACACAGAAGGCCACACGGGGTGTGAGTCCACGTGGGTGACACATCCGGAGCAGGCTCATCCACGGACGGGAAGGGGGCTCGTGGGGGCAGGGGGCTGAGGAGGGGAGTGGGGGTGACCGCTAATGGGGATGGGGTTTCCTTGCGGTAATGGAAGTTTCTGGAATTGATAGTAGTGATGACCGCACAACTCTGTGAATATTGCACACTCTAAATGGGTGAGTTATTTCGTATGTGAATTATACTTCAAAAAAGCTGTTAACAGGGGCGCCTGGGTGGCTCAGTCGTTAAGCGTCTGCCTTTGGCTCAGGTCATGATCCCAGGGTCCTGGGATCGAGCCCCGTGTTGGGCTCCCTGCTCAGCGGGAAGCCTGCTTCTCCCTCTCCCAATCCCCCTGCTTGTGTTCCCTCTCTCGCTGTGTCTCTCTGTCAAATAAAATCTTAAAAAAAAAAAAAAGCTGTTAACAACAAAAACATCTGCAGAAGTAATGCTGCCTAGCATTAAAAGCACCCCCCACCCCAGTAGGAAAATACTGAGTTTGTAAGACACTCACATGATGACCCTACTGTGCTGCTGTCCACACAGTTAATGGAACCCAGATTCAGAGTTTTGGCAGGACCTCACCTGACTCCTGTACTGACTGACCCTGAAAAAGCCAAGGCACCATGTCACAGGATCTACAGAAAAGACCATCAGACTCACCCAGCACCAGGACAAGCAGCTACAGAGGTGATGAAGGTGGTTAGTCTGGAACTTTCCACCAAAGCGCCCTCTCTCTCTCTCTCTCTCTCTGTCCCTCCCCCACTCCTCCTTTGGGTCACAGGGAAGCCAGCTGCCAGGTCATGAGCAGCCCCACGGAGAGGCCCACGTGGTGAGGAGCTGAGGCCTCCCTCCCACCAGCAGCCCCACGAGGGAGCCGGGAGGAACAGCTCCTCCCGCCCCGGTCCAGCCTTCAGATGAGGCAGCCCCAGCTGGCCTATGTGCTGACCACAATCTCATGAGAGACCCCGAGCCAGGACCACCCAGTTACGTCTGCTCCTGGATTGCTGACCATGGAAACCCTGAGAAAATAAACGTGTGTTGCATTAAGCTGCTACTCTGGATTAATTTGTTATGCAGCCACAGCTAACCGATACAGATTCTGTGTTAAGGCTGCTGAGCCAGCCCGGGAGCACAGGTGACTCTAGAAACGCCCCTGACCACAAGGGTCTGGGTCAGGGCAGCACCACAGTTACAGGACGAGCTGCCTAGCCCCGCGCACAGCAGGGCAGGGGCAAGCACTGCCGACAGGAGCCTGAGCAGCTGCCGTGCGGCAGGCCCGTGCAGATGCGGGGCTCGCACCCCTCGCCCCGTCCTCCCAGGAACCCGCACAGCCTGCCAGGCTGACTCGCCTCACACGAGACCCACAGACCTGGAAAGGCAGAGGTGCCTGGAATTTGATCTCTTCTTGTGAGAAAATGAAATCCAGCTTTCTCAATGCTTTAAAAGCAGAGAAAAGGAAGAAAAAAGTTTATGACAGGGCCTCCAAAGGTCTCAGAATGATCCTTTCAGGGACTGGCCAGCTGCCACTGGCGGCCCTGAGGTGTGTAATTTAAGATGCACTGGTCACCATAAATGATTCAGAAACTCCGACTTGTGGATGCGGCCTTCAGGAGAAAGAGGCCAGAAGCCACCCGGAAAGGTTAGACTGAGAACAGCCCCGAGGAAGCCTGCATTCATGAGCAGCCCTTGTCTTGTGACCCAGGGATACCCCCCTTTCCTCCTCCTCCTGTGCCCCAACCCTGGGGTCCTCACAGGGACCCCTCCACGCACACACACAGCCCGTGTCCCCAGCCTGGCACTGGCCACAGCATGAACGTCTGTTTGCAGAGTGGGGACTGGCCCACTCTCTTACCATGAGTTGCACTGGAGCGTCCACACGGAGCAGCTGAGAGAGGTTCTTCCATACGAACCCTGCTTAGCGAACGCAGCTAACTGGGAGAGCAGGCACCGGGCACCAGGCTGCACTAGGCCCTCCACCACGGCGAGCACGTGAAAACGTCCATGACAAGTACAATCTGTCCCTGTCTTACGCTGCACACCACCCAGGGGGCAGTCGTCACACCCGGAGGTGACACGAAACTCTGTCCCTGCCATGAAACTCGCCTCCCCAACTCCGGTGGCAGTGTGAGGCCACTGGCCCTGTGTCCTCAGCACTGCCCAGCACAGACGGTGTGTGGACGGCAAACGCACAGAGGGACAGAGCGTGCGGGGAGCCCCAGCTGCCTCACTAGCCCAGGCCCGGCCCCCTCTTGTACCCTGAGGACAAACCTGAGAACAAGCGCCCAGGACAAGAACTCAAGGTGTGGCTCCGCCACCAGCCTGTCCCTGGCAGGTCTGTAGTCTCAGCACAAGAAGTGTGCACAGGAGGGTCTTTGAGATGCCCTCCGCAAGGGCATGAGCCCAGGCTCCCGAGCACTCAGACCTCCTCTGCACGACTGGAGGGGTGTCGGTGAGAGGCGGGCTGCAGAGGGAAGACCAAGAGGTGCACAGAGGGGTGCGTGCCCGGGGAACCCGCCCGCCAGCTCCATTCTCCTGACTCCCGTTTGCAACAAGAACATCCAGGGAGTGCCCTCGGCTCCCATCAGGATTCACAGGCGGAGGGCAGAACCCAAGCTGTCCTCTGAAGCAGGGGTCTCACACTGTGCCAAGCGTCAGAATCCCCTGGAAGGCTCCTGAGCACAGATGGGGCCCACCCACGAAGTCTCAGATTCAGCAAATCTGGGGGTCCAGGAATCTGCATTCCTAACAAGTTCCCAGGTGATGCGAAGGCTGCCGGCTCCGGGACCCCACTCTGAGAGCCACGGCCCTGAGTAAGCTGACGTGGGAATTGCCGTGGATGGGATGGTGACGTGCAGACAGAGCTCTAAGGCGCGGAGAAGGGCAGAGAATGAAGGTGGGCTGATGGGACATGGCGGGAGGCCTGCTGTCTGTCTCTATCAGTGGCAGGGCTTTGACGGCAGAGATCTGGTGGGAGTGAAGAAGGACACAGTGCAAAATCAGCAGGCATCCAGAACACTCGGTCCGGGAGGAAGACCAGAGGGCCGCAGCTACAAAGCCCAGCAGGGTGGAGAGCACAGGGCCTAGGGGCCTGGCTGGGGTGCTCAGCCTCATCTCTCCGCCTGTGTGCCCGTGCACCTGGGACCGGGGGCAGGGAGCAGCAGTGAGGACAGCAGACCAGCACAGTGTGGCACCTGCAGGGCCTGAGCATCGAGAAGGGACAGGCTTTCATGTGAAGATGAGCAAATTCGTGCACGGCAGCAGAGATCCCAGGCTGCACAGAATCATGCCAGCCGCGTCCACAGCCAGTCCCAGATGCCTACACACCCCCAGCAAGGGCAGAGCAGGGTGGCAGCAATGGAGTGCCTGCCCTATGGGCTCCAGGAAGGCGGTGGAAGCGAGCCCCGCCAACCATACCTGAGGACAGGCCAGGCCACGGCCGAGGTGTGCGCGACGGACACAGGCCTCATAAAGGAACGCAAATACAGAGCACTGCCCCCAGCCAGGGCTGTCACAGGCGGGGAGCCAGGCCCAGCCAAGTGAGCTGGGTCTCCAGCCAACACACTCCAAAAAAGAAGAAGCTGAACAAAGACACCAACATGGAAGTACTCTCGGAGCTGCTGGAGGGGCCAGATGGTGAGACACAGGGACACTGTGAAGAACAGAATGTTTGGGTCCCCCAGATGCACACGCTAGAGCCCTGACCCCCCGCGGAATGGTATTAGGAGACAGGGCCTTTGGGAGGTGATAGCGTTAAGGGAGGTTACGAAGGTGGGGACCCCTGTGCGATCAGTGCCCATGTAAGGGGATGAAGGGACAGAGCACTCTCTCTTGGTCACGTGAGGACACAGCGAGAAGGCGGGGCTGCCGGCCAGGAAGTGGACCCTCCCCAGGTACCAGCCCTGCCGGCACCATGGCCTCGGACTGCCAGCCCCCGGGGCCATGAGAAATCAGTGTCTGTGTTTCAAGCTGCCCCCCACGGTATCCCATCAGCGCAGCCCAAGCAAACGAAGATAATGATCCCCAGGGCACAGGCGGTACACAGCCAGCATTCACAGGGTGGCCCAGGACCAAAGGAGGGGACGAGGAGCTGGCCAAGAAGGAGCAGGCCTCCGGGCCGAAGGCAGGGAGGAGGACACAGGTGGAAAAGCAGAAATCCAACCAGAAGTGGCAGCTGGGAAGGTGGAATTTCCGCCAAAAATGGCCGCAAACAGTGGCTCCTGACAAAATGCACTTTTGCGGCTGGCCCAGGAATCCTGGAGCAGGAAAGACAGCCCGCTCTGACCCGAGGTGCCGGGCACCCTCCGCGGCAGCTGCCCACGCCCAGCGGAAAACCGCGTGCAGCCAGGAGGCGTCTGCGCCCCTGAGAACCCACGTGGAGGGACGGGCCCTCAGAGCGGTGGCGAGGGCTGGGCAGGCCACAGCTCCTTCACGGTTTTAAATCCAGGTTTGCACGACCGTGCCCAGCACTGGTACTCTCCTCCACAGGACTCTGAAAAGGAACCAGGCTCCTTGGAGGAATGGCTGATTCCAGGGCTGGGGCAGGGAAAACACAAGATGAGCCTCGACATCCTGTGCACCAGGCAGCAAAGACGTGTCCCCAAAGGGGCATGGGCAGGCCCAGGGCCCAGGAGAAAGCCCGGAGGCGCTCCCGGGGGGCCGGCTCCAGAACGTTGAGCAACAAGCTCCTCAGAGACTGGACCATCACCCGGAGAATGCAGTCCACGCAGAGGCTAGAAACGTGTGAGTAAGTGGAGGACAGCCGCAGCTCTCCCAGACAGGAACTGCAGGCAACGCGGGAGTGCGGTGGAGGAAAGGAGAAAGCCCCACGGTGCGGGGGCTGCGGCGACTGCTGTAGGCAAGGCCCCTCAGGGTCCCAGACAGCCTCGAGGCACCCTGCCCCCCGGGGATGAGGGGAACGAAGCAGCAACCTGACCGTGGACGGGAGAGGGACCTGGCGCTGCCGCCACAACCAGGGCTCAAGGTGAGCACCGTCCACAGGAAGATGCACAGCCTCAGCAGCCTTGGAGGTGATGCCCGAGGAGACACAGCGTCGGCCTGTGGGACTCCTACCAAGAATGCACTTCCGGGACACCTGGGTGGCTCAGTCGGTTAAGCGTCTGCCTTCGGCTCAGGTCATGATCCCAGAGTCCTGGGATCGAGTCCCGCATCAGGCTCTCTGCTCCACGGCGAGCCTGCTTCTCCCTCTGCCTCTGTCTCTCATGAATAAATAAATAAAATCTTTAAAAAAAAAAAAAAAAAAAGAATGCACTTCCAACCCCACACTAAGGCCCCTGCAGGGTGGGCAGGTCATGACAGGTGCTGGCCTTTCCATAGACATGAGGGACTGCCCCAGGTTAGAGCTGAGGACACACAACAACTAAACACTAAGGGGACCCTGGGCTGGGCCTGAGCAGAAAGGGACACGGGGAGACGGAGTCCTGAGTCTCCTCAGCGCTGAGCCCCGGCCTGGATCCTGGTGCCACGGGCAGCTGAGTGAGGGTTACAGCAACTCTGTTCTATTTGTACAACACGCTCTTCTGTCTAAAATCCTTTCCAGGGTCGTCTGGGTGGCTCAGTTGGTTGAGTGACTGCCTTCACCTCAGGTCATGATCCTGGAGTCCCGGGATCGAGTCCCGCATCGGGTTCCCTGCTCCGGGGGAGTCTGCTTGTCCCTCTGACCCTCACCCCTCTCATTCTCTCTCTCTGTCATTCTCTCTCTCTCAAAAATAAATAAATTAAAAAATTAAATTAAAAAAAAAAAATCCTTTCCAGGGGCACCTGGTGGCTCAGTCGGTTGAATGTCTGCCTTTGGCTCAGGTCATGACCTCAGGGTCCTGGGATGGAGCCCCGCATCGGGCTCTCTGCTCCGTGGGGAGTCTGCTTCTCCCTCTCCTCCCCTGCTTGAGCTCTCCTTTGCTCTCTATCTCTCTTTCTCAAATAAACAAATAAAATCTTAAAAAAAGAGTAAAAGTAAAAATAAAATCCTTTCCAAGTGCAAAAATGTCGCACAGGAAAGTGAGACACAGAAGGTTCTCCAAATGCAGACAAACGAGAAAGGCGCTCTCGGGGTCTGCAGGTGCTCCGGGCACACGCAGTCTCTCAGCCCACCCCCACCCCACCCAGAGAAGGCCTTCTATCCACCAGACGGAGACATTGCCTGCTGCCTTCTTACTTGGCAGGAGCACTGTAATGATAAACACAACACACTTAGAGGCGCCCGGCTGGCTCAGTCGGAAAGCACGCAACCCTTGATCTCAGGGTCGTGAGTTCAAGCCCCACATTGGGCCTAGAGCTTACTTTAAAAAAAAAAAAACAAAAACAAAAACAAAGAAAAAAAAGAGCATACTTGAAGGCTTCTGAATATATTAGTAATTCCATAAATTTTACAGTACCTTTCCCCTGCTAAAATTTTGTATTCCTCAACTCAGAAATAAGGAAAATGTGTAACATAACACCCACATTGAGAAATGTAATACATTACAGTCTGAATCTGTTTAAACATCTCAACACTCAACGTGGTCAATCTGCTATCTTAATAATCACCTTAAATTTCATCCAGAAGCTGCCCTTTCACAGATATTACTACGTGGCCCTTTGACAAAATAAACACTAATTCCTAATCACTTTAAAACAGCGCCACTTCGGGCTGAGTTCATGGTTAAGCTAAGCAGGGGGAGCAAAAGCAGTTAATTTATGGTTTGTTCTTAACATGACCAATTCAAGTATTTATAGCGATAGCACCTTTTCCAGTTCAAATAAGCAAGAACCAAGAAAGACAGGCCATGTGTACAAATAAGTAAAGAGCACAAAACAATGGTAAGAAGGCTGGGATGGGAGGGTATTAATCACTCTGGAGGTCAGCCTAGAGGGGAGGAAGGTCGATGTGCGGTGCCCAGAGCAGGCAGAGTCTGGGAGCTCCCCCAAGGCCGAGGGCAGCTACTGATGGTGCTCTGGGAGGTGAACGAGGGCTCAGGTCTGCGGTTCACACTTAGCCCTCAGGATAGGGTGCAGAGTGGGGCAGGGCGAGAGGCCAGAGACCTGGCAAAGACGGCGGCTAGGGAGGGCCCAGGGCGCTCCCGTTCAAACGTGGTTAACCACCCCACAGCATTCAACCAAGCGTGGGGCCCTTCTGCAGGAAGGCTTGCCATCCGGAAGGGACAGGACTTGGCACAGGTCTTGTCATCTCTGTGCGTGGCTCCCTCGTCTGTAAACCGGACCCTGTGGGGACACACCTACGCTGGAAAGCCCTCCTGTTTGTGCTGGTCCTTCTCCCAGACCTCCGCTCTCAACTGGCTGGGTCTTCAGACTCCACGTACCCACACAATGAGAGATCTGCGCAGGGGAGACAATCTCCCAGCTCACAGCCCTGGTGTCTACGCAGCAATGGGTACCCCAGGGGCTCTGGGCCTGCTGTCCATGGTAGGAGGCGGCACAGGGAGAGAAGGGGACAGTTACTTAAAGACCCACACAGTGACTGTGGTCACACTGGGGGCACCTGCTTGGGCTGAGTGACAGAAGCCAGTCACTACCCCACGATGAAGCATAGGATCTGTGAGAGCAGCAAATTCACTCCCCCAAGCTGTAGAAAAAGTCAAGTCACCCAGCCACTGCTTTTGAGCTTCACTAGTTTTAAGGACTAAACTTGCGTGGCCCCCGAAACAATGTCACGCTGCAAAGGGGCCAGAAGGAGGGCAGCTTATGCTGCTCAGATAACTTCTCTCGGGGGAGGGGGGGCCGAGCCAACCGCTCACCTGTGACGCACCCTGGCTCTCAGGGAATGTTTCAGCTCTGTGACGACAGCCAGCAGTGACTCACCGGGAAGGAGGCCTTGGCTCCTGCCACCACCCCCACCGCACCCCTCTCCACGGGGCCACGCTGCCCAGCGCCAACCCTGACAAACAAGGCTGCTCAGAGGACTGGGCCACATCTAAAAGCACCCGGCCCACCAGACCCACAGCCCCCAAGTCTCCAGGGCAAGGGAGTCCCGCGCAACGCCATCCCAGCAGCACACCGGGCCTGCGGTGTGGCCGTGGCCAATGATCTCGAAGAGGCGCTCCAACGAAAGAATCGACACGCAAGCCCCCCGGGTCGCCGTGGGAAGCAGGGTGGGCCACAGGGATCCCCCGCGGCCATAAATACAGCTGGGGGAGGGGAGAGGGAAAACGGGAGGGCGTGCTAAGGAGCACCCGAGGGTGGTCTGAGGAGCCACACCCGGGCAGGCCTGGCAGCGCTGATGGGAAGCCTCCCGCACGAGCTGTCCAGAAGGCCGGAGCAGCAGGGCCCGTCAGACCTCACTCGGGCGCAAACTCGGTCCCACACAGCCCCGGACGCCGTGCTCCGTGCAATCCAACGACCAGGGGGTCCAGAGGAAGGAGCCCCCACGAGGAAGGAGTCTGGAGCTGTGGCATCCTAGCAGCAGCCGTGGCCACCTGGTCCATACATGGAGAGGAACATCACTCAGCCGTGAGCAGGAGAGTCGCCCACACGCGCGGCCCCGGGGGCGGACCCCGAGCCCACGACGCTCAGGGAGGGAACCAGACACAGAAGGCCACACGGGGTGTGAGTCCACGTGGGTGACACGCCCAGAACAGGCTCATCTGCGGACGGGAAGGGGGCTCTCGGGGGCTGGGGGGGGAGGTGATAGCTAATGGGGACGAGTTTCCTTCTAGGGTGATGGAACGTTCTGAGACTAAAGGTGGCAGTTGTACAACCCTGTGAATGGACTGGTCTGTGGCAACGTACTCTAGATGGATAGACGGAGTGGTGTGTGAATTACCTTGCAATAAAGCTGTTACTTGTAAACAAAACCCACAAGCCCCAGCACTGCCCCCTCCTGTTGATTGTCCTCCTGAACCCTCCCTGTGCCCAGGCCCCTGCGCCTGGCCTCCCGTACCCGGCACATCTGGGGCAGACAACCCGAACTGCCAGACCAGGGATGCAGCCCAGCCGCAGTGAGCCACATGCAGACCAGGGGAAACAACCCTGTTCACCCGTTTAAACAGATCACAGCAAAACAGCCATCCAGGGCAGAAACCTGAGCCCCATGGGGGCTCCTGTGGTCCCACAGGCCACACTACCCCCCACCGGCACCTGTGTCCTCCTCTATCCCTAGCCCTACCACAAAGCCCAGAAAGCCCTGTCCCCCAACTCCTAAAGAGAAGGGTTGGGTTTTTAAACGACAGAAGTGTTATCAGAGTGAGTATCCATCACTCACACCCCCACCCCCCAGCACGTGGAGTGAAGCTAATGCTTTCGGCACGCTAGCTCCCACACCCCCATGACTAGCTGAGGGGAACTCAAGCCCAAGTCTCTCTAGAGAGGGGAAACTGAGGCTTAGGGCGGTTGCATGGTAAAGCCCAGAGCCCTTGACCTCCCAACCTCCACTGGCAGCACCCCAGGTGCCACACAACAAACAGGAAGAAGGGCTGGTACAGCGCAGGGGAGAGGGCCCACGGGCTCGGAACTGGAAGCGGGATGCGGGTCGGGGAGAAGGAAGACTGCGTTCAGGAAGAGCAGGAGCTGGGAGAGCATGGAGCAAGGGAATGGCGAGGCACTGAGGGGCAGGCCGGAGCCACGTGTGGGCTGTGTGGCAGAGCGACACCCGGCACCCCCCAAAAAGCGGCAGGTCCTCGGCAAATACCTGCAGAATCAATACCGTGGCCTGGGCTAGCAGGAGCCCCCACTGGTGGGAACTGTAGGGACACCTCAAGGGGACAGAGAAAGCAGAGAGAGGCTTCAGGAAGTACAACCCTGAGCAAGAGGAAGGAAACAGGAACATTATTCCCACAGCTAGGGACCCAGGCACACTCTGCAGGGGAAGTCAGGCAGAGTAAGAACTTTCCCGAGAGAGGCATGGGGCCCAGGACCCAGTTGCTCCCAAATGCAGAACCCTGGCAGCACCGGTCCCACATTCACGAGAGGACCCCAAAATGCTCTGTATCTTGAGTGCACCAATACCAACAATATGCTCATCTTGCGCTCTGGTTGTAAGATGTCACCACTGGGGGAGCTGGATAAGGAGAACACAGGATGTCTCTGCTCTTTCTTTCTCTCCTTCTTTCTTTTTTATAAGATTTACTTATCTGAGAGAGAGAGACAGCACGGGGCAGAGGGAAAGGGAGAGAAGCAGACTCCCGGCTGAGTGCAGAGTCCAACTCGGGGCTCAATCTCACAACTGTGAGATCATGACCTGAGCTGAAACCAAAAGTTAGACACTTAACCAACTGAGCCATCTGGGCGCCCCTGTTACTTCTTATGGCTTCAAGTGAATATACGATTATCTCGAAATTAATAGCTTAAGGGAAAAAAAGGCAGAGCTCCCAGAGGGAGACTGGGCAGGCAGGTGCCCTGCAGCTCTGCCCCTGCCTCCCTAGGGAACACCCGAAGTTCCTGCTCCCTCCGTCCCCTACCCATCCAGAACAGAGTACCGGCAGGCATTTGGATCCTAGGGACCCGACTATGAAAACTAACAGCCATATAGGACAGACAGGCTTTTCCGATTATCCCTCCCCCCTGTGAAGGAGCTACTCCGCCCACACAAGGTTGTCTAAGGGTTAATCTGCCTTCCACCTGAGTGCAGATTAGACCGAAGGCTCACACAAGCCTAGGTCAGCATCAGAAAATATTTTCTGAGTCACAGGGAGGGATGGCTCACTCTGCCCACCCACTCATCCTCCTGCATAAAGGGCATGACTGCTCAGAGGGCATTCATCAGATCGTGGGCTCCCCGGGAGGAAGCTGAAGGCGGGGACAGTCACGATGGGGCTGCTCCCCCGCCCACAGGCTTAATAAGTCATGGAGGAGCTGGACCACTCCACGCCCTCGAAGGTTCTTGCCCCGCAGCCAGGCAGCCAAAAATACTACTACCCCCCTTCCAGCTGGGACCTGGTTTTCCCACTAAGACAAGAGCCACCCTGAGCTGTAGGTGAGTATCTGAGAACTCTTAAGTCATGGAAGCAACAAAACTCAGCCGCCACCGCCCCCACCTTCCCTCCCATTTGTTAATTTCCCAAAAAGCCTGTTTCTGACCCTGGACACTTCCCAGTGTGGGTGGTTGTGACTGTTGGTACTTCCTCCTGCAGATGGCCCCACCTCCAAGAAGCCACCCACACCTCCCCCAGGACAAAACCAGCAGCCCCTCCCTCCAGGACCACCTCAGCCGGCAGCTATCTATGTGGCCACATAACTGCTGAACTTGTGGGTTTATAGATCTCCCACCTCCCTACGCTTACACGTTTCCTGAGCATGCGAATACTGTCCACTGTCCTCTGCGGCCCCAGGAGCACCGGAAGCAACCAGTAGGTGCTGGCAGAATGAATGGATCCATGAACAAATGGGCCCAGTCATCTCGCACACGTAGTCAAATGACAGTCTGACCTTCTGAAAAGTTAACTTATGAAGTCATCCGTTTTCTTAACACAGTCATCATCGAATCATCACAAAATATGAACCCTTCTGAAAGTACTGGCCCTCGCTTCGCACGAGAAAGCAAACTTCGTCAGCAGGGATACGGGAAGTTAACAGACATCACCACAAAGCTGTAGCAGGAGCGTCGATTGTCACTGCACTAGCAGAGGATTTCACGGGGCCCGCCTGCCCACGGGCCTGGCAGTGGGACAACCACACCAGGAAAGGGCCTGCTGACGTCAGGCAGAGCGCCTGGCCAGGCGGGCAGCACAATCCCATCCCCCTGCCAAGCGAGGTCCCGGCCAGTGAGGGAAAGACGCTCTGCAGTTCAGAACCAGCGGCCACTAGAAAGCCAGGCCCAACACGGAAGGCCTTGTTTACACCAGGTACAAATCACTGTGGGCCTTGCTCTGCTCCAAATAAAAGATGGTGGTGAGGGGGACACTGTGGCTGTCTCTGGATGAACTTTCACCTTGGTGTCCAGGGCCTGGACAGTGGGTCACAGTGCATTCCCTCAGTCTTCCAATACCCGACAGTGCCAATCTGGGAGATGCACAAGTGTCACACACAGCGGCACAGGCCCCACCGTCCTCCCCCTGAACGCCTCCCAAGGTGAGAAGTCAAGTTTGCGTAGAAAATTGCCCCCACATGCTCATAGCAGCTTTATTCCTAACTAGAAACATCCCACAAGGCCACCACCGGGCAGTGAAACAGGGAAATGAAAAGATGGAATAGGACAGAGCAATGAAAAGGACGGACTTCTGATACCCACAGCAACACGCATGAGTCTCAGAAATGCCCTACTGGGCCAGAAAGCTGCCTGCTGTTGATTCCATTTATCTGACTTTCTGGAAAAGACAAGACTTAGGAGCAGAGAGAAAAGAGCTGAGCTGGTGGAAGGGCACCCGGAGGGCTGACAGTGGCCTGATTAGGATGGACCTGTCAAAACCCCTGGAGCTGCACCGTGCCAAAAACAGTGATCGTACTGCGTGCGAGCTAAGGATAAAAAATAACTCAATTTTAAAGAATGCGCTGGCCAGCCAACTGGTGCATGCGGAGCGCTGTCACAGGGGCGGAGAGGCGGAGGCTGGTGGAACGGTTGGAGTTTTGAAGGTTCTCCCCACTTTCGTCACCTTGGACGTCGGTCTTCCCGCCCTGCCCACTGCCCCGGCGGCCGGACACACACGTACATACACACACGCTTTGCCAGCCGGAAAAGCCAGGGCCCGGGCTCGACCTCGCCTCCGGCCGCAGGATGAGCAAAAATAGAAAGCTCCGGTGCGCGCGGCGGGCTGGAAACCGCGAAACCCTCCGACCGCGGAGAAGCCAGGGCCGGCAGCCAACACCCGCTCCCGGGCGGTCGCCGCGCCCCGACCCCGCCCCCGGCCGCGACGTTTCCAAAAACTGACACACACGGAGCGCGCGTGAGGGGCGGGGCGCGCGGGCTTCCCCGCCGGGTCCCCCGGAGGCCCCCGTCCCCCCGCCGGGCGTCCGCGCCGAAGGGCGCCCCGAAGACGCCCGCCCACGGCGCCCGCCGCGCTCCCGCTCCCAACGGCACCCTGCCGGGTCCGAGCGGCCCCGGGGACGCGGACACCCGCGCCGCGCCGCCCACCCGCGCCCCCGCGGCTCCGCAGCGCCCCGGGGCCGCCCCGGTAAATTTCCGCTCGGCCGGTCATTTTCCGAGGGTCACTCGAGAGCGGGGGACAGAGCGGTCCCGGGCCCCGGGTCCGGCCAGCCCGCCCACCCCCTCGACCTCAGGGGGGACGGAAAGCAGCGCGGGGACTCGAAAGCCGAGCACACTGACAGCGCCAGACCCAGACGACCCCACGCAGGGCAAGACCGAATGTCAACACACACCGCCCCGAGACGCCCCCCGCCCCCGGCCCGGGCAACGGCAGCCCCGCGCCCCGCCGCCCCGCAAACGGCCGCGGGCAGCGCCGCGAGCGGCAGGGCGACCCCGGAGGGGGGCTTCTCGGGACCCCGGCGGCCCCGTCCGGGCGGGCGCGGCGCGCCGCGGGGCCGAGGGAGCGGGGGACTGCGGGGCGCGGGGGCGGCACTCACGTAGACCGGCAGCGGCCACGGGTAGACGGCGGGCTCGGCCCCCACGGGCGACTTGAGCCTCAGCTCCAGCTTCTCCCCCATGTCGGCGCGCGCGTCCGCCGCACCATGCTAGTCGGGCGGTTGGGGGAGGGGCGCGGCGCCGCCGGCGGGGGGCGGGGCGGCGGGCGGAGGAGGGCGGGCGGGAGGGCGGGAGGCTGAGAAGGGGGGGGGCCTGGCCTGGGCCTCGGCCGCCGCCGCCGCCGCCGCCGCCGCCGCCGCCGCCGCGCTCCCGTCCGGCCCCCGGCTCCTCTTTGTGGTCACAGGCCCGGGGCCTCCAGCGCCGCCGCCATCTTGGGCCGGCGTGAGGAGAGCACAATGAGCCGGGGGCCGGGCCGAACCATTCTCCGCGCGCGCGCGGGGGGGCTCGGCGCGAGGACTCGGCGCGCGCCCGCTGCCCCGCCCGCCGCGCCGCGCGCGGCCCCCCCGCCGCCCCTCCCCGTGGACTCGCCCACACGCACGCACGCACGCACGCACGTCCTCGGCTGCCCTCGGCCGCCGCCGCCGGCCCGACGCGGGGACCCGGGGAGACCCCGCCGGTCTGGGATGACAGGTTCGAGCCCCGCCCCCGGAGGAGTGGGGGCCCACCCTGCCCACGCCCAGTAAAGCCGTAATTCCTCGTGAAATAGGACGCCCGCGGTCCGGGGGGCCTGCGCTACCGCTCGGGGTACGCGACTCGCCCCGCGAGAACGCCGCTTGCTGAGCAGCTGCTCGGCGCCAGGCCCTGCGCACCCGAGTGTCGAAGGGGCTACCCTGCCGCAGGGGGGGTCGGGCCGGTGCCGGGGAAGCCGAGAGGGTTCGTAATGCCGGGTGTCCACTGGGGCCCGCAGACATTACTTGAGGTGTGTCCGGGGGCTGGTGTTCACATGAGACCGCGTCTAAAGCGGTTCACTCGAGGCGAGGGCCGTTGTTACCCGGCGTGCTGGGGTGGGCCCCGTCCGGTCCGCGGAAGGTCTTAAAGTAAGTTTCCCTCCAAGGAGGGACCTCTGTCGGCCACTGGCTGCAACGTCAGCTCTTCCGTGGGGTCCTGCCTGACGGATCTCTGGCTTGCCGGCCCCCACGGTCACATGACCCAGGTCCCTAAAATAAAAGTGGGTGTGGATATATGTGTATATACACGCGTGTACACTCACGTGTGTGCGCATATACGTAGTGTATGTGTGAGTATGTCTACGTACAGGTGTGTCCACGTACACACAGGTGCATGTGGATGTTATATGTCTGTGTGTGTGGATGGGCATACGTGTGTGCTGTACGTGTGTACACATGCGTGGTGCACGTCATACACGTGCAGGTGTGTCCCATATGTATGCAGTACACACACCCGTGCGTCTCTGCATATGTATATTAATACACACACATCCTGTGGATTCTGCTGGCCTGGAGAACACTCACGAATGCAGACACCTGTGCTCACTGAGCCCCTGCATGTGTCAGCGAGGGAGCCAACCACCTGCCTCTTCAGCACCTCCCTTAAGTGTCACAGCTCCCGGGAGGGCAGGTGGTGGTTTCTGCTCTTGCCAGGTGAGGAGCCTGACGGGCAGTGACCCGCTCAAGTCACGCAGGTGGAAGGTGGAGTCCTGGCAGCAGTGTCCACGTCCCCGTGGGTGCTTCCTCCCGGGGATGGGGAGGGAAAGACGCGGGGTCTGGATTGTTGGAAGCTCGAGACCAAGGCCAACTAACCAAGGGCGTCAGAAGTCAGGACAGCGGGGGCGCCTGGGTGGCTCAGTCATTGGGCATCTGTCTTCTGCTCAGGTCATGGTCCCAGGGTCCTGGGATCGAGCCCCACATCGGGCTCCCTGCTCCACGGGAAACCTGCTTCTCCCTCTCCCACTCCCCCTGCTTGTGTTCCCTCTCTCGTTGTGTCTCTCTCTGTCAAATAAATAAATAAATCTTTAAAAAGTCAGGACAGTGGTTAGCTCAGGAATCAGAGGGGTGACACAGGGACATTCACCTGTGAAAAAGTATCCATCATGCACTTTTTGTATGTCTATCAATAAAAAGCTTTCTAAAAACAGATTCCCCTGGTTGCTATGCAGGGAACACATTGGGAGGTTGGGGGGGTGGTAAAGGAAGAGGAGTGAGGGGGCCAGACAGTCACCCAGGTGACAAGGAAGGAAGGCTCCGAAGAGGGACAAACCCCCCCATGGATAACTTAGCTAGACTGGACTTTGTGAGCTAAGGACAGCCTGGGACAAGGGTTAGGGTCCCCAGCCTGAGGAACCCAAAGCCCAGAGCCACCCTTCATCCTCCCAGTGAAGAGAGCCAGTCAGCCACCTCGGGCTCTCGGGCTCTCAGGCTATTGTCAGCTTCCATCCCATAGGACGCAGAGGCAGCCAGAGCATGTGTCTCAGGAAACACCCTCCCTCCCTCTCTCCCTCCCGCCTCCTCCTCCATCCCTTCCCCTCCCTCCTTCCCCCCTCCCTCTATCTATTCTCTCCTTCCTGCAGAGAGACCCCCAGGGACCTCTCAGACCCTGGCTCGGGCAGCCAACCGGAGAGTGGCTGCAGACAGCAGCTTCCCATCCCTCCCCTCCCCTGCCCGTTGTCCCCCACCATCTGAGGGATGTCAAGACAAGCCCTGGAGGAGGGTGACCTTGGCCCCAGGCCCTCAGCACGTGCCGTTCCCCTGCTTGGAACGTGCTTCCCCGAGACTCCTCCCTCTGCCATCAGTCTTGTTCTCTGCTCACTTCCTCCAGAACCTTCCTGGACTCCACAGACAAGGTGTGGCCCCAGAGTATGCTTTACACCTGCCCTGTACCCACAGAATTCCGACCCCAGCCCTCCCTTCCCTGCCGGGTGAGTGTCTCCACCTCTGCTGTTTCCTCATTTGAGCAGCCGATGCCCCCAGTCCCTGCCCCAGGATGTTTGAGAGGGTCAAGTCAGTTACCATAGAAAGTGCTAGAACAGTGCCTGCTACATAGAAGTTATTTGCCACCAGCATTGCTGTTGGTACTGTTATGGTAGTTTGTAGGGTGACCAGCCGTCTGGTTTGCCCAGGACTGTCCCAGTCTCGGCACTGGAGACCCAGGGAACCCCTCTGTTCTGGGCACACAGGGATGGTTGGTCACTCTATTTAGGATTTATCTCCCATCCCCACGCAGCCAGAAAGGAAATCTCCCTGCACCTGCCTTCCTTCCTGCTAACCCTTCATTCATCCACTCGTGTCTTTGCTCAACTCCTTTATTCCACAAGTATTTCATAAGCAGCTACCACATAGCAGACCCTCTTCCAGGTGCTGGGAACCTAGTAGCCAGGACAGTGGATGGAAACCCGTGTCCTCATAGAACTTACGTTCCAGGAAGGGCAGCAAACAATAAGCTGATAAGATGTAATTTATTATACAGGAATGGTGTCAGGGAGATCACTAAAGTAAGGGAAGAAAGGGAGAGGGCGCAGCTTTAAATGCAGGCCCTTGAAATGGAAGGGGCCCACTGGTCTCACCCGGAGCAATCCGGCCCCCAGGGGACACTGGGCCGTGTCTGGAGACATCTGTGCTTATAACGACCAGGGGTGAGGCTAGCATCGAGACCCCCCACAGAGAATGAACCGGCCCCAACGTCAGCAGCGCCAAGGGGCAGAGACCCTGCTCCAACATTATTCTGATGATCTGGTTCCCCCAGAATCCTGCAAGGGCAGGGACTCCATCCCAGCCACTTGTACACCCTCAGAGGTGACACAGAGTGAGGCAGCCAGGCAGGGCTGAGACAAGCCTTGGGGATGAAATGGCAAGCGTGTATGCCCATCCACCTGGCGCTCAGAGCTGGAGAGGTGGGGCTGGCCCCCACACACGATGGCCTCTATCACCCACCCACCTTGTGCAGCTAGCTCTTTCCAGAATCACCTCCTCTGGCCACTGTTCTGGTCCCTGTCCTGGGTTGAGTTGACTCTGAGAACAAGGACATGAGTGCAGGTTGATGATTTGAGAGGTGCAGAGAACTGCCTGGGGGGGGGGGGGACAGGAAGAGACAGGTGCGCTCTGATACCAGCTGTCTTAGTGGGACCTCCACCATCACAGAGACTCTGGGGATATGCAAACACATACCTTGGCATGAGCCCACCCGGGGGGACGAAGGAGCTGGGGTACTTACGCACTAACTCCTGTTATCAGTGGAGGGGTGGGAGGGGTTGGGAGGATGTGAATTCCCCAGCACTTCTAGCCTGCCACAGTCCTCCAGATGCAGATACTGGCTGTTGGAGTCTCAAAACGGTCGTGTCCAACAGAAGAGGCCAGGGCACCAGCAGAGTCGAATCTGGTCCCTAAGCGACCAGGTTCATCCTCTCCTATGGTTCTACATGCTTGTGGAGCCTTCAGACTTCCACCCAGGATTTTCACCTTCAGGTCTGGAGTGAACCACCTGCTGACAAGCCACCCCCTTCTCGGGGGCCAGCAGCCGTTCTTTCTTAAATCAAGATGCATCTAGACACCAAAATCGTAAAGACGAAAGGAGACTCAGGCATGTTTAAATCAAGGAAATACACTATTATCTTTGTAAAAGTGCTTAATTTTAATAGTTAAGATTTACCCAAAAAGTTGCAAAGATGGTACAGAATGTTCCTATGCCTGCCACCCTATACCCAGTGCCCCCCCTTTTTTACATGTTACATTAGTATGATACATTTGTTGCAGCTAAAGAACCAACATTGATACATTATTACTAACTAAAGTCCAAACTTTATTTGCATTTCCTTACCTAACATCTTTTTTCTGTCCCAGTGTTCTCTGGATGTGACAGGTTTGGTACCTTGAAAGTTTTGAGGAGGACCAATCAGGCATTTTGTCTCTTAATTTGTTTTTGTGATGTTTTTCTTGTGGTTAGTATGGGACTATGGGGTTTGGGGGAGGAAGACCCAGAGATAAAATGCCATTCTCATCAGATAACATCAACACACCTGCTGCCAACAGGATTTATGACCGAGCTGTTAACTTTGATCGCCTGGCTACTATTATCCTTTAAATTATGGTGGACATCTCCCTTCCCCAGGTAACCACAGTTAAAGAGACTGACGATATCTAATGTTGGTGAGGATGGCAAGCCACTAGAACTCCCATGCGTTGCTGGTAGCGCAGATTGGAGCAATCACTTTGGAAAGCTGTTGGCTGGACCCCCAAAAGCTAACTACACCCACCCCAGGTCTCAGTGATCCCCCTCCTCGGTGCTCGCCCAAGAGAAATAAGTGTCTGAGTCCCCACTAAAAGACATGCCCTGGAACGTTCGCAGGGGCTTTATTTACAATAGCCAACAACTGGAAATGGTTTCAATGTCCTTCCAGAAGAGAGCAGGTGAAGAAATTGTGGTATACTCAGAAAAGGGGATGCCACACAGCACCGAAAAGGAAAGAACCGGTATGCGCGCCGGTGTGGGTGGATCTCACGCAGCCGTCAGGGAAGGGCAGTGAAGCAACACCAAAGAGACTCTTTCTCTTCCTTCCTTTCTTTCTTTGACAAAGATAGTGAGAGAACACAAGTAGGCAGAGCGGCAGGTAGAGGGAGAGGGAGAAGCAGGCTCCCCGCTGAGGAAGGAGCCCGATGTGGGACTCGATCCCAGGACCCTGAGATTATGACCTGAGCCGAAGGCAGACGCGTAACCGACTAAGCCACCCAGGCGTCCCTCTCTTTCTTTCTTTCTTTCTTTCTTTCTTTCTTTCTTTCTTTCTTTCTTTCTTTCTTTCTTTCTTTTAGAGCAGTTTGTTCTTTGGGGGCTTTTTGTTTCTTTTTATTTCATTTTTAATTTTAATTCCAGTATAGTTAGCATGCAGTGTTAGTTTCAGGTGTACGATATAGTGATTCAACAATTCTATGCCTTTCTCAGTGCTCATCATACTCGTACTCTTCGATGGTTTCGCCCGTTACCCACCCACAAAAGGGATCTACTTCTTAACTCCATTTATATGAAGTGCAAAACCAGGAAAATGAATGAATGGCGTTAGAAGTTGGATACGGGTTGTCTCTGGGGGTTGAGGCATTGACTAAGAAGGGTCTGGATGTGTTTTACATTGTAGTCTGAGTGGTGATTATGTGGAGATGGAGGTAAAGGGGTGGGGGGAGAATTTATTAAGCCAGTCACTTGAGATTAGTGCACTTGTGTCCTTTTGCATGTGTGCTATCCCTCACATTAAAGAAGAAAGAATAGGGGCGCCTGGGTGGCTCAGTCGTTAAACATCTGCTTTCGGCTCAGGTCATGATCCCAGGGTCCTGGGATCGAGCTCCACATTGGGCTCCCTGCTCAGCAGGGAGTCTGCTTCTCCCTCTCCCACTCCCCCGCTTGTGTTCCCTCTCTCACTGTGTCCCTCTGTGTCAAATAAATAGAATCTTTAAAAAAAAAAATTAAACATAGAGTTACGTGTGACCCAGTCATTTCATTCCTAGTTATACACTCAAAGAATTGAGACAGATTTTTGCACACCCATGTTCACAGCAGCATTATTTATGATAGCCAAAAGGTAGAAACAACCCAAGTGTCCATTGGTGGATGAATAGACAAACAAAATGTGATCCACCCATACGATAGGATATTATTCAGCCTTAGAAAGGAAAAAAAAATCCTGACACCTGCTACAATATGGATGGATTTTGAAGACCTTGTGCTTGGAAATAAACCAGTAAGACACATCCCACATGATTCCACTCCCAGGAGGTCCCCAGAGGAGTCCCGTCCACAGAGACAGAGAGGAGAGGGTGGGAGCCGGGGCTGGGGCAGGGGGTGGGGAGTCCGCGCTAATGGGGACAGAGTCTCCGTGTGGGGAGATGGAAAGTTCTAGAGACGGAGGGTGGGGGTGGCTGCAGAATGGTGTGAGTGTGCTTCATGCCCCTGAGCTGTGCACTTAGGAATGGCTAACATGGTAACTACACTTACGGTGGTGAGCATTTCATGATGTATATAATTTTCAAATCACCTGTACACCTGAAACTAACATTATATTGTATGTTAACTATGATTCAAGAAAAAATAACATTTACCATCTTAACCATTTAAAAACTTTAAGTGGGGGTGCCTGGGTGGCTCAGTCGTTAAGCGTCTGCCTTCGGCTCAGGTCATGGTCCCAAGGTCCTGGGATCGAGCCCCGCATCGGGCTCCCTGCTCCGCGGGGAGCCTGCTTCTCCCTCTCCCACTCCCCCTGCTTGTGTTCCTTCTCTCGCTGGGTCTCTCTCTGTCAAATAAATAAATAAAATCTTTTAAAAAATAAATAAAAATAAAAACTTTAAGTGTATTTTATCACACTTTTTAAAAAAGTGATAGCAAATATAATCATAATGACCTGCTTTGCAGACAAGGGTAGGCTTCTGCCCCAGAAATATGGAACCCTCTGAGAGTCCTCTTTCTGCATTCCTGTTGTGTCATTTGCTTTGTCCTAGGGTCAATGAGATCATTCTTGGCAAGACTGGATGGACGGATGCATCTGTGTCACAGGGAAGGAGGATTACAAATCTGTATGCCAAGTTAAAGGTCATCCAGCAGATGAAACTGTGGAAAGATGTCCTCATGGAGAAAGATGTACACGATATGTTGTATTAAAAAGAGCAAGGTGCAGATTAGCGTGCTAAGAAAGCTCATATTTGTATTTAAATATATATATGTATATAGGTACATAAACATGCTTGCATATAAGTAGGCTCTTTCTGGCTCACAAGAAACACATTACAGTGGTTGTAGCTGGAAGGGATGAATAGTAGATTGTTGGAGTCTTTCCAACAGTGGGTCGGTGGTAGGCTGGTTGGTCTAAAGGGCTTCAGCTGGGAGGCTCGCCTCTACTTTCTGGTCTCATCCTCCAGTAGACCAGCCTCATGGTGTTCTAATGTCAGTAAGAGCATAAGAACAGAAGTTTCCAAGGGCTCCTGGGTGGCTCAGTTCGTTGGGCATCTGACTCTTGGTTTTGGCTCAGGTCATGATCTCAGGGTCATGAGGTCAAGCCCTGAGTCAGGCTCTGCGCTCAGCGGGGAGTCTGCTTCAGACTCTCTCCCTCTGCCTCTGCCCCTCCCCCCCCAAAATAAATAAATAAATCTTAAAAAAAGAATGGAAGCTTCCAGACCTCTTGAAGCTATTTTGGGTGGCTTTAAGGGCCCATACTTTCTCTTTTAAGGAGGGTTGGTTTAGGACAGGGTCTAATCCAGACCACCTCTTACTTTAGTAAATAAAGTTTTATTGGAACAAAACCATATGCATTCATTTCCACATCATCCACGACTGCTTTTCCACCACCACTGCACAGTTGAGCTGTTATAGCAGAGCCAACATATTTACTCCCCGGTCCCTTACAGAAAGAGTGCCAGCCCCTGATAGGAGACAGAAGAACACTTGCCTCTTTTATCAGCTGACTTGGCACGCCTACCATGCTTGCGGGGGGGCTGGGGCAAAGCACGGAACACAAACCTCCCCTGCTGGCTTTGGCCCCCCGGGGCTGTGGTTTGCTGACCCCCTGATTAAGGTTATAGGAGCTCAAAGCACAGGACGCAGTGGATTGCCTCTCTGTCCTTCACCCCACACAGAATCGCAGACCCTTCCACTCCCCAGTCCCACGTCTCCACAACACAAGTATTTTCTCCTAGTGGAAATGGAGCTCGTGACCATTTCGACTGCGCTGATGGCTTTTATGACACCCCCCACAAGGCCCACAAATAGGAATTTTTTTCATGGTGAAGACCAACAAGCACAGGATAACGTCTGATTGCCAGATGCTCTGGAAAGCTCAGTGAATTCACCAAATCTTCCCCAGCAGGGACATGGTGGTGCTTCCAGCACTTGGGGGTCCACTTTAAAGTCTCAGAAGTGACAGCAGTAACAGAAGAGAACCGAGAAACCACAGGTTTCTTCTGCTCCGGGATCCAGGCCACTGTCACCTGTGAAGCCCAGGGTTTTCCGAGTTCCCTGCAATGGGGCTATTTGGCAACTCAACCATTTCCAGTTATTGAGTGCTGTCTGTAGGCCTGGGCTAAGCCAAGCACTTGATACACAATCTCACTTCATCCTGCAAGGACCCCAGGAGGGATATTCTTCCTGTATCAGTTTCCTATGGCTTCTGTAACCAAGGACCACAAATTAAAACAAGACAAATGTACTCTCATACATACATTGTATCTCTGGAGCTCCCTGACTAATACACTGGGCTTCACTCCCTTCTGGAAGCTCTAGGAGAGGATTCATTCCCTTGCCTTTTGCAGCTTCTAAAAGTTGCCTGCATTCCTTGGCTCATGGCCCTTCCTCCATCCTCAGGGCCAGCAGCATCTCAAGCTGTTACCTCCCTGACCATCTTCCACTTTTAAGGAGTCTTATGAGTACCTTGGGTCCACCCAAATAATCCAGGATAAACTCCTCATTTTAAGGTCAGTTCATTCAAACTTCAACTCCATCTACAACCTTAATTCCCTTTTGTCACCTGACCTAACATGTCCATAAGTTCCAGTGATTAGGAGGTGGACGTCTTTGAGGAGCATCTATCTACCTACCATACTCTATAAACATCCCATTTTGCAGGTGAAAAAAAAAAAACACTCAGGCTTAGATGGGTTTAGTGATTACCTGAGTCACAAGCGGCTAGTCAGTGGTCCAGCTGGGTTGATCTAACTCCAGAGCCCAGCCTATTAAGCAGTGCTGCGACATGCAGGATGCCAAGTGCCTGGGGGCAGGGGGAAGGTAATGCAGAGCTGAATATAGGATTTATTTTTGTTTAAAAATTTTATTTGTCAGGGGCGCCTGGGTGGCTCAGTCGTTAAGCATCTGCCTTCGGCTCAGGTCATGATCCCAGGGTCCTGGGATCGAGCCCCGCATCGGGCTCCCTGCTCAGCGGGAAGCCTGCTTCTCCCTCTCCCACTCCCCCTGCTTGTGTTCCCTCTCTCGCTGTGTCTCTCTCTGTGTCAAATAAAGAAATAAAATCTTTAAAAAAATTAAAAAAGAAATAAAAAATAAAAATTTTATTTGTCAGAGAGAGAGAGGGAACACAAGCAGGGGAAGTTGCAGGCAGAGGGAGTAACAGGCTTCCCGCAGAGCAGGGAGCCCAATGTGGGATTCGATCCCAGGACCCTGGAATCATGACCTGACCCGAAGGCAGATGCTTAACCGACTGAGCCACCCAGGCGTCCCTGAATATAGGATTTAGAAAAGCAGAAACCCAGTCTCTCACTAAGTAAAGTAGGTAGATCTATTGGAGGGCACTCCACGCCCCCCCACCACAATAAAGTCCCTGGGGTCTGAGATTACATGTCTCTCATCCCCTTGGTCCAGGCTGCTGCGTCCTCGCCCCCGCCCCTCCACACACACACTTTGGCAGGATCTGGACATTGATATTTTTCTGGGCAGCTCAGAGCTCTCCGTGGTACTGAAACACCCCCCCCCCATACCCACCCCCACTCCCCACCACTGCTTGCCTTTCACGGCCAGGGGGTTTGGGTCTCTGGTGTTCTAACTTCGGCTTTCTTTTGCTAACTACACCCCAGGACTCCTTTTTCCCCCCAGGTCCTTACTGGGCCTCCAGTTGGTGGGGAGTTCTAGGGCAGGCCAAGAGCTTAGAGCTTTCCTGGAATCTCTAAATATTTTCACATTTGGAGAGTCCCAGAGGGTGTGTAGTAAGCAGATCTTTGATTGAAGAAAGCTCTCCCTTTACTGACATATCTCTTAGGAATTATGAAAAGTCACTCCTGGACAACCTCAAGTGTCCAAGCTTTGGCTTCAAATTATACCAGTTGTTTTGAGCATGGTGATTAAAAACAAAGGACAAACAAAAAAGAAACGCTCTTCTGGTTTTTTTTTTAACCACATGGCAGCCTCCAGAAGCCATCTGGTCAAGCACACAGGGCTCCTGGAGTTGTGTTTTGTTGTTGTTTTTAATTGTGGCAAAATACACATAACAAAATTTACCATTTTTAAGTGTACACTTTGGGGGCATTAAGTACATTCACCATGTTGTGTAACCATCACCATCATCTATCTCCAAAACTTTTCATCTTCCCAAGTAGAAATTCTGTCTCCATTAAACACTTAACTCCCCTTCTACTCCCCCCCACCCACCCCTGGCTCCCACCATCTACTTCCTGTCTCCAGGACTTTCCCAATTCTATGCTATTTTTATGTTCCAGGATCCCATCCAGGGGACTGCATGATATTTAGTGGTCACTTCTTCTTGATCTCTTCTTGGCTGAGACAGTTGCTCAGATTTTCTCATTCTTTATGACCTTAACAGTTCTGAGTAGTGATCAGGCATTTTACAGAACGTTTCTCAATTGGTTCTTGTCTGATGTTCTTCTTATGATTAAACTGGAGTTATGGGTTTTAGGGAAGAAGATCACAGAGGTGAAGGGTCATCCCATATCAAGGGTCCATGCTCTCAATATGACATCACTGTTGATCTTCATCACCTGGTTGAGGTATGTATGTCAGGTGTCTCTGCTATAAATTACTTTTCCTTCCCCCTTTTCCATCCTATTTTCATCCAGGAAGCTGTTATGTATAGTTCACATTTATAAGTTGGAAGTTATGCTCCCTCTCCTCGAGGGTTGAGTGTTTATGGGATTTTTTTTAATTTTTCTGCCTGGGAGGTCTATCTATCTCCCCACTTACTTCTTTAATCACTTATTTACATCTGTATGGAGTCATAGATATTTATGTTATATTTGGGGTTTAATCAAATATTGCTTTATTTCACTGCAAAATTTGTTTCAGCTTTGGGCACTGGGAGCTCTTTCAACTGGTTCCTGTGTCCTGTTGACATAACCCCATCTTTGTGGTGGATTTTTTTTTAAACACTTACTTCCTGGTACCACAAGATGCTCCAGGCCCATCTTGTATACATCCTCAGTCTAGAATCAGCCGTCTCTCCCTGGACCCTGGTTCCTTTTGTTGGAGAATGGTATTAGAAATCAAGGTCTGGGTGCTGGGTGTCATGGACTTTTATGTGTTCCACGTGTTGGGACAGAGATACATGATGTGAGTCTGTGCAAATGGCTTCTGTTAATCACATTAAAGATATAGTGCAGGGGCGGGGGTAGGGCACCTGGGTGGCTCAATCAGTTAAACGTCTGCCTTCGGCTCGAGTCTTGATCCTAAGGTCCTGGGATTGAGCTCCACGCTGTCAGTCAGGCTCCCTGCTCAGCGGGGAGACTGCTTCTCCCTCTCCCTCTGCCTGCTGCTCCCCCTGTTTGTGCTCTTTCTGTGTGTGTGTGTGTGTCAAATAAATAAATAAATAAAATCTTTAAAAAAAAAAGATATAGTGCAGGACAATGTTGTTCTCTAAAATCATAGTCAGAATCTTTGCTATTTCCAGTCTCATTGGTGGGAATGCAACATCTTGCTCTTGTCTGGAGGGTCTGAACCCTCTAGGGCACTTTGACCCAGAGAAGTAATCTGGATTTCCAATCCAGGTGTGGAGCTTCTAGGCTGTCTAGACACATTTCACATGACAGTTTCCAAGGAAACAAGACCCTACATCCACATCTTAGCCAGCTTAACATCAACCTCTTCACTCATAGCTCTGCTTAGCTTTGAGCCCATCAAACTCCACTTCATGTAAATATTACCTAAACTCTACTTTTCCCTCAAATCCTATCATCTGTTTCCTTTTTTGGCGAGACACTCCATACATCCTCTATTATGTGGTCTCATGGTGTGGCAAGTTAATAAACCTAACTTTCTGGGACCACAGTTGTGTCCCTGGAGGTCTTTATCAGATGGGCTTTAAGCAGTGAAGGGGATGGTGGTGGGGAAAGGGTTAGTTCTGAAACACAGAGAAAGAAGCTGGGATTAGTTGTTGCTAATGTCAGATGAGCCATTTAGTAGCTCTGAGCCACACAGCTCTAGCATGAGCATAATGAGGTCAGGAAGTCTGTTCATTGTTCAAACTTCCAGTGGATGTTGTGATAATCAAAGAGAAGAGAGGTGTGAGACGTATTTCAACTGTCCTCTTCGTGGGAGGAAAGAAGGGAAGGATCTTGAGGGGGAGTGGGGCTGCAACATGGGTGGGAGCAGGTAAGGCCAGGATCGACAACCCAGAGATTTAGCCCCCATGCAGGGATAAAAGTCCTCACGAACTTTTTCTCCCTTCTGTCATTTCCCCCTCTCCTCCCTGTGAACTGTCTGCGGTAGAGAGTCTCTGGAATTAGGTTTGCCAGATCTAGCAATTAAATATACGGGATTCCAAATTAGACTTGAATTTCAGATAAACAGCAAATAATTTCTGTAATGTAAGCATGCCCCAAATATTTAATGGGACATGCTTATAACTAAACAAAATTCACTGTTCACCATAAATTCAAATTTAATGGTCAGTCCTGTATCTTAAGCGGGATTCCTCCCCAGAAACCCAAACACCTGTCCAACATACAGCAGCCTTTTGGGCAAATGGCCCCAGTTACTTCCTGGAGCCTAAGCAGCCCTATTTATCGTCATGCGATGCTGTCATGTGGTCATAGTTCTCCACAGGGATTGTCGAAGTAGGTTGGGGAAGCAGCCAATAGGGTGGGTGGGAGTTCTAGCCAATAGAGGCTTTAGACGGTGACTTAATGGCCTAATCGGAGCTTCCCTCTGTGGGATTATTGAAGGTGGGACACCTAGGTTGAAATGTGAGTTCAAATCCTGCCTCTGTCCCTTAGCAGTTGTTTGTGTTTTAGAGGAGGGTCATCGGCCTCTGATGTTTTTTTTAAAGATTTTATTCATTTATTTGAGAGAGAGAGGGAGAGAGCACAAACAGGGGGAGAGGCAGAGGGAGAGGGTGAAGCAGGCTCCCCGCTGAGTAGGGAGGCCAATTTGGGGCTCGATCCCAGGACCCTGAGATCATGACCTGAGCTGAGCAGATGTTTAACCGACTGACCCACCCAGGCGCCCAGCCTCTGATTTTTATATGAACCACGTATGGGCATTAAGTGAGATACCTCTGACAAAGCTTAGAGTAAATGCTCATAATTATGTCCATTATCGTGATTACCGATGTCAATATAATTAACATCTTTGCCCTGCCTTCTTCCCATGAGATTAGGCCAATGGGGAGTATCATAACCCCACTTCACAGCTGAGGAAACCAAGGACTGGGATCAAGCTGTCGGGCTGAGCTCCTGGTGGAGCGTTGGCTGGGACCAGGCCCCTCCAGGGTCCCTAGCCACCTCCCTGGAAGCCTGGCTCGTACTTCTCTTGCCTCCTCACCTCCGCATCCTCCCAGCAAACCTGGTGCCTGTGGTTACCAGGACCACAGGTGATGCAAGATGATGGCCTCACTGCTGGGACCTCCTCCTCAGCTACCAGGGGACTGAAACAGCCTAATTGGTGTCTCTGGGGGGGTGGAGGTACCAAATTGTTCACCCAGGAACCAGGCCTAGCCCCAGGGACTCCACCCCTCACAGGCAGAAAGGAAAGGTGATTTCTCACTGCGGACCAGAGGACTCATGCCCTGCCACCTCCCTCTGTGGTATCCAGGTCCCGGGTCTGCCACCCGGGCGTGTAACATCGCATACGTGCTCAGTGAACAAACATTATTGACAAAACCAAGCGTTGGCAGGAATAGGTAGCCCTGGAAATCTCAGCCACTGCTTCAGGGATTGTAAATTCATACAATACTTTGGAAAACTGTTTTCCATCATCTACTGAAACTAAACATACACTTAATCCATGGCCCAGAGATTCCACTCCTGGATGTGTGGCCAGGAGAAATGAGAGCATATACCCACTAAAAAATGTGCACAAGCATGCACATAACTTAGATAAATTACACATCATCAGGATGAAAACCTTTTGTGCTTAGTAGGACACCATCAAGAAACTGAAAAGACAACTCACAGAGTGGGAAAAAATAGTATCTACGTATCAGGTATCTGATAAGGGACTTGTATCTAGTATATATAAAGAACTCTTATAACTCAACAACTTAAAAATAATCCAATTGAAAAATAGGCAAAGGATCTGATAGGCATTTCTCCAAAGAAGATATACAAATGGTCAATGAGCTCATGAGAAGATGTTCAATGTCATTAGCCTTCAGGGGAATGCAAATCCAAACCACAATAAGCTATTGCTTCATACCTACTAGGATGTCTAGAATAAAAAAGACAGATAATATCAAGTGTTGGAGAGGATGTGCAGAAACTGGGACACTGATACACTGCAGGTGGGACATAAAACAGAGCAGCTGCTTTTTGACGCAATCCGGCAATTCCTCAAAGATTAAGCATAAAGTTATCATATGACCTCACGGTTCCACTCCTATGCATATGCCTAAGAGAAATGAAAATGTGTCCACACAAAAACTTGTACGTGGATGTTCACAGCAGCATTTTTCATAAGTGCCCCAAAATGGAAACAATCGAAATATCCATGAGCAGATGAGGAGGCATTCGCACACAGGAATGTCACTCGGCCGAGAACAGGAGCGAGGCGCCCACACGCGCTGCCCCGGGACGGACCCCGGGCCCACGACACTCAGGGAGGGAACCAGACACGGAAGGCCACATGGGGTGTGAGTCCATGTGGGTGACACGTCCAGAACAGGCTCATCCACGGACGGGAAGTGGGCTCGTAGGGGCTGGGAGCTGGGCAGGGGGTGGGGAGTGACTGCTGATGCGGACGGGGGTGTTCTGTTTTTGTTTGTTTTGTGCTGAAACTGTCTTAAAATTAGAGTAGCAATGTTTTGCATAACTTTTGGAATATACTAAAAACCACTGAGTTGTACATTTAAAGGGGTGCCTTTTATGGTATGTAAATCATGTCTTGTGAAATAATAACAAATATATATATAGGCCTCTGTCCCCCAGTTCCTGTCTAGAGCTCCTAAAACTCTTGAATTTCCTAAGTGATAGGAGCACTAGGAATATCTTTTGTTCTACCATTGGGTCTCTGTCCCCAGTTCCTGACCCTGAGCTCCTAGATCCCTTGGCATTTCCTGGGTGATAGAAGTATCTTTTGTTCTAATGAGATGAACTGGTGGGCTCCTGGATGGGAGCGGGTCACCAGAGAGACCATGATTAGAAGCTTGGAACTTTCAGAAGCCCCTGGCTGGCTCAGTCCGTGGACCATGTGACTCTTGATCTTGGGATTGTAAGTTTGAGCCTCTCATTGGGTGTGGAGATTGCTTTAAAAATAAAACCTTAAAAAAAAAAACAAAAAAAACCAGAAGCTTGGAACTCTCAGCCCGGCTCTCATCCTCCCTGGAGGATGGAGAAGGGCTGGAAATTGAGTTAATGATCAATCATGGCTACATGACGAAACCTCCATAAAACCCCAAAGTTACCAGGTTTGGGAAACTTCCAGGTCGGTGAGCATGTGGAGGTGCTGGGAGGGTGGTGTGCCCCGGGAGGACACGAAGCTCTGTGCCTCTCCCACCTGCCTTTCCCTATGCATCTCTTCCATGTGGATGTTTGTCTGTATCCTTTATCATATCCTTTTATAATAAGCCAATAAACAGTAAGTCAAACTGAGTTCCTGAGTTCTATGAGCTGCTCCAACAAATTAATTGTACCCAAGAAGGGGGTTGTGAGAACCTCTGATTTATAGCCAGTCGGTGAGCAGCACAGCTGACAGGCTGGACTGGGGATTGGTGTCTGAAGTGAGGGGCATCCATGTGGAAGAGAGCCCTGAACTTGCAGGGCTCGATGTGTCTCCGGGAAGATAATGTCAGAATTGAGTTAGATTGTAGGGCTCCCAGCTGATGTCACATCTGGTGTCAGAGTGTTGTCAACGTGATGGTGTGAGAGCAGAGGAGACACCCACAGGAGGAGGGTGAGCTTTCCTAGGCACATCTCCATTACTGCTATTATTTTAAAAGGTGGGGAGGGAGACACAATGGCAGATGTGGTTCCTTGTTTTATTCTTCCATATTCCTAACCCCTCCCTGTGTCAACACTGTCAGGTGAGGCTGAAAGTTTTCTAACTGTAGGAAGTATGTCCCTGCCCCATGGGGTGAGATGCCCCTGACTTGCTCTGGCCAATAGGATGAGAGCAGGTGCTCACCAGTGGCCCGGGGTGGAACACGACCCCTGGGTGTAGCCTGGCCCCAGGAGGGTTTGAACCATCACACATGGAGCCAGCAATGTGCTCAAGTCAGCTCGCACCGGCTCATAAAGACCAACTGTTAAACATTTAGGATTTGGTGACCTGGGTTTCAGACACAGCCAGTGTTAGGAGTTAAATTATATGAATATACACTTAAATAAGTTATATTTAAAACAAAGGTGATCAATACTCAAAACTTACTATTCCCATTTGTTTTACCATTCTCTTGGTGTTATTGATCACATTTTGCACATGTCTCAGATTATATAGATATAAATAGGTTATATTTTCAGGCTATTTATGTGAATTGCATCAGTACTGTCCCCTACAGATTTGTATCTTGAAACCTAACCCCCAGTGTGTTGAAATTTGGGGGTGGGGCCTTTGGGGGGTGATTAAGTCATGAAGGTGGAGTCCTCATGAGTGGGATTGGTGTGCTTATAAAAAATGACCCCAGACAGCTCTCTAATCCCTTCTACCACATGTGGACACAGAGAAGAGACAGCTATCTGTGAATCAAGAAGCAGGTCCTCACCAGACACCAAATCACCAAATCTGCCAGCCACTTGAACTTGGACTTCCCATCCTCCAAAACTGTGAGAAATAAATGTCTCTTGTCTATAGGTCAGCCCCCCCCCAATCTATGGTATTTTTTTTATAGCAGCCCAAATGGACTAAGTGTATAATGGTCCAGCACTGTGCACCTCTTTCCAACTCTGCACTCAGTGATGTCATAATGGTCAACTGAGATCAGCCCCAGTGGGAGTATTTATACCACAGATATTGGCAAAGGTGACAAACACCCCCCCCACCCCCAAAATGCTATTAAACATTTAAGCACACCCTGCGAGGAAGACATGTAGGGCAGCATGAACCTTGGAACCAAGACCAGCTAAGATAAGGTTAGCTCTACAGATGCCCAACGAACCTAAAGATGAGAATAGATGATTATTGTCAAAGCTACTGAGTTTTGGTGTAGTTTGTTACACAGTATTATCACAACCCTTGCTGACTGATACAGGTGTCCCCATTATTGGACCAAAAGAGCTTCAAAGCAGTGAAACCAAGTGCAGAAGAAAGAGTCTGTTAATGGTGACACAGTTACAAAAGAGTCCAAAGGTAGCTGGGAGCAGGAGACAAATGTGACACCTGGGTCCAAATCTGGCAACTTAGTAGCTGTGGGGTTTTGATTAATTGACCTCACTTCTCTAAGCCTCTGCTATCAAGAGCAAATTGAGATAAGCCTCACCCATTGTATTGAGGATCAAAATAGAAGAACATATGTGGGGTATAGCACAGGCACTCTATGAGCGCTCACCTTCTACTCCCCTCCTCACTTACCCTCCAATTACACCAGCTTTCTCTCTGTTCTTCCACCATGCTAAGTTTGTTCTAACCTTTCACTTTGTTCTGACACCTGCCTGGTCACTTCCCCAAAACTTCCCTTGGTTATGACTTTGTCCTCCATCTCTTTTCATTGCCAAAGTCAGTACACGGTAGACACTCAGTATGTTGTTGTTGAATGAATGGATGAGTAGAAAGAAGGATGGACAGATGGGAGGATGGATTGGATGGATGGATGGATGGATGGATGAATGGATGGATAATGGATGGGGGAAGGATGATGGATGCATGGATGATTGATGGATGGATGATGCATGGATGGATGGGTCATTTATAGATGAGAGAACTGATTTAGGGCTGGAGCTGGAATTGATCACGGATGCCCAAACCTCTGGCCAGGATGCATGCTCAGGGCTCCAACACAAGAACATTTCAGAGAAGAGTGGTGCCTTCTCTGAGCCTGGCTAGCACTGCTCTCTGCTGGCTGTCCCTGATATTGCAGGCAGCCCACCATAACCCTTGCCAAAAATTGGCCCTTGTCAAAACCATTCTTCACTACACTCTGGGGGTCACAAATCCGACTAGGGGTTCACTTGGCTATACCCAGGCATGGGCAGGGCTGGTTCCTTCTGGGGTCCCCAGGGAGACCCATCTCCTGCCTTATTCAGCTTCCAGAGGTGCCGCATCCTTGGCCCACAACCCCTCCTCCATCCTCACAGTCAGCAGTGCGGGCTCTTCCCATCTCTTGGACTCCCACCCTCTGCCTCCCTCTTGTGTGGTCCTTGTAAGGGCACTGCCCTCCCTCCCCACTGGTAGTCCAGGGTCATCCCCATCTCAGAGTTCTTATTAATAAAATCCCTTTAGCCATGTGAGGTGACATATCCACGGGTCCCAGAGATTAGGATGTGGACATCTTTATGGGCCATTTTTCTGCTAACAACAGCATCCAAGACATATTGGTAAGGGAAGGCAAGCAACAGATCAGCATGCTCTGTATGAAAGTCCATTCACTCCCAGTTGGAACAGGTAGATACCAACATGCATAAATGTAGAGAGAAGGGTCTGGAAGGAGACATCCCCAACTGCTAACAGTGGTTTTCGCCTGGGGAGAGGATATTGGGGCATGACGAGGAGGGCTTTTGAGGAAGGCCATGAATTAGAAAAGCCAAAAGGTATGCAGTGTCCCAGCAAATCTGAAATCAATAGATGCAATAAATTCTAAAATATCAGAGGAAAAATAGGATGAGAAGCAAGATATTACATAGTCTCAAAATATCTTCCCTAAGATATTTATTGATTTTAGAGGGATACTTTGGGGTTTTCCAGGTATCTATTATTAATTTCCAATTCAGTCACATTGTAGTCATGAAATATTTTGTACATATTGAGACATATTTCATGACCCAACTCATTATCCAATCATCTTGATGAATATTCCATGTGCTTTTGAAGAGAATGTATATACTACTCTTATTGGTTGATAGTGGTGTTCGAGTCTTCTATATCTTAACTGATTTTCTACTTACTCTACTAATTACTGAGAGAGGGATATTGAAATCTCTTGCCATGATTGTGGATTTGACTATTTTTTCTTTTCATTCTAGTCAAGTTTTGCTTCGTGTATTTTGAACATAGTTATTAGGGGCATACATGTTTAGGATTGTTATGTCCTCTTTTTTTTTTTTTTTAAGATTTTTATTTATTTGACAGGGAGAGACACAGCGAAAGAGGGAACACAAGCAGGGGGAGTGGGAGAGGGAGAAGCAGGCTTCCCGTGGAGCAGGGAGCCCAATGCGAGGCTCGATCCCAGGACCCTGGGATCATGACCTGAGCCGAAGGCAGACGCTTAATGGCTGAACCATCCAGGCCCCCCTAGGATTGTTATGTCCTCTTGATGAATTCACCCCTACAACATTTTGTAATGTCCTTCTTTATCTCTGGTAATATTCTCTGTTTTGAATTCTTTTTTTTCTGATAAAAATACAGCTACTCCAGATTTCTTATGATTAGTGTTGGGATGATGTATCTTTTTCCATCTTTTACATTTTTTTCCTGACAATGTAACGTTTTCCCCCCCACTTGTAGCATTTCCCCCTCAGTTTTATTGAAGCATACTTTACATACAATTAAATTCACTTACTGTTATATTACAGTTTGATAAGTTTTGACAGGTTTTTTTAAAGATTTTATTTATTTATTTATTTATTTATTTATTTATTTATTTATTTATTTATTACAGAGGGAGAGAGAGAGCGGTGGGGAAAGGGGCAGAGAGAGAGAGAATGAGAATCCCAAGTAGACTTGTGCTGAGTGCAGAGCCTGATGCAGGACTCGATCTCACTAGGATCATGACCTAAGCTGTAATCAAGAGTCAAATGCTGGGGCACCTGGGTGGCTCAGTCGTTAAGCGTCTGCCTTCGGCTCAGGCCATAATCCCAGGGTCCTGGGATCGAGCCCCACGTTGGGCTCCCTGCTTAGCGGGAAGCCTGCTTCTCCCTCTCTCACTCCCCCTGCTTGTGTTCCCTCTCTCGCTGTGTCTCTCTCTGTCAAATAAATAAAAATCTTTAAAAAAAAAATTAAGAAAAAAAAAAGAGTCAAATGCTTAATCGACTGAGCCACCCAGGCACCCCTAGTTTTGTCAGTTGTTTATGGTTGCATAACTATATCACAATCACAATATAGCACATTTCCATCACCCCAAAGTTCTCTCTCCTTTACAGTGAACCCTCCTCCGCTGCCCTCAGGCCTTCACTGATATGTTTTCTGTCAATATTGTTTTCCAGTGTTTTTTGAATTCCATAGAATGGAAGCATACAGTGTGTAGTGTTTTGGGTCTGGCTTCTCTTATGTGGTAAAATGTTTTTGAAATTCATCCAAGTTGTTGTGTGCATCAGTAGTTCATGTCATTGTTGAGACGTATTCCATTGGATGGACATGCCACCGTGTTTTGGTTTTTTTAGTCCATCCATCTATTGACGGATATTTAAATTGTTTCCACTTTTGGGCTATTACAAATAAAGATGCCGTGATCATTTGCATACAAGTCAGTGTTTGGAAATATGTTTTAATTTCTCTTGGGTAAATACCCAAGAGTGGGATTGCTGGCACACATGGTAAATGTACCTTTAACTTTGTAGGAAACTGCTAAACCATTTTCCAAAGTGGTTGTGCCATTTTGTGTTTACTCCAGTCATGCATATAAGTTCCAATTGCTGTGCATCTTTGCCAATACTTGGTGTTAACAGACCTTTAAATTTGATCTTTCTAATAGATATATTGTGATATCCCATTGGGGAGCATTTCCTTAATGACTAATTATGGCAAGTATCTTTTCATGTGCTTATTGGATATCCATAATCTTCTTTGGTAAAGTATCTGCTGTTCAAATCTACTTACCTATTTAAGAAATTGGTTGGCTTATTTTCCTATTGTTTCTTAGTATTTTCTTTTTATTTGTCACATATATGTATTGTGGGTACTTTCTCCAGTTGGTGCTTGCCTTATCATTTTTTTTTTTTAAAGATTTTATTTATTTGACAGAGAGAGACACAGTGAGAGAGGGAACACAAGCAGGAGGAGTGGGGGAGGGAGAAGCAGGCTTCCCGCTGAGCAGGAGCCCGATGCGGGGCTCGATCCCAGGACCCTGGGACCATGACCTGAGCCGAAGGCAGACGCTTAACGACTGAGCCACCCAGGCGCCCCTTGCCTTATCATTTTTTAAACATTTGCTTGAAGAGCATTTTTTTTTTTAATTTTGGTAAAGTCTGTCTTATTGCTTTCAAAAAAATGGTTCATGGTTTTTGTATCCTATCAAAAAAAAAAAAAAATCTGTTCCTAACAAAAGTCATAAAAACTTTCTCCTATGTTTTCCTCCAGAAGTTTTAAACTTTTAGCCTTTATATTTAGGTCTATGATCTATTCTCAATTATATTTGTGTATGTATATTAAGAGTAAGGACGGGGTGGCTGGCTGGCTTAGTCAGTAGAGCATGAAACTCAATCTCAGGGTCATGAGTTCAAGCCCCATGCTGGGTGTAGAGACTACTTTTAAAAAATCTTTAAAAAAAAAAAAAAGTAAGGACAACTTTTTTTCTATTTTGATATTCAGGTGTTACAGCACCATTTGCTGAAAAGGCTATTCACTCCCCCATTGAGTTATTTGGCAGTTTTGTTGTAAATCAATTGACAATATAAGCATGAATCTACTCTTTGGACTCTCTTTTGTCTTCTTATTGTTTCAATTACTATAAGTTTATAATAAATCTTTTTTAAAAATATTTTATGTATTTATTTGTCAGAGAGAGAGAGAGTGCAGACAGGGGGAGCAGCAGAGGCAGAGGGAGAAGCAGACTCCCCACTGAGCAGGGACCCCAATGCAGGACTGGATTCCAGGACCCTGAGATCATGACATAAGCCGAAGGCAGACGCTTTAACTAACTGATCCACCCAGGCATCCCAGTTTATAATAAATCTTAAAGGCAGGTAGCCCTTCAGGGGCACCTGGCTGGCTCAGTTGGTAGCGCATGCGACTCGGGGTCGTGAATTTGAGCCCCGCGTTGGGTGGAGAGATTACTAAAAAAAAAAAAAAAACTTAAAAAAACCTCCAGGTAGTCCTTCAATCTTGTTCTTTTAAAAATTGTTTTGATTACATCTTTTTACTTTTATACAATCTATGCCTTTATATTTAAAGGACAACCTAGAGTTGGGGCCATGCTAACAGTTTCTGCCTCTTGATTAGTGTTTAGACATTTACATTTAGTAGAAGGAGGGTTATAGCTGGGTTTAAATCTACCACCTTGCTATTTGCTATTTGTCTCTTTTGTTCTTTGTAATCCTTTTCCTCTTCATTGCCTTGTTTTGGATTGACTATTTTAAAGATTGTTCCATTTTTACCTATAATTGTTTTATTACATTTATGATTCCTCTTTATTTTAAGTGATTTTTCTAGGGTTGCAACATACTGCTTCACACTTTATGTAAGCCCCTCACCACAGTACATTTATATTTCTGCTTCCCATTATATACTATTATATTACTTTAAATATGCTCTAAAATAAACCTCACAATACATTGTTATTATTATTTTTATTTAAAGACTCAATTATTGGGGCACCTGGGTGGCTCAGTCGTTGGGCATCTGCCTTCAGCTTGGGTCATGATCCCAGGGTCCTGGGATCGAGCCCCACATCGGGCTCCCTGCTCAGCAGGAGGCCCGCTTCTCCCTCTCCCACTCCCCCTGCTTGTGTTCCCTCTTTCACTGTGTCTCTCTCCAACAAATAAATAAATAAAATCTTTAAAAAATAAAAATAATAAAAATAAAGAAAGAAAGAAAAAAGAAAAAAATAGAGAGTCAATTATTGGGGCGCCTGAGTGGCTCAGTTGGTGAAGCGTCTGCCTTCAGCTCAGGTCATGATCCAGGGTCCTGGGATCGAGTCCTGCATCTGGCTCCCTGCTCAGCAGGGAGCCTGCTTCTCCCTCTCCCTCTGCTGCTCCCCCTTCTTGTGCTCTCTCTCCCTCAAATAAATAAATAAAATATTTTTTTTAAAAAAAAGAGTCAATTATCGGGGCACCTGGGTGGTGCAGTAGGTTTGGCGTCTGACTCTTGGTTTTGGCTCAGGTCGTGATCTCAGGGTGGTAAGATTGAGCCCATACTGGGCTCTGTGCTCAGCGTGGGGTCTGCTTCAGACTCTCTCTCCCTCTCCCTCTGCCCCTCCTACTCATGAGCATTCTCTCTCTCTCACTCTTCCTAAAATAAATAAATGAATCTTTTTAAAAAATTTTAAAAAAGAGTCAATTGTCATTTAAAGAAATTAAGAAAAAATTCTATTTACCACATTTTAACATTTCTTGGGCTCTTGGTGTCCTCAGGACTCGGAGGCTGCCATCAACTACCAACCTGGAGCTCTACACCTCCTATGTCTACCTTTACATGACTTACTACTTTGACCGTGGTGACGTGGTTTTGAAGAACTTTGCCAAATATTTTCTTCACCAATCTCATGAGGAGAGGGAACATGCTGAGAAACTGATGAAGCTGCAGAACCAATGAGGTGGCTGGATCTTCCTTCAGGATATCAAGAAACCAGACTGAAGATTGGGAGAACAGGCTGAAGGCAATGGTGTGTGCATTAAACTTGGAAAGGAGCATGAATCGGTCACTACTGGAACTGCACACACTGGTCACTGATAGAAAACGACCCCATTTGTGGGACTTCATTGAGACTCATTACCTGAGTGAGCAGGTGAAATCCATCAAAGAATTGGGTGACCACGTAACCAACCCGCACAAGATGGGGGCTCCCGAATCTGGCATGGTAGAGTATCTCTTGGATGAACACACCTTGGGAAGCAGTGATAGTGAGAGCTAAGCCATAGGCTGTCTTCCCATAGCCTCCAGGGCGACTGCCCTGGTCACCCAGGCAGTGCATACATGTTGGGGTTTCTATAAGTTGTACCAAAACATCGACTTAACTTCTTTCATTTGTACCATTCCTTCAAAATAATTTGGTACTTCTTTAAAAAAAAAAAAGGGGGGGACGCCTGGGTGGCTCAGTTGGTGAAGTGTCTGCCTTCGGCTCGGGTCATGATCCCAGGGTCCTGGGATCGAGCCCTGCATCGGGCTCCCTGCTCAGCGGGAAACCTGCTTCTCCCTCTCCCTCTGCTTGTGTTCCCTCTCTCACTGTGTCTCTCTCTGTCAAAAAACAAATAAAATCTTTAAAAAAAACAATAACAACAAAACCCAAAATAATTTGGTACCCCCCCCAATAAAACAACAACAACAACAAAACCATTTTGTGTGCTCTTCATTTCTTTCTGTAAATCCCCATTTCTGTTCAGTGTCATTTTCCTTCTAGAAGTCCAAAGAACGTCCTTTGACTTTTCTTTCAATGTAAATCTACTGGTCACCAATTACCTTGGCTGTTATTCGTCTGAAAACATGTGTTGTCTTTGCTTTGAAAGATATTGCTGCTGGGTAAAGAATTTTAGGGTTTTGTTTTGGTTGTTTTGTTTCTTTGGGTACATGAAAGATATTAGTCCATTGTCTTCTGGGGTGAATTGTTTTTGTTAAAAATTTCAGTCATTCTTATTTTTGTTCGCATGTATATAATGTGTCTTTTTCCTCTGGTGTTCAAAAAACGTTTTTTTCTTTATCTCTGGTTTCGAATACTTTATTTTTATTTATTTTTTTAAGATTTTATTTATTTGAGAGAGAGAGAATGAGAGAGAGAGCACATGAGAGGGGGGAGGGTCAGAGGGCGAAGCAGACTCCTTGCCGAGCATGGAGCCCGATGTGGGACTCAATCCTGGGACTCCGGGATCATGACCTGAGCCGAAGGCAGTCACTTAACCAACTGAGCCACCCAGGCGCCCTATTTTTATTTTTTTAAGGTAATCTCCCTGCCCCACATGGGGCTCGAACCCATGACCCTGAGATCAAGAGTCGCTCACTCCCCTGCCTAAGCCAGCCGGGCACTCCTCTGATACTTTAATTATAATGTGCCTGGGTGTGCTTTTTTCCTTCTTTTCTAGGACTCCAATTATATGTATGTTAGATTACCTGACATTATCTTGCAGATCACTGAGGTTCTGTTCATCTTGAAAGCATTTTTGTCCTCTGTGTGTTTCATTTTAGATAGGTTTTTTTTTTTTTTTTAAAGATTTGACGGGGCTCGATCCCAGGACCCTGGGATCATGACCTGAGCCGAAGGCAGATGCTTAACGACTGAGCCACCCAGGCTCCCCTCATTTTAGATAGTTTTTATTTTAAAATCTTTAATTTCACAATCATTTCTTCCCCAATGTCTACTCTTGCTAATTCCATGCAGTAAGCATTTTTCACACTGTACTTTTTTGGACTAGAAGTTTATTTTATTTTATTTTTTTCAAAATTTTTTTTAACTTTTTTTTTTATTAAAGATTTTATTTATATGTCAGAGAGAGAGAGAGAGTACAAGCAGGGGGAGCGACAGGCAGAGGGAGAGGGAGACGCAGGCTTCCCGCGGAGCAGGGAGCCCGATGCGGGGCTCGATCCCAGGACCCTGGGATCATGACCTGAGCCGAAGGCAGCCGCTCAACTGACTGAGCCACCCAGGCGCCTCTAGAAGTTTATTTTTATTCCCCCTGTTTCTCAGCCATTGTTTTTTGCCTGGCCTGGTGAAGCTTCACCGTGTGCACACGCAGTGATAGTCCTCCAAAGACTCATGTGGGCCCCTGTGAAAATTTATGAGCTTTTTCTCAAGACAGTTCCCTGCTGTCTGGTACATTGCCCTGAGAATTCTAGCCACCTTGACCTCACTCATCTCCCATCTTTGTCCCCTCACTTTGTGAAACCATTGTGTCGTGTTTGGGGTTTCCCCCCCTGACCACAGCCTGGATCTCACCTACAGGCAGAGTCCAGGAGCAACGGTAGAGCTCCTCTTGTTTTTTTCCCTTCTCTCAGGGGTCGTAGTCCTGCGCTGCCTATCGTAAGCTGTCTGAAGCCCATTGTTTCATATGTTTTGTCCAGTTCTCCAGCTGTTTAGGGTGGGAGGACAATTCCCACAGCAGTTACCCACTACAGTCTTTTTATCAGCTGGTCAGGGATCTATTGCATGGACATGCCAGACCTTACCCATCCAGTCTCCAGCTCTCCTCCGTACAGTTGTGTAACCTATAATGAGTCACTTAATCCTTTATTAAAAAAGATTGTATTTAGGGGCACCTGCTCCTGCTTGGCGGGAAGCCTGCTTCTCCCTCTCCCACTCCCCCTGCTTGTGTTCCCTCTCTGGCTGTGTCTCACTGTTTTATTTATTTATTTGTCAGAGAGAGAGAGAAAGAAAGAATGCAGCCAGGAGTGTCTGACTGGCTCAGTCGGTAGAGCATGCGATTTTTTTTTTTAAGATTTTAAAAATTTATTTGACAGAGAGAGAGACAGCGACAGAGGGAACACAAGCAGGGGGAGTGGGAGAGGGAGAAGCAGGCTTCCCGTTGAGCAGGGAGTCCGATGCGGGGCTCGATCCCAGGACCCTGGAACCCTGACCCGAGCCTAAGGCAGACGCCTAACGACTGAGCCACCCAGGCGCCCCTGAGCATGCGAATTTTGACCTTGGGCTCACGAGTTCGTGTCCCACATTGGGGGTAGAGTTTACCTTAAAAAAACAAAGTAACAGGGGCGCCTGGGTGGCTCAGTCGTTAACTGTCTGCCTTCGGCTGAGGTCATGATCCCAGGGTCCTGGGATCGAGTCCCGCATCGGGCTCCCTGCTCTGCGGGAGGCCTGCTTCTCCCTCTCCCACTCCCCCTGCTTGTGTTCCCTCTGTCGCTGTGTCTCTCTCTGTCAAATAAATAAATAAAATCTTAAAAAAAAAATAAAAAATAAAAACCAAAGAAACAGACCGCCCCGCAGCACACAGCCAGCCAGACTTCCAGTGCAGCCGTGTAGTTGTGCATTGCTACCTGGAGAGTAAAGAATTCTAATTGCTCCACGTCATTCCGACACTTGGTGTCGTCATACTTTCTCGTTTCAGCCACCCTCATAGAGGCAGAGAGGCGTCTCACTGTCGTTTAAATGGGCATCTCCCTGCTGACCAGTGCCCTTCCCCTTTATATCTTTTGGCCACGGGGGTGTTTTCTTTTGTGAAGTGCATGTTCGCCTTTTGCCGGACTTGAACCGGGTTGGTTTTCTCTCCACGATTTGCTGGAATTTCTGTTTTGTTCTGCTTTTTTCTGCTTAACTACATCGTGGATGGCAGTCCTTGCGCAGATACGCATACCGCCTCTAGCTCACCCCCGTTTGCGGCTTGCGTCTTCCCTCTCGCGGCGGTGCCTGCGGAGGGCGCCACGCGTCCCACTCCCTGCCTGCAGCCCGCGCCCCCGACGTGCCTGGCGCCCAGCAGGCCCCCACAACCGTCCGTGGAATGAAGACCACGTTGCAGGTCCAGCTCCGGGCCTCCGTTTCTCCATGTGGGCATGCTAATTCCTGTCCTGCCCATATCACAGGGTTTTGTGTGTGAGACACGCAGGAGACCCAGCATCCGCTCACCGCAGCGCCGGCTGCGGAAATTCTCGAGCAGTGTCCGCGTTGCGATTCAGAAAAGGCGGAGCGGGATTCCTTCCCAGGAACTTGCCTGAGAAGCTCCACGTGGGAGCCCCGCCCACAGCAGACCCCACCCACAGCTGTCACTTCGTTGAGGGGCGGGGCAGGGAAGGCGCTCCTGGGGGGCGTGGTTAGAACCCGAAATGAGGAAGTGGGTGGAGTTATGGAGGTCCTGACCAGTGAGAGGGAAGAGCCCTGAGCCGAGGGGGCGCGGCTGAGCGGACGGCGAGGGCGTTGTCCGCGTTTCCATTGGGCGGCCGGCGTCGCCAGGGAAACGTGGTGGCCCGGAGGGGGCGGGGCGGGGCTTTCCCGGGAGGCGGGGCTTCCGGGGGCGGGCCGCCGAGCCGGAGCGCCCGTCGTCAGCTGACCCGCCGCCATCTTGTCCGCCATTTGCAAGCGGCGCGGCGCGGCGCGGAGCCTGAGGGAAGCGGGAGTGCGAGCGCGGCCTGCGGAGCAGGTCGTAGCCGCCGCCGCCCCGCGGACAGCCGCCGACCTGGCCTGGGAGTACGCCCCGCCGCGGCAGCCGGCAACGCAGCGCTCCGCGGGCGGCAAGCGCGGCCCCCGGGCCCCCGCACGGTGCCCCGGCGCGGGCCTCTCGGGGCTCGAGTCCGGCGGCGTCCGCCGCGATGGCCCTCAAGATGGTCAAGGGCAGCATCGACCGCATGTTCGACAAGAACCTGCAGGACCTGGTGCGCGGCATCCGCAACCACAAAGAGGACGAGGTGAGCCCGGCGCGCCGCGCGGGGCCGGCCCGCCTCTGCCCGACCTCGGCCCCGGTCCCGACCTGGACCCCGACGCCGGCCTCCAGCTCGTCCCCGAAGCCCCGCTCCCGACTCGAGCCCTGTCTGCTTGCGACCCGGGCCGCCCCACGCCCCCTTTCTCCCCGAGCCTCAGTTTACCCCCGAGGGCCGAAGACGGCCCCTGGCGGGACCCGAGCCGCCGTCCTCAGGACCTTGCTCGCCTCCCGTGTGTGTCGGGTCCCCGGGGGGCTCCGCCGCCGGGTGGCCCCCCGAGGCTTCAGTGCACCCGCTGGGTGTGGGACGCCGCCTCCCTCCGTCCCGCCCGTGTCCGCGGGAGACTGGGAAGGGCCCAGCTCCTGTCCAGGGCTCTGGGCTCCTCTCCGGGGGCCGCCCCGTTAGTGCGCGTCCAGGCCGCTGTCTGGGGCCCCGTCCCGAGTCGGGCCTTGCCTGCTGGGCCCGTGTCCCCGGGAAGGTGGGCCGCCCCTCCGAGGGCGGGAGGGAGGCAGCGGGAGCCCTGATCCAAGATACGGAAGCCGCCGCGGGATCCTGGAATGGGGAAGCCGCGTTCAGCTAGAAGCCCTGAAGGCAGGGCGCGGGGCAGGTTTTCCAGAAGTAGAACCGTAACCGCGGCGGCGCTTCCTTCTCCGCCCCTCCCCCCAGCCCGTGACCTAGATTGAGAGGAATGGGGACAGTTGGTGGCCGTGCGGCCGCTGGCTTCCTGGAGCCCCACGCACTCGAGGGGTCGGGAGCGAGCGGCTGCCCTGAGGAGCCGGTCCCAGCGCCAGGCTCTCCCGCCCCGCTCACAATGGCGGCGGGAACCCGGCAGTGCCGGCTGGGAGGTGCGGAGAAGCCGGGGGTTTGTTGGGAGGCACCCTCAGCCCAGGTGCACCTGCTGGGCCCGAGTTCCTGCCGCGCCGTCGCACGTCTTCAGGAGGGGCGTGACCGCCCCCGACAGTCATGGGGTTACTTTAGGTCATTTCCATCCTCCTCCTTCCCCAGCGGCGCCTGGGTTTTGCCTGGAGTTAGCAGCTCGGGCCGGCGGTGTTGGTGGCATTGCGTGTCTCGGGCCTGGACCTCCGCGTCTGACTTGGAGGCGGCGGCCGGGCTGGATTGTGCTTACCCGGAGGGGCCGGGCATCCGGATGTGCGCGGGCTCACACCCTCGGGTGCCCCGGTGCGCGGGCTGATCTCCGGGTTGTTCCGTCTGTGTCAGCGGCGTTGGTGAGCAGCCTGTTCCGGGGTTCCCGGGAGGGGCCCTGGCCCGCTGCAGGCAGGGCAGCTCGCGTTCGGGGATGCCCACTGTGCCTGGGCCGTTCCCCGGGCCGTGCTTGGTTCAGCGAGAATCACGGGCACCATCTCCACGCTCGGGGCCCTTTGAACGGGGGTGTTGGTGGTGGGGGAGGCCGCTGTGGGAGGTCATCAAGGCCAGGGTTCTGTGCGGGCGACTCTCAGAGGACGCGCCGTCTTGGTGCCGTGGTCTCCTCGCCAGGAGATCGCGGTGATCCGGAGGCTGGTTACTGAGAACCCCGTTCTGACCCCGGATGGTCTCCACGCCCCTACACACGCAGCGGGTGACTTGCTACTCTTCCAGCTCCCCACTCTGTGGCTCCAGTAGGCCTCCCCTTCTACCCACTGCACCCCAGCAAGGACGTGCGTTTTCTGCAGCGCTCTAGTGCCCTCAAGGTGTACTGCTTACGGTAGATTTTAGCTTAAAACTTCTGTGGGGCATCCTACAAATAGGCTCAACTGGGCCTTGAAAGCCACGTGGAAACGCAGCATGATTCACAGGAATTTACTCGTGTTGTGTGATGTTGGGAGACCTGCGTCCAGGCTCTTGGGCCTATTTGACTGGGTGAGATGGGGAGAGCCTCCCCTATTCGGTGGGGGTGACAGCCACCTCCCCACCTCACTGTGCGCTTCTGAGGATACAGTGGCGCTGGAATGTGGGCTTCTGTGAGCACCAGACCACCCCACGAAGCTGTCTGCCTGGCTATTCCAAATCTCAGCCTGCAACCCCTTAGTGGGTTGTGAATTCAATTTAATGGGTTATGTTAGAAAAGAAACTAGAAAATCCCAGTCCCTCACGCATGCAGAGTAACTGCTGGTTATTGAAACTTATTTCAGCTGCGTGCATGCATGCATATTGGGTTACTGTGGAAACATATTTCTTAAAATGAGTCCAAAAAGTTTGAAAAACTGGTCTAATTCATACGTTTCTAGAGTGCTTATTTTTAATCCTTAAGGTATCCTTAAGATAGAGCACAAACAATGTTGGCAGGTAGGGGGAAATCCACTTATGAATTCCTTGCTTCTAAACTTTGGATATGATCAGGGGGAAATACCCAAATGACTTCTAAATTTATTCTTCTGGGTACTCTTCATATTTGGGAGAAAGCTGTTTTTTCAGTCTTTTTAAGCTGTAGAGTCATACCCATAGTTTTAAAAATATGCTGGGTGGTTTGTTTGTCTTTTAAGAGATTTTTTTTTTTTAAGATTTTATTTATTTGACACAAAGAGTATAAGCAGGGGGAGCAGCAGGGAGAGGGAGAAGCAGGCTTCCTCCGAGCAGAGAGCCCTACTTGGGGCTCGATCCTAGGACACTGGAATCATGACCGGAGCTGAAGGCAGATGCCCAACCGACTGAGCCACCCAGGCATTCCCTCCTTTTTTTTTAAGATTTTAATTACTTATTTGAGAGTGAGAAAGAGCATGAGTGGAGTGAAGGGAGAGGGAGAAGCAGACTCCCCGCTCAGTGGGGAGCCCGATGCTGGATTCTATCCCAGCGCTCTGGGATCATGACCTGAGTCGAAGGCAGACAGTTGACTGAGTCACCCAGGTGCCCCTGCTCGGTGTTTATTAAAGAAAAAGGGAAAAGCTCCCTCCCTGTAACTCAGTTTGGGGTATATGCTTTGAGTGTTTTTTCTGTGCATAGAAATCGTGGGCAATTCTGAGTGTCTGTTAAGATTCTGTTCTGCATCCTGGGGTTCCCAGCCGGCTCAGTCCGTGGAGCCTGCGACTCTTGATCTCGGGGTTATGAGTTCAGGCCTCATGTTGGGCGTAGAGTTTACTTAGAAAAGATTCTGTTCTGCACCTGGCCGGTTAGTGTAGTGGTCCTTACTGCTTTCCAGGGTACAGCATATGAAGACCTCCCACGGATCTTTAACATGTCCCACTCCCTGGTCTGGATGTGCCCTAGTTTATTTCCCAGCATTTAAGTGGCTTCACTTCCTTAGGCACGGGCCCCAAGTATCTGAATAATGTCCGCTTGGATTTGCTTGGGTATAAACACTTCCAGCCCATTTAACTGGTGTTTCAGAACTTCATTCAGTTTGCGTAGAGTAGTAGTTTGAAATGACATGTAATCTGGGATTAAGATTGAACTGTATGGAATTGCTGATACTCTGTTGTTTCTGATCTCAAAAATCGCAGTTTCCTGAGGCTCAACCCAGGAGGTTGGTGGTGGGGCCTGTCAGGCCATGGAGGCGCACGCAGGACCAGAGTCCGCTCCAGGGACGGTTACTGAAGCGCAGGTCATGTCTGGCCTGGGTCAGGCACTCAGCGCTTTGTGGCTGTTTGTGAGAGGTTCCTTTTATTTTAACAACTTCTGAGGAGAATCCGATACTAAATTTGAACTGAGTTATTTTTTTTTCTTTAATAACACGGGTCATTACCCTAAATCAGGGTCTCCCCCCTCGGCATTGCTGACATTCAGGACTGGATCATCTTGGGGGTGGGGTCTGTCCCTGGCACTGTGGGAGCTGAGCAGCATCCCTGGCCCCACCCACTCGCTGCCAGGAGCATCTCATCGTGATAACCACAGACATCCCCAGACATTGCCCAGGGGAACCGCTGACCCACATTGATAAGAAAAATCTCCCCAAATTCCCTAATGCTCTTCCCTTCATCCACGCACCCTGTGTCTCCTACATTGTCACCATGTTGTTGGACCCTGTGATATTGTGATGTGAGAAATATATATTTTGGTCTTTGTTCCTCGCTGTAGGCACAGAGCTCCTAAAGTCTTTGTCATTTCCTAAACAACAAAGGTATTAGGAACATCCTTGTTTACGTATTTGTTCTCTGCCCCCAGTTCCTGACCCTGAGCTCCTAGATCTGTTGGCATTTCCTGGGCAACAGAACTGTTTCATTCTAATGAGATGACCTGGTGGGCTCCTGGATGGGAGCGAGGCACCAGAGAGACCATGATTAGAAGCTTGGAACTCTCAGCCCCACCCCCATCTTCGGGGGAGGGGAGAGGGCTAGGGATGGAATTAATGATCTGTCAGGCACGTCCCTAAACTGCGGGGTTGGGGGAGAGTCTTGGTTGGCGAAAGGATCGTGTGTTGGGAGGATGGCAGGGTGCAAAGCCACTCCACAAGGACAGGAGCCCCTACACTTGGGACTGTTCTGGACGCCTCCCTGTGTACTTCCTCATCTGGCTGTTGATCATATTGTCTGCCATGCCATTTATTCTGTACTCAACTGCTAAAAGGTGAACAGGTGCTCTCCTGAGATCTCTGAGCTGCTTTGGCACATTAATCGAACCTGAGAGGAGGGGGTCATGTGAACTCCAGTTCATAGCTGGTCGGTCAGAGCACAGGTGACAGCCATTCCTGGGCTGGGGGCCGGGGTCAGAGGTGGGGGGCAGTCTCAAGAGACCAAGCGCTGAGCCTGCCGGCGTCCCTCCCAGGCATGGGAGCCAAGGAAAACTGGTCCCAGACAGACATGCAGAGTGTTTTCTAGATTTGCTTCTTTCCTAATCCTTATTCATTGTGAAGTTGTGGTGCATGGGATGTTATGTAGTTTATTTTATTTTATTTTATTTTTTGAAGGTTTTATCTATCTGCCAGAGAGAGGGAGCGCACACGCACACAAGCAGGGGGAGTGGCAGGCAGAGGGAGAAGCAGACTCCCCGCTGAGCGAGGAGCCCGATGCGGGACTGGATCCCAGGACCTGAGCCAAAGGCAGAGCCTTAACCCACTGAGCCACCCAGGCGTCCCTGTTATATGTAGTTTAATTAATATAATTAGCTTGGGATGCCTGGGTGGCTCAGGTGGTTAAGTGTCTGCCTTCGGCTCAGGTCATGATCCCAGGGTCCTGGGATCGAGTCCTGCGTCGGGTTCCTTGCTCGGCGGGGAGCCTGCTTCTCCCTCTCCCTCTGCCTGCTTCTCCCTCTGCCTGCTACTCCCCCTGCTTGTTCTCTCTCTCTCTTTCTGACAAATAAGTAAATAAATCTTTAAAAAAATATATATATAATTAGCTTAAATTCTCTGAGTGTAATTTCCTTGCTTTGCTTATAATCTTATCACTGAAATTTGTGTCTCTACACGGTCTGGCAGACTGTTGCCTAAAACGTAATTCTCTGGGTCCGGCTCCTTCCTGATGCTCGCCACTGCCGGGTTAGGGTGACCTGGCTCTGTGTGCAGCACTTTATTTACCTGTTTGGCTGTTCTGGACATCTGGGTGGTTTCCAGTCTGGGGCCTCTTATGAACGACTCTCTGGGGTGGGATTGCTGTCCAGCTGCTGGGGGGCGCTGCCCACCTGCCGGAGCGCTTTTCCCCGCGCAGGTCCCAGCAGCAGGCGGTGAGTGCTCCGGAGTGCATCTGGAATGGGCAGGACAGACGGCAGTTCTCACTTCCCTGACTGAGAACACGGCTAGGTGTGCTTTCCTCAGTGTGTGGCCGTTTGCATTCCTTGTGACATTGCCTCTTAGGGGCATTTGTCGCTTTTCCTGTTTGTGTGGCTGCCCATTTGTAGGGGCTTTGTAAAGGGCCTGCTCTAGGCCGGAGGCATGGTGTGTAGCCAGGCCGTGGGTGGGGTGGCTGGGAGGACCAAGGCTGGCGTTGGGGTTGTGTCTGCATTCGAACCAGCCTCCACGTGGTTCTCGTGTGCGCTACAGTTTGGAGCACCTGGGAGCAGTGGTAAAAGGAGGGCAGGGTGACCTAGGTACGCTGGAAGCCAGCTCTTACCTCAGTACTGTGGGGGCCACCCTGGGCACTCGATGCCAGGAGCACCCCTGGGGGCACGGTCACCCCCCCGCACACACACACCCCTCTGCTCTAGGAGATCTGCTGGTTAGGGAGTGGGGGTGGGAGGTTGAAGGTTAGGAGGTCTGAGGCTTGCCTATGGGCTTCCTCCCCCACCCCCAAGCCATGGACCCCTCCCCTGCTTTGCCCAGGGACTGTGGAGGGCACGGAGATGGCAGGCGCTCCCTGCCTCACCATCCCTCCCTAGTCTTGGCTTCCCCAATGCTGCTTACGTGGGCCACAAATTGGGCCACATGTTGTGATCCTATCCTTGTTAGGCAGGCAGCACCCAGGCTCACAGGTGGGTGCTGGCACCACTGTCCCCTACGGTGGGACCCTGGTGTGTAGGGTCACCTCCTGCCTCTGCTTGGAGTCCACAGGACAGATGTTCTTTCAGCAGAAGGACTTGGACCTTTGACCTGACTGGGCAGCTCCATCAGTCCAGCCGGGTCTGGGGGAGGGGGTGGCACCTGCTGCAGGGAGGAGGGGCTGCTGCTGTAGGACACAGAGGAGCGGGCACAGCAGAAGCCCTGTGAGCGTCTGCAAAACTGGAAGCAGGTCTGTCCAGGTCCCGTGTGGACTAACGTGGGGATTCTGGATGATCCACAGTGGTTTTTCCTCTGCACAGTCTTACTGAGGTGTGATTTACATACCATAGTGTTCACCTGCTTTAGCTCGAAGTTCAGTGAAAGTTTTTAAACATCTCATTTATGGGGCGCCTGGGTGGCTCAGTGGGTTAAGCATCCAACTCTTGATTTCGGCTCAGGTCATGATTTCAGGGTCGGTTGTGAGATAGAGCCCTGCATGGGGTTCCTCACTCAGCATGGAGTCTGCTTGAGATTCTCTCTCCCCCTGCCTTGCCCCCTGCTCATGCGCGCAAGCACTCTTCTCTCTCTCAAGATAAAATCTTTAAAAAAAAATAAAAATAAAAATGTCATTTACTTAAAGTTATCTCTATACCCAATGTGGAGCTTGAACTCCTGACGCTGAGATCAAGAGTCACATGCTCTTGCGACTGAGCCAGCCGGGCGCCCCCAGGTTCAGTGAATTTTAGTGTTTACAGAAGTGGACAGCCGTCAGCACAATGTCACGTTAGAACATTTCCATCACCCCCGAGAGAAACCCATGCCCATTTACAGACGCTCCACCTCCCCTAGTCCCCAACTCCCTTAGTCTATTTCTGTTTTTTGGTTTTTGTTTTTTTTAAGATTTTAATTATCCACTTGAGAGAGAGAGCAAGCACAAGCAGGGGGAACCACAGAGGCAGAGGGAGGAGCAGGGAGCCTGATGCGGGGCTCAATCCCAGGACCCTGGGATCATGACCTGAGCCGAAGGCAGACGCCCAACTGACTGAGCCACCCAGGCGACCCTCTACTTCTGTTTTTATGTATTTGCAGCAAAGGCTTTTGTTTATTATTTTTAAAAAGATTTTATTTATGTATTTTGGGGGGGCGCCTGAGCACGGGAAGGAGCAAAGGGAGAGAGAGAATCTCAAGCAGACTCCCCACTGAGCACAGAGCCCGACTCAGGGCTCCATCCCGTGACCCTGAGATCACGACCTGAGTGGAAACCACGAGTCAACACTTAACGGACTAAGCCACCCCGGCGGCCCTGCACCAAAGGCGTTTGAATGGCGTTCCCGCCCCCTAGGTGGGCCTCGCCACCCCTTGGGCCGAGGGTGACGTGGGCCAGGAGGGTGATGGGAGAGTCACGACTGACTGTGCACGGGGTCTGGGGGCTGAGTTGGGGAGAGGGGCAGGGCGGGGGTAAGGCTCTCTGCCTGCTGTGTTGCTCCAGCCTCCCTCTCTTCAGTTGCTGGAACTGTGGTGGCTTTGTGTGTTGGCGTAGGGCCTTTGGGTCTGTGCTTGTCCAGGGTCGCCGAGGCTTGCTCGGTCGTAGAGGAGCCCAGCCACGGCCAAGTGAAAACGAGGACAGCAGCCTCCGCTGTTGCTTACGCTTGAATATAGTCAGGAGGACATCTTTTCATTTCCTCACTGACGTTCCTACATTTTTGGGTTAAAATGTATTGAAGTGATGCTGATGGCAGACCGCAACCAGGTTGTTGTCCGAAGGTGGATAAAATTGTCCCCACCCTGTCCCAGTTGTGATGACTTGAAATTTTTCTGATCTGAGAAATTTGAAAGGCTTGGAACACTGATTTAATTAGATTTCTCACTAGGACATTGCATGCACACTGGGCTCTGGTGGTCTCAACCACCTACGGGGCCCGGAGGTCACAGGACTCCTGGGGCACATGCTCATGAAGTGAGTGGTGTGGGCTCCCAAGTCCCTGAGCTGGGGAGCCGGTGGGGCCCACAGCCAACTGTGGGCAGTGACAGAACTGGCCTGTTTGGGACAGTCCAGAGAACCTCTCGAAAATGTCAAGGGATGAAGCAAGTGAGATGCCCTTCAACAGGTGAGCAGGTAGCTGGGCTGGTCCATCCAGCCCTGAACATGAGCCATCGAGCCAGGCAGAGACACGGAGGAACCTCAGGAGCACATCCCTGGGTGAGAGCAGCTGGGCTGAGAAGGCCGCACACCGTGTGGTTCCGGGTCTAGGACGTTCTGGAAATGGCAGAACTGGGGGTCGGTATAAGGATCTGCGGTGGCCGGGGTGGGGGAGGGTGATTGGGCGGAGCACGGAGGGTCAGGAGGGCCAGGAACTGCTCTGTGCCACGCTATGATGGTGGATCGCTGTCCGTGACATTCGTCCAAACCCACAGGGTGTGCGGCACCGACAGCCCTGGTGTCACCTGCGGCCTGTCATTCGTAATGTCCCAGTGTTGGTCCGTCAGCTGTCACAAACATCGGGCTCTGGCGGGGATGCTGCTCATGGGGGAGGCTGTGCATTTACAGAGAGAGGGGGTCTGGGGGAACTCCACCTTCCACTCCATTTTGCTCTGAACCTAAAATTGCTCTTAAAACAAGTCCAGGGTCCAGCCTTGGATGGAGCTGCGCTCCTCAGAACCAACTGCGGGGCTTTGCGAAACCCACTCTGGGCCTCACCCTGGAGATCCTGACACCACTAGTCCGGGGAGGGCCTTGGAATCTGTTGTGGGTTTTTGTTTGACTTTTGATTGTTAGATTTAAATAAAGTGCTTCAGAGAACTCTGCAAAGTGGCCAGGGTCGAGATGGTTATTTCATATTAGACCTGAGGAGTTCCTGTGTAAGGGAAGTTTGTGTCCTTTGTTTTAAGTTAAATTCTCTAATAAAGAAGATGATGTGGAAAGGGCACGCATTCCAGTCGTTGGTTTGCTCTGTGCTGAAGTGTGAATTTGCACAGAGCAGGCTAAGGTATTTGAGAAATTGAGTCATGCTTATACCTCTCACTTTCTTTGCTTTCTTTCTTTTTTTAAGATTTTATTTATCAGAGAGCAAGAAAGAACACGGGGTGGGGGGCAAAGGAAAAAGCAGGCTCCCTGCTGAGTAAGGAGCCCACTATGGGGCTCCAACCCAGGACCCTGGGATTATGACCTGAGCCGAAGGCAGATGCCCAACTGCCTGAGCCACCCAGGCTCCCCCCCCCCCCCCTTTTCTTTTCCCTTCCCTTCCCTTCCCTTCATGTCAGGGCTCCTGGGTGGCTCAGTCTGTTAAACATCCAATTCTTTATCTCTGCCCAGGTCTTGATCTCATCAGGGACTTGTGGGTTCAAGCCCCACGTTGGGCTCCACGCTGGGCACGGAGTCTATTTAAAACAAATAAATAAATAAATGTCAGTGCGGGATGCCTGGGTGGCTCAGTCGTTGAGCGTCTGCCTTCGGCTCAGGGCATGGTCCCAGGGTCCTGGGATCGAGGCCCCCACCGGGCTCCCTGCTCCGTGGGAAGCCTGCTTCTCCCTCTCCCACTCCCCCTGCTTGTGTTCCCTCTCTCGCTGTGTCTCTCTCTGTCAAATAAATAAATAAAATTTAAAAAATAAATAAATCTCAATGCTATGTAGTCACTTATACCTTAGGCTTTAAAATCTTTCTAATTTACGTTTTTATTATAATTTTCTGGATCTAGATCATGTCCTCATGCCCTGACCAATTTTGTTTTCTTGTTGTAAAAGGAGAATAGGTACTCTGCGTTTTTGTTAGCAGCGTTGTGTGTGGATGAGAGATGAATGTCATGTCTGTGTTGCACTTTCCTTCCTTTACTTTCCCATGACTCTGCGTAAGGTAATATTTAAGTCCTCCTGAGTGAGCAGGAGACAGATTCTTCTCTGTCCTTATGAGTCCCCTTTTCCTGTCTGCAGGAGCCACGAGCCGTGCGCCTCTTTTCCACCTAAAAACTAATGTTCAGGCAGGACCTTCCTGAAAGTCAGCCCCGCTTCTGTGAGGCTCATCTGTCCTCCCCAGTGAGTGCTCTGAGGTGCAGGGATGGATATCACCGGGCTCCGTGTGTCCACCTTTATTTCCCGGGGGATGTTGTATTTGGTAGAGAATTCAGGTCAGCAGTTTCCCCACCATCACGTGGCTTCCATGGTTTCTGACGACAGCGTGGATCCTTTCTCCCCTGTATGTAGCACGTCCTTTTACTCTGGCTGCTTTCAGGATTTTCTCCCAGGGCGCCTGGCTGGCTCTGTCGGAAGAGCATGTGACTCTTGCTCTCGGGGCCATGAGTTCGAGCCCCGCACTGGGGTAGAGATTATGTAAATAAATTAACTTAAAAAAAAAAAAAAGATTTTCTCCTAATTTTCAATTTTTGGTAGTTTGACTTTGATTTGTCTGGGTGTGGTTTTCTTTTCGTTTTCTGTTCCTGGGTGCTGAGCTTCTTGAACATGTAAATTTATGTCTATCACCAAATTTGGGGATGCTGTAGCCATTTGTTTTTCAAATATATTCTCTGTCCCGCCCTTACCTTTCTGGGACACCAGTTACACATATGTTACACCTTGTGGTGGTATTCCACAGACCCTGAGGCTCAGCTCATCTTTTCTCAAATTTTTCTGTCCGACTGGCTGGTTTCTATTGTTCCATCTTCAAATTTGCTGACTTTCTCTCTCATCTCCAGTTTGCTCTTCAGCCCATTCAGTGACTCTTTTATTTCAGAAATTGTTTTTCGATTCTAGACTTTCCATTTGCTTGTTTTATATCAGTTGACTTTCTCTGCTGAGATTTCCCCTCTTTTTATTCTTTATGGGCATATTTTTTTCTGGTCTGTGAGATCATAGTTACAGTTGTGAAGTTGAAATCTTTGGGTGTTAATTCCATCATTGGGGCTAGCTCAGGGCCAGTGCACCATGATTGTCTTTTTTTCTTGAGTCTAGGTAGTGTTTTCCTGTTTCTTATTTTGAAGACCTTCGGATCATATTCTGAATGTTGTGACTGGTCTGTCGTAGAGGCCCTAGATTCTGTTCTGTTCTGTGAGAAGTATTGTTTGGGGGCAGTTAGCTTGTCTGGGCTGGAACTCCAGCTCTGCCTCCCTTGTCGTGGGCAGGAGGCAGGTGAAATGTGCTCACTTCTAGCTTTATCCGGCTGTGTGGAGTGAACCATGCATCGTGCATGCCTGGCTCCGGGTCAGCCGGGCTTTGGGCTGAGTTTGTGTGCAGAGTGTGGGCACCCCCCACCCCCCTCTGTCTGGGATTTCCTTCCTCGCTTGGCAGCCGCTGTGTCAACCCTAGTCTCTGCTTTCTGGTTCTTGAAGGCCGCAGCGACCCGGTGCTGGAGATGAAAGCCAGGATCAGCGTGAGGCCCAGTGCCTTTGTGTTTGTTCTCTAGTGCCTCCCACCGTTTTCAAGCTGTCTTTGTGGGAGGCTTGGTCTGATGGGAGCCCCTTGGACACCAGCAGCCGTGGACTGTGTGCTGCTCCCGAAAGCTGGGTGGGGAGGCCCCTAGACCGTCTGGAAGATGGCTGTGTGCAGGTAGACCGCATTGTATTGATCCAGCAGCAGCAGAACATTCGAGTTTCTTCTCTGGGGCTGTCGCAAGCCATGCTGCTCTGTACGTTCAGGGGGTAGTTTTGTTTGCATCCCTGTTTTTGGTGTTCTTGGGTGTACACCCAGGAGCGGGACTCTGTGTTTGCCCTTTCAGGAGCTGCCGGGCTGTCTCCCATGGCGCTGCGCCGTCTCCCAGCCCTGTCCTCTGTGTGTGAGGGCCGGTTTCTCCAACGCCTGTGACCATCTTTTTGTTCTCTCCCTTTTGTTGTTCACAGTCGTGATCAGGGACGCGGGAGGGGCCGTCTGTGCGCCAGGCGGGACTGCAGCTCCCCGAGTGGGATTCAGTAATTCGAAGCCTGTTGGAAAGCTATAGTGACGCTTGTTCCATGGCTCTGAATCATCAAATATTCATAAAACATCTGTGGCGGAGAGACGGCTCGAGTAGCTCCTTTCCCCGTGAGCCTGCGTTTCAGGCCAGAACGGGCTGTGGTCTGGGGGGACGTGACCGGAGCGTGTGAGGTCAGGGTACAGGGCACTCAGAGCAGGAGTCTGCCGTCTGTGCCTGCCATCCGGGTCTCTTGGGAAGTGGTCACTCCTGGGATGGCGCCACAGGGGCCAACCATCGAATCTTGCCACCTGGTGGACGGCTGGGGATGTTCTAGCGGTTGTTGGTATTGGTCAGATGACAGACAGGAGGCTCCTTGTGCTTCGTGAAGTGCTGGGCATGTGTGGGGCTGGGGCATTGGCTAGACAAACTCATTGTGAGCCCTGCAGTGGCCACTCACCTCATGGGTTCTCTTTGGGGCTGTGTCTCTCCGGGGCAGGGGTGATGGGAGCCTTGGGCCCCGCTGCTCCCAGAAGGCACATCAGTGGCTCTGGTCCTCATGTGTCAGAACTGCTTCAGGTCAAACCTGTCTGAGTGGTAGACATGCTGAATTCGAGAGGAAACCCAAGGGAATCCTAACACATATGTTGCCACAAACACTGCAGCTCAACTCACAAGGGTGGAGAAGTGGGAAAGATGCAGATGTCCGTCCTCCAGCAACTAGATAAACACCAGGTGGTCTGTATGCATGTGGTGGGGTTGGGACCCCTTTCTGCAGCGTGCGTGAGCCCTGACACGCTGCTCCTTGAGAGAAGCCCGCAGGAGCCACAGAGACACCCATACCGGCTTCCAGGAGCGGCTGGGGATGGGGAGGGCTCGGTGTTGAGCACCTAGCTGGGCGTCATCCTCAGAGGGGCCCGTGAGGTGGATGGTGGACAGGGACACCAGGTGATGGGACCTGGGGGTTGCTTCCCAGCTTTGTGCAAGTCTCAGGAGCAAATTGTTAAAAGGCTACACTAGAGAATCAGGAAGATTTCTGTGTCTTAACTTTTTGTGTTGAAATTCTTTTAACTTTTAGAACTTTTCCATGTAGAAAACATGAGCTAGGGGTACCTGGCTGGCTGAGAGGAGCATGCAACTCTTGATCTTGGGGACCCTGATTTCAGTCATGTTGGGTGTAGAGATTACTTAAAAATAGAATCTTTAAAAAGGAAGAAAGAAACAGCTATGCACACAAGTTGGGAAAATCGAATAAATAGATGTTGAGGCACTTGCTCTCTCACCCTCCTTTCTTCTCCAGGAGAACTGTGAGGGAATCCTGGGCATCTTACCACACTGAAATGGCTTTTTTATAAAGACTTATTTATTTTAGAGAAAAAGTGTGAGGGAGAGCATATGTGCAAGCCGGTGGGGGGGGGGGAGTGGGGGAGAGGGAGAATCGAGAATCTCAAGCAGACTCCCTGCTAAGCGCAGAGCTCAGCATGGGGCTCGATCTCATGACCTGAGCCGCAATCAAGAATCAGACTATCAACCGACTGATAGCGACCCAGGCGCCCCTGAAATCGCCTTTTTAAATAACAGCTTTATTAGATGTTCACATACCGTACAACTCACCTATTTAAAGAGTACCGTTTGGTGGTTTTTAGTTAGTCGTGCATTCACAGAGTCGTGCAGCCGGCACCATGGTCCGTTTTAGAACATTCTGTCACCCCAGGAAGAAGCCCCAGCCCCTGACACCCACAAACCCGCCTCCTGTGTCTGTGGATGGGCCTGCTCTGGATGTTTCATGTAAACAGAATCACACTGTGTGGCCTTTGGTGTTTGGCTTCTTTCTGCAGTAATTATTCTTAACTGTTTTAGTCAGGCACTTGTAATTTTTCATTTTTTTTTTTCCTTTCAGGCAAAATATATCTCTCAGTGCATTGATGAAATCAAGCAAGAGCTAAAGCAGGACAACATTGCAGTAAAAGCAAATGCAGTCTGCAAGCTGACCTACGTAAGTACCAAGGACTGTTTGCTCAGGCGACAGCCCTTCACAGGGCCGCCCCCTCCCACACCCCTGCTGCGGTCAGGCTGCTTAGCCATCCCTCCATCGCTCCTCTGTCCACTCACCGCCCATTTCTACCCACCTGCCAAACAGGGATCAACAACATGAGCTCCAGGTGCTGGCCTTGGCGCGCAGGACTAATTTCTCAGAGTTGGGGGGGCGTGTCGTGATGATCCTGTGGCCCAGGGCACGGCGGACCCCACCTGGCCTGGGGCAGACTCCGCTCATCTGGCCTCGTCTCTGGTCAGAAGGGAGGGGGAAGGCTTGCGGGGGGCATCCTGTCACCTTGGAGCTTTTAGGGGGAGCCGGTTCACTCTCACTGGCGGGGAGTCTGCAGCAGCGCTCGTGGACGCTGGCATGTCAGCTGCAGACGCTTACCCTCCGCCTTTGTGGTGAGCCCGTCCCTGGGGTTCTAAACGCGGGGACTAGCGCCAGAAGGAACAAGATCCTCCAGGGTGTGTGTGCGGCGAGGCCCCCCCACTGGGCGTGTGCGCCGTGTTTGCTCCTCCACCAGCTCAGACGGTGCTGCATGTTGGGGTTCAAGCCTTGGCGTGTGGGTGGCAATCGCTGGGCCTGTCTTTCCAACAGTTACAGATGTTGGGCTATGACATCAGCTGGGCCGCCTTCAACATCGTGGAAGTGATGAGCGCCTCCAAGTTCACGTTCAAGGTGAGGCGGATGAGCTTGCGGTTTGCCCCGAACCTCGTGCTCACGGGGGGAGGGCGTGCTCTGGCCCCTTAGACGCCACCTCGGCATTTGTCATCTTCTTTATTAACTGTAACCTGCATGGTGTTTCTCTTTCAACTTTAAGGGATGTCTGTGAAATGGGTTCGTAGGGTTGGTTGTACATTTTGTAATACTAGTTAAAACAAACTTGTAATTCTTTCCCCCAAAACGAGCAAGCACTGACCGTCTTACTTGGAGGTCCCCATGTGCCCCCAGCCCCAGGGCCTCGTAGTGTTTCTGAGCGTTTCCCTGCACCTCACGGAGGCCCTGCCTGAGAGTGGTCTGGGGCCTACCTCCTCACTTGGTATCATAACGTGAGCGTGGCTCCCACTTTAGTGAATATTCTGCAGAGTGATTGTCAACACTCACGACCCGCCGGAGGGCCTTGCGTAGTTCTCCGGGGCTGGGGCAGGTTCCGACGGGAACGCGTGCCAGCAGGGCGGCGAGACCATCTCCAGGTCCCTGGGCCCCAGCACCCGCCGGTGGGTCACTGGCTGGGTCAGTCTTGGGCTCCCCTCTGATGGACACGGTCGTCCTGCCCGCGGGCCCCTCTCGCTGAAGCAGCACACAGGAGGTGCTAGGCCTGGGCATGAAAGCATCACGTGCAAGAGTGATGGAGGCGTCTGCGTCAGCCTGGCAGGGAGATCTGAGAGCTAAGGAGAGCTAGTGCGTGGGCTGGCTTCCATACCCTGTCACAAAGGCAGTTCTGGGCTGCCAAGGAGGTGGTCAGGGCACGTGCTCGCAGAGGACCGGATGGTGTGGCCGACCTTACGAGAACTTTGTGTTTCAAAGCCTGCATCCTTGGAGCTCTGCGGCCGGTTCCTCCTCCTCCTCCTCCTCGAATGACTTCTGGAGGCCCCGAGGCTGGCCGCAGGCTGTCGCTCCCTGGCCCGGGGGCTCCCTTGTCTCGTGTCTGATGCCCTCATGTCTGACTCACAGCGGATCGGCTACCTTGCTGCTTCCCAGTGCTTTCACGAGGGGACCGACGTCATCATGCTGACAACGAACCAGATCCGCAAGGTAGGCGGCCCTCCTGCACCCGTGGCTGTCATGGGCCCTCACCGGGTGCCCTCCTGTCCCCCGTCCCCACCATGTTCTCCATGCCAGCCTCTCTGGTGCTCCGAGCGAGCGGCGACTAGAAAGCGCTGAGGTCAGCAAGCTCTCGCTGTTGTGACCCCATCGTAAGCCCGTGGCTTCCAAACACGGCCGCGCTATTGTCCGAAGACACCCAGAGGTGGTGTAGCGGGTCTGTCTGCTCTCGGGCGGCGGGTGAGGCCAGAGTGTTGCCAGACTTCCGTCTTCCCTCACTGGTGCCTCTGGGTGTTGGAAGGCTGGCTCCCGGCCGCTGTCCTCCTCTCATGCCCTTCTCCTTCGGGCGGGAGTGCTCGCTGAGGTGCACACCCTTCCGCATGGGGGCCCTTCTGCCCACTGGGTCAGAGGGAGAGGGACAAGCAGACTCCGTGCTGAGCGCAGAGCCAGACTAGGGGCTCGATCTCATGACCCTGAGATCATGACCTGAGCCAAAACCAAGAGTTGGATGCTTAGCCGACTGCGCCCCCCAGGCACCCCTGCCCACCAGCTCTTCTGAGTCACATTGAGTGCATGTCTTAGTCATGTATAATGTTTGTGTTTGGAGATGGTCTTGAAGATTCCTGAGTAATAAATTTCTTCCTTGGTCCTAGAGCTTTGAGCATCTTTTGTGGAGTAGTAAGGGGGGGTGTCAGGGCGAATCAGGCTCGGCGACGGTTGGATGTATAGGCCAGACCCCATGAGGTGTGCTTGCCCCCACAGGGGGGCCTGGGAACCTGGGCTGGGCTCCTGGGCATACCCTGCGGCACTCCAGCATAGCACTGGCCAGGGTACATGTTGGCACAGGACGGGCTGCTGGGCCGAGCACGGAGCCTGTGGTTCTGAGGCAGCCAGCCACGGGTCAGGTTGTGCGGCAGCGCTGGGTGTCTTGGGTGCCCCGTGGCTGTGAGGGGCAAGCTCAGCTGGGAGCAGCCCGTGGGGGTGTGTCACGGGGGGCAGCCGAAGGAGGGGGGTGGAGGGGCTCTGGCCCAGCTTGGGTTTTCCTGCCAGCCGGCTGGGCACAGGACACTCCCTACCCACCCTTCCGTAGCAGCCTCTGTTGAGGCCTAGATGGTCACCACTTTGCACAGAGACATGCCAGAGGCAGGTCCCCTAGATCTGCTCTGCTGGGGAGACCGCCTGAGCGTGAGCTGTCCCCATAACGGAGCAGAGGATAGGCCTGCTCTGTCGTAAAACGTTCTCCTCCATTCTTGTCCCCAATGTCTGTAGTCTGCGTGTGTGTCATTTTAAATAAACCCACGACTTCTGGAACAACTTCTGCACACCGTCCCTGTCCCCCACTCCCCATGGAGCCCCTCGAGTGGGGCGCTCCCTGTTTAATGGTGACCCGTGTCCTCTCCACAGACCTCCATTTCTGAAAAGCCCTGTGGTGGCCCTTCACTGGCCCTTTGTAAATCATGGTGAATTAGGAGTGGTCATCTAGGGCCCAGGTTCTGTACCGTGGGTCCGATGCAGTTTTACTGTGTCAGCTCAGGCCGGAATGGGTTTTAGGAGTCGGTGTTTTCGGGTTATTATTGCAGTCCAGAAGGTGACCTCTTAAAACGCGCCTTGGTATGTTTTTACCACGCTGTATGAAGTTTGGGGAGTTCCTTAGGAAAGTCTCCCCAGGGTGCCTGGGTGGCTCAGTCGTTAAGCGTCTGCCTTCGGCTCAGGTCATGATCCCAGGGTCCTGGAATCGAGCCCCGCATCGGGCTCTCTGCTCTACGGGGAGTCTGCTTCTCCCTCTCCCACTCCCCCTGCTTGTGTTCCCTCTCTCGCTGTGCCTCTTTCTGTCAAATAAATAAATAAAATCTTAAAAAAAAAAAAAGGGCAGCCTCTGCAGAGCAAGCGTGTGGTCCGCACGTTTTTCTGGTGTCGAGGTGAGGCCGTCTCAGTGGGAGCCGCACTGAGTGACCGGGGGTCGGGGCCGGGCATGTGCCGCTCTCATGGCCGGTTTTCCTGCTCACCTGAGAGAGGAAAGTCGGGCCAGAGCTGGCCTGCCTCCGGGAGGGGCCCAGAGGAGCCGTCCTGGCTGTCGTGGAGGAGGAACCCCAGGAGCGGCAGAGGTTCCTGGCTTCCGCGCTGGCCTCTCAGCCCCGGGGCTCTCACGCACGCGGCCCCCCGAGTGCTGGGACACTGGGCTGGGCCGGACTGCGGGCCGTGCTCCCTGGAACTGGTGGCTGCTTGGTGCCCCTCATGCAGGCCCAGGCCCAGACCCCCAGCCAGGAGCCGGTGCTGCCCGTCGGCACCTGCCTGCTCACTCTTCGCCCTCCTTTGCAGGACCTGAGCAGCCCCAGCCAGTACGACACTGGCGTTGCGCTGACTGGCCTGTCCTGTTTTGTTACCCCAGATCTTGCCAGAGACTTGGCCAACGACATCATGACACTGGTGAGTTTGTGAGTGTGCCCAAGCCTCTTGGCCTTCGCTCTGTGACGTGACTTGGTCTGCCAAGGGGCCTGGAAAACCGAGGTTAAACGTCACACCAAAAACCCTCGGGTGTGCAGAAACGGGCGGGGTTCCCCCGGATGAGACGGGAGACTGAGTTGCTGTGCCCCCCCCCCCCCGTGGGACCCGGCCTCGGGCCATTGTCACCCTCACGTTCTTTCTTCACCTCCTTTCCAATAGCCCTGCTTGGGGCCAGAGGCGGGTGGCGCCTGGGCAAGCGCCCATGCCATCCAGCGCGCGTCCCACCAGCTCCCACCTCACTGGTTCCCAGCAGGCAGTGAGCTCGGTGAGCCTGCTCCTTCCTGCCCCATCCCTGACGCCATGTGTCTTTCTCCGGCCATGGAGTGACTTCCTGTGCTTCAGTCCATTTGAAGGGCAAAAACCCCAGCCGCTGCTCACCTCCAAGGTGTCCAGAGCATTTTTCTAAAATGCGGATGTCCTCTTACAAGCCCTGGTCCTCAGAGGCATCAGTCGTTCACCCAAATCTGCAACTGATTGGGAGGCCGTTTCCCATCGGTTTTATCTGGGCAGAGCAGAAGGGTGGCTGCTTTCCTCTCTGGAGAGTTCTTTCCATATAGGTCAGCCTGTTTGTTGTGTGGATGCATAGGTCCGGGCTTGTGGTTTCAGACCGTGTGTGCTAGCAGCTTCTAGATGGGGGGCCCGTACACCACAGCCCTGCTTCCTGCAGCTGCCCCCCACTGTAAGTCGCTTTGCCCACACGTGGCCCTGCTCTTTTGCTCACGTGGTCTCCCTGGTGGCTTTCGAGCCGCCACCGCAGGACCCCAGATACTGCCCTTCTGGCCCAGAAAGCTGCCGATGTGGTGAAGGCAGCTGCGAGTGTGGGAGGACGCTAGTGAGTCGTGGGGGCTGGGAGCTTTCTCGGGGTGTGGCTCCCCGGGGCCCGGACAGGTGGTAAGTCTGCCCACCTGAGGGCCAGCGGCCTTCCTGGCCAGAGTAGAGTTCCAGAAGGACAAGAGCTCCGGGATGGTCCAGTGTGGAGGGGAGCCCTGGACACCCCTTGGCGCCCTGCTCTGGGGACAGGCCTTGGACGCCAGAGGAGTCGGAGACCAGCGTTGACTGGCGAAGGCTCTTCTTCCAGTTCAAGTCCCCTCCCTCTGTTTGTCCTTCATTGGGTTCCAGTGAGTCTGAGAAGGGTGTCGGCTTCGGGAGGGCAGGTCTAGGGTCATGGACATGGGGAAGCTGGTTTCAGTTCCACACAAGACCCTGTTGTGTGGTCCCTGCGCTCGGGGCAGTGGCGCAGGCCCGGCTCGAAGGCCAGAAACCAGATGGGCTGGAGAGAGGGTGTCCCTCCTGGTGACGGAGGGGAGACGGGTGGGTGTAGGAAGGTGAGCAGGGCGGGTGTGGGGAGGTGAGGCGTGGCCAGTGGAGATGGGGAGACCTGGGTGGTGGGGGAGGGGAGCAGGGCAAGTGCGGGGAATAGTAGCAGTGTGGAGGGGAGGCTGACCGGCCCTCTACTCCTGCAGATGTCGCACACCAAGCCGTATATCCGGAAGAAGGCTGTGCTGATCATGTACAAGGTGTTCCTGAAATACCCCGAGTCGCTGCGCCCCGCCTTCCCCCGCCTGAAAGAGAAACTGGAGGACCCTGACCCCGGTTTGTTGATTCACGGTGGGACGGTGTGGGGGGCGCAGGGCTCCGCCAGCATCTGTGAGGACCTGGTAGAGGGTGTTGCAAGGGAAGAGTAGGGCTGCTAGGTCCTGGGATTTCCATCCTGGTGTCCCACCACAGACGGCATCTCCTTACTTCTTGGCACCATGAGATACCAGGTTTACCTTCTGCTTTCCCCGCTCCGGCCCTGGAATCCACCCCGTCTCCAGGGAGCTGGTCCCATTTGTTGGTGTGGGATGTAGACCCCAAGCTCCGGGCGCTGGGCGTCCCCTCTTCCAGGCGCTCACTCAGTAGACACCCGCCATCCGCGCACGGGGGAGTGCCTGGCTGTGGCCGTCTGTCTGCCTGTTGGCATTCACGAGTATTCTGATGCCTTGACTGTGGTCCCACACCGCAGGGCTCATGCCAACCTTCCTCCTGTTCTCGGTCAGTCCTTCCCTCATCAAAGACTCTCTAGGCTGAGCTCACACAGCTTCTCTAAGCGTGAGGCAAGTTCAGCTTGTCTCGGGGGAACCTGCCTTATATCAGGGAGAATGGCAGGGTGTGGAAAGTTCTGGTAGGGGAAGTAGGAGCCAAGGTGGCAGGTGCGGTGGATGTCCTGCACTGGGGTTACTTTGATCCTTCAGGGGACCAGCCCCACAAACTCAGGCGATGCCTGGCTCTAAGAAGTTTGAACCATGTCCTCAGGTGATGGGCACAGTGCCAGGCACAAAGCAGGGGTGACGAGGCTACTGAGGAGGACAGTCCTCCTGGATAAGGGTGCAACTCCATTTTGATGATACTCTTACTGATGAGGAGGTCCCCCTTTTACTTCAAAGGGGTGCAGTCAGCAGCGGTCAACGTCATCTGTGAGCTGGCCAGGCGCAACCCTAAAAACTACCTTTCCCTCGCCCCACTGTTCTTCAAGCTGATGACCTCCTCAACCAACAATTGGGTCCTCATTAAAATTATCAAACTGGCAAGTATCCCTCCCGAACTTCCCTTTTCTTACCGAGTGAAAAGGCCCCGGCGTGTCCTGGGAGCGCCCTGGGCGTGTGGGTGGGGGTTGCAGTCGGTGCAGTCTGTTCCTGCCCCGAGTGACCCACTGGCCTCTGTCATCCCTAGTTTGGTGCTCTGACCCCCTTGGAGCCAAGGTTGGGCAAGAAGCTGATTGAGCCTCTCACCAACCTGATCCACAGGTGAGCCCTGGAGCCCTTGGCCCTCGCGTGACCCCCGCCGTCTGGCACGTGCAGGCCTGCACTCCCTCTGGGCACGGGGACCCTGGGGAGAGTCTTATGGTGGAGAAGCAGAAACGTTCCGGGAATGGGTTCAGTGTGTGGGAGTGTCAGAGGCCCCCACCGGCAGTTAGGAAGGGAGGCTCGTGTCCCTTGGGGAATGCCACCGACCCGGGTGACAGCCGTGTGCACGGGGGGCCGGCAGACGTGTGCTCTCCCTGCATTTCTCAGGCGTCCTGCTCCTCACGCCTCTGCTCTTCTCCCTCCAGCACGTCCGCCATGTCCCTTCTCTACGAGTGCGTGAACACAGTCATCGCAGGTGAGGGCCAGCCACCTGGGCGAGGGCAGGCGGCTGTGGCACGTGGAAAGCCCTCCCTGCTCCCACCCTGGGCACCGAGGTGGGGCCCCACAGTGCAGGGAAGACCCCAAGATCCTTCGCCCCGTGTCCCTGCCACCCCCCTCTGGATCCCCTTGGGAGGCGGGGACGGCTCGTGGCACACCTGTCAGCAAGACCTTCTTCCCTGAGAGTTTTAGGGCAGGTCTCAGGCACCATGCCATCCCCTGTGGGTCCTAAGCATAGGAACCTACTACAAAAAGGTTTCGTGAGCTGGGACCAGAAGGCACTCCTCAAAGTCTGCTTGGAGTCCCGCCTGTTTCGGTCAGTCTCCAGCCAAGGACCACACAGAGCACTGGCTGATGTGTTTCTGCACGCTTGACAAGTTGAGCCCCCCTACCCACGTTATTTGTTGGAGCCAGAGTCGTGACCCACGGGGTTCACCTCCTCATTGCTTGTCTGTCTGCCTGAAGCTGTTGGGAAGCCAGCTTTGTGGTCCCTCCTCAAGGCCCTGTGGGCAGCCTGAAATTCAGCAGTTCGCAGGAAGCTGGCCCAGGGTCCACACTCCATGATTAGAGCCATGTGGTCCCTGAGGCTCAGTGACGCTGGCAGAGAGGAAGCGTGGGCCTTTGGGGCCGGCTAATGCCAGAGGCAGCACATGCAGGACCTGGAGGGCAAGTCTCTGTGTCTGGAGTGGTCGGTGGGGGACCCAGGATATAGTAGGGTCAGAGCTGCCCACGGTGATGGGCAGGGGGCTTGAGGGCATAGGGCGAGGCAGCAGGCCTGGTACACGGCAGGGCTGGTGGGTCTCAGGTGGTTCTAAGAGCCGGCAGGTGGGGTTGGCCCAGGCTCTGCGGACCTGCCCTGGATGGGGGAGCCTGCCATGGGGTTGTGGTCTGTGCTTCTGGCCATAGAGCCCCAGCAGCCAGATGCCATCTCGCGAGCCAGCCTCCCCGGGAGAGCAGTTGGGCCAACAGTGCCCGGTGTGGCGTCCCAGTACCCAGGGTGGACGTGGGTGGGTGGGCCTCTGCACATGGGTGAGGCTTGGCGAGTTCCTGAGGCGAGGTTTTCTGTTTCAGTTCTCATCTCCCTGTCCTCTGGCATGCCTAACCACAGCGCTAGCATCCAGGTGCGTCCTGGGTGCAGACTGCCCTGCGCTGCAGTCGGGAGCAGCCTGGGGAGGGGCGGGGGGCGGGGGATATGCCGCCCACCCCACATCTGCAGCCGTCACTCATGCATGGCGCCCGGCACTGGGCCCTGGCCAGCCTGGTCTGTGCAGTTGACAGTTGGGGGGGGAGGACACAAATGTTAGCGCCCCTGGAAGCCACCGGGGTGTCAGTGTGTGCGTCGGTGGGCGTTCCCCAAACGTGTCCCTATGGGTGCTCGCAGGCAGCTGTCCTCTTGTGCGATGGGTGCTGCGCCAAGTGGGGCCCGGCGTCCTCCACCCTCCCTGGTCGCTGGGCCTCCGGGCTGGATCAGGGGCTGAGGCTGGGCCTGCACTCTTGCCTCAGGAGGCGTGACTACTGTCACCTTCCCCTTCGCAGCTTTGCGTTCAGAAGTTGAGGATATTGATAGAAGACTCCGATCAGAACTGTGAGTTTCTCCTCGCCCTGCACACCCCATAGGTCCTGCGCCCGAAGCCTTTGCGGCGCCGGGGCTGTCGGCCTCGTAAGCAACCAGGCGCTCGCGCTCCTCTGCCGTGCGGCCCGCGCGCATCTGACGCCGGGTCTGTCTGGGGCAGGGAAGTGCTCCCGGGCCTGGCCTGTGCAGGGCCGGACAGTGACTTTGTCCAGCTCTGCGGGCCCAGGAGCATCTGCCGCTGTGGCGGTGCGGGGCACGGCCCGTGCCTGTGCCGGGGGCGTTCACAGAACGGGGCTTCGTGTTGGACGTGGCCCGTGGCCTGCCGTTCACCACCCCAGCTTTAGAGGCTTGTGCGTTTGGGTCGGTCAGGGGCAGACTGGGGCACCCGGCACCCGGCGTGCCGCTTAGGACCCCGGGGGCCTGCGTGCGGCCGATTCTGACCGCGTCTAGGTGGTCGGGCTCGGGCTGCAGACCCGGCCTCGCTCTTTCTGTGCAGGCCCCAAAGCCTGTGAGGGCGTGTCCAGGTTAACTGCATCTCGCCATCTCCGCAGTGAAGTACCTGGGCCTGCTGGCCATGTCCAAGATCCTGAGAACACACCCCAAGTCCGTGCAGGCTCACAAGGACCTGGTCCTGCAGTGTCTGGACGACAAGGACGAGTCCATCCGCCTGCGGGCCCTCGACCTCCTGTACGGAATGGTGTGTGCCCCGCCCCAGGCCTGCTCGCCCCGCCCCACGCTGGCCCTGCCCTGCCCTCACCAACTCCTCTCCGGCCCCAGGTGTCCAAGAAGAACCTGGTGGAGATTGTCAAGAAGCTGATGAGCCACGTGGACAAGGCCGAGGGCACGACCTACCGCGACGAGCTGCTGACAAAGATCATCGACATCTGCAGCCAGTGCAACTACCAGCACATCACGAACTTCCAGTGGTCCGTGCCCCACAGCCCGGGGGGGCGGGTGCTGGCGCCTGGGGCACGCCTCAAGGGCTCCCTCCCGCAGGTACATCAGTGTCCTGGTGGAGCTGACCCGGCTGGAGGGCACCCGCCACGGCCACCTTATCGCTGCCCAGATGCTGGACGTGGCCATCCGCGTGAAGGCCATCCGGAAGTTCGCCGTGTCGCAGATGTCCGCACTGCTCGACAGCGCACACCTGGTGGCCAGCAGCACCCAGCGCAACGGCATCTGCGAGGTGCTCTACGCAGCCGCCTGGATCTGCGGGGAGTTCTCCGAGTGAGTGGCTCCCCGGGGGGGAGAGGGCTGCTGGCAGACCTGTGTCCCCGGGCCCCTGCTGGCCGCCCTGGTTTCTCCTTCCTGGGGTTTCTCTCTGCCGAAAGAGCTCCTTTAAGCACACGTGTTTCCCACCCCCAGAACAAGCGAGAAGCCGGTCCCAGCGTGGCCCAGGACAGCTGCATCTGTCCCCAGCTCTTCTCTTTTCCTTGCCCGTTGCAGCTGTGGACGCTCCGTCACCCAAATGGTGCTGTCGCTTTGCTTTTGTTTGCTCTTCTCGATGCTTTTGCCTGCGGCTACTGTGCGATTGTCCCTCGGTCACTGCTTTCTTCCTTAGGGTCCTCTCCCTCCTCCTCCGGATAGGGGAGTGCGCCATGTGACCCCCGTAGCAGAGCGGTCCTGGGGCTGGGAGCCACAGGGGTGGCGTGCTCATCAGGCCCTCGCTGTCCGCAGGCACCTGCAGGAGCCCCACCAGACCCTCGAGGCCATGCTGCGGCCCAAGGTCACTACCCTGCCCGGCCACATCCAGGCCGTGTACGTGCAGAACGTGGTCAAGCTGTACGCGTCCATCCTGCAGCAGAAGGAGCAGGCTGCGGAGCCAGAGGCGGCCCAGGACGTTACCCAGCTCATGGTGGACCGGCTGCCGCAGTTCGTGCAGAGCGCGGACCTGGAGGTCCAGGAGCGGGTCAGTGTTTCTCGGGGGGCTCCCACCTTTGGAAGAGCCTGTATCTTGTGCTTGTGTCTTCCCAATAGCAGCCAGCTTTGCCTTTCCCCAAGGGGAACTTGGAGAAATCTGTTTTCCAGGGCTCTGCCCCAGCCGGGGGTGTGGGCAGATCTGGGCCACCCGTGGTGGGGGAGGCAGGGGGTGCTGGCCCACAGGGGGGGCCTGGGAGGGGAGGGGACACAAGACAGCAAACAAATGGGAGCCGCTGTAAGGGTGTGTCATTGGCCTTTGAGGGAAGCATCCTTTTGGCAGCGGGTTTCTCGGTGGGTGAGGACCGGGGTTCCCGCCATGGTGAGAGCTGGTTTGACATGTCCTGTGTGACAGCAGCTGGGTGGGAGTTTGTGGGCATCAGAGGCCAGGCCGCTTCTGGTGCCCTGTGGGTGACACAGGGCCCTCAGGTTTCCAGACTGCACATGAGCATTGAATGTCACTCGCTGGGCCCTGGTCCTCCACGGTTGAGAGCATCTGCATGACATTAGCGCGGCTGGTGGCCGTGGTCCCCTAGCCGTGAGTCACTCTGGGAGCCACGCTTGGGCAGAGCCCTAAGTCGGAGCTCGCAGACGACAGCATCCAGAGGTGCCTGTGTGTCTCCTGGAAGCAGGAGCTGCGGGTCATTGGGGCCGCCCAGGCCTGTCCAAGCGGTTCTCTTGGACAACAGTGCCCCCTCTGCTCGTGACCCCCACGTCTTATTTGTGAGCTGGTTTCTTCCTCGCTGGATGCTTCTTCCACAGAGCCCATGGCTTCTGGGAGCTTTTGGATGTTCTCAGTAGGGTTCAGGCAAGGGGCTTCCATGCTCGCCTTCCTTAGGCTGGGCATCCACGTGGTCCGAGCAATGAGCTGCGTTGCCTAATGGCCTTCAGGGCTAGTCCTCTGTGACTCCCTGTGACTCCCCTGTGGTCCCCTCAGGCGTCCTGCATCTTGCAGCTGGTCAAGCACATCCAGAAGCTTCAGGCCAAGGACGTGCCAGTGGCAGAAGAAGTGAGCGCCCTCTTTGCTGGGGAGCTGAATCCAGTGGCCCCCAAGGCACAGAAGAAAGTTCCGGTTCCTGAAGGGTGAGCTGCGCAGCGGGTCAGACGACATGGGCTGGAATGGCAGGTGGGACCGTGAGAGCAGAAGTGCAGCAGGGCATTGATTGATGTCTCTGTCGTGGGTAGCTGTGATCTCAAGTGGCGGCTTAGCCTTCATGTCCTTACCTGCAAGAGGACAGGGGTGTTCCTGCTTCGTGTGCTGCCGTGAGCGTCCAGGGCTGAGCACTCATGCTGGAGCTGCCCTGTGACCTCACTGTGTCTTACAGCCTGGACCTGGATGCTTGGATCAATGAGCCGCCCTCAGACAGCGAGTCTGAGGACGAGAAGCCCAAGGGCATCTTCCATGAGGAGGAGCAGCGCCATGCCAAGCAGCAGCTGCCGGAGGCTGATGAGGAGGAGCTAGCCCGGGTGAGCACCGGCTGTGCGGAGGCAGGGTTCCTGCCCACCGGGGCCTCCGGGGCAGATGGCCTCGCTCGAGCACGCTGAACCCTGAGCCCACACGTGCTGTGCGTGGTCCTAGCAGGTCTGGGCTCAGCCCTGTGGTCCTCCAGGGAGCACTCAGCTGCCCTTTGAAGTCTGGGTTGGGTTTCGTTGAAACGAGAAGCGGCTTCTCTGGAGCCCAGAGCTCCTCAGGAAGAGCCAGGGGGGCCTGACCTGGTTTCCGGGGGCTTCTGCTCCTGCCTCCTGGGTGCAGGATTTACAACGTGCAACATCCAGAAAGCCTGGAGAAGAACAGACACTGTGTTACCCCAGCTCCCCACCCCACTGTGTCTGGCTCCTTCCTTTCTGAAATAAGAGGTGCCCCCCAGGAGCCCTTCCTCCCACCCCTGTGCAGGCTGAATCTTCAGGCAATGGGAGCTGATTCCCAGCTCAGCTCTTCTTTGGAGCTGAAAGGCCTCAGACAGCTCATCCAGCCTATCTGAGCTCCCATCCTTGAAACAGAGATGGTCATCCCCACCTCTTTGGGTCGTTCGTGACCCCATTCCTGCTCCTGCTGTGGTCTTTCTCTTGGCTGAGGGCTGGCAGTAAAGTTCTGCGGCCTAGCAGGGTGGGTGTGTGACGCACGTGCATTCATGGACCTGAATCCTGTCCCTGCAGCGTCGAGAAGCGCGGAAGCAGGAACAGGCCAACAACCCGTTCTACATCAAAAGTTCGCCGTCCCCCCAGAAGGTAAGGCTGGTTCCAGGTCATCCTCCACAGATGCTGTCCTCCCCCACAACCCCCTAGAGGTCCCATCTGCAGGACGGCACTTCGTTGTCACAGTAGGTCCATGTGGCCCAGCTGCCAGGTGGGTCCCGCCCACAACACCGAGTACAGGCAGCTTCACGTTCCAGCTCTGATCCAGGTGGTGCCCGCTGCCCTCATCCGTGTCCTCCACCCACTAGGCTCCGCCAGGCGGACACAGCTGCACATGGGTGCTCTCTTGGTTCGCTTCTCTTGGGATTGCCAGGTCACCTCATGACTCTGCTCGGCCCTCTCAGGGCCCGCAGACGGCCCCCGCCTGCCGCACGCACCCTCACCAGCTCCTGTCACGTCTGGCTTTCTGACTCCGGCCGTCCTGGTGGGCGCCAAGTGCTCGTTAGGTTCCAGCCTGCACTGCTTTTCTAAACTAAGTAGGCAGTCGAGACAGAAAAAGTGGGCGGAAGCTTTCTGACCTGTGCTTGTACACTAACGGACCAGTCCCCCAGTCTGTAGGGAGCCACGCCCCCCGCCCCCCAGCAGGATCCCACACACCCCAGGCCGTCTGCATGTTTCGTGCTGGGACGCGGCCCCTCCTCGGCATCCCCCTCGGTCGTGCACTCTGCCCAGTAACGCCTTGGTCCTTGCTTCTCCAGCGGTACCAGGACATGCCGGGGGTGGAGCACATACCCGTGGTGCAGATAGACCTCTCGGTGCCCCTGAAGGTGCCAGGCAAGTATTTGCACGGGCAGTGTAAGCGAGGTGGGGGGGCCGGGCCTGGCTCCCAGATGCTGTCAGGCCTGGCCTTGAAAGCCTCCAGCCTGCCGTGCGCGCTCTCTGCCGCACCCCTGCTGCCTCCTTGGCTGTGGTGGGTCCTAGCTTGGAGGGTGAATGGGGGGCACAGGCCAAGGGCCCACGCGTCTTAATGCTGGTGCCACGTCATTCCTTCCCCTTCCCCTAGTCCTAGCTCCCCCACCTACCGCAGCTGCTCTGGGCCTGCCTGTCGGCATTCAGAAAGCCTCTGCTCGGCGCCCTCTAGCACAGACCACGGTGGGCTCTCCGTGCTGAGCCCCTGGGGGGCCCCCCGCACACACATGGTTCTCAGGGCTGGGGCAGGGGCTGGGATGGCAGGGCAGCGGCTGAGCACCGGGTCGTGCGCGCACCCACAGGGATGCCCATGTCGGACCAGTACGTGAAGCTGGAGGAGGAGCGGAGACACCGGCAGAGGCTGGAGAAGGACAGGAAGAAGAAGAAGAAGAAGGACAAGGAGAAGAAGGGCAAGCCGCGGCGCCACGGCTCGCTGCACACAGAGAGTGACGAGGACATCACCCCGGCGCAGCAGGTGGACATCGTCACCGAGGAGATGCCCGAGGTCAGCCCCCTGGGGCGCCCCCGCTCTCACGCCCGGGGCACAGGGAGGCTTGGAGCCAGCACGCACTGTGCCCCAGGCCCCGGAGAGGGGTCTTGAGCTGTGAGCGGGAGACCCTGGCACATCCCGACCTCGCTTCCTGCCCCAGATGAGGTCCCCTTTCGAGTGTGGGCCTGGTTGTCCTTTTCTGAGAAGGGGGTGAGGGGCTCCACAGACTTGTTGGCTTGGGGCTGGATGGACTGGACACAGAGCTCCTCTCTTCCTCAGAACGCTCTTCCTAGTGATGAGGACGACAAGGATCCCAATGACCCCTACAGGGCCCTGGATATCGACCTGGACAAGTAAGCCTGGGGGCGGGGCCAGGCCTGCCCCACGGCTCTCCGTGTCCTCCGTGTCCCTGTCCCCTCACTCTGTGACCCGCCTGCCTGCCCCCAGGCCCCTGGCTGACAGCGAGAAGCTGCCTGTCCAGAAACACAGAAACGTGGACAATTCCAAGTCTGCTGACAAAGAGGACGTCCCTGTCGTGGAAAAGAAAATCAAGAAGCCCAAGAAGAAGGAGAAGAAGCACAGAGAGAAAGAACGAGAGGAGAAGGGGAAGGAGAAGGAGGTACGGGGGCCCCACAGACACCCCCACGCTGAACTTCACGGTCCTCTGTGTCCACCCGTTGGTCACACTGGGGGAAGGGCTGGGGGTTTTAAAGAAGTGTGGACCATGGGTCGTGCTGCTTTCTCACGGGCTGGTGTTCACGGGACGTCTGAGGCTGCTTGTTCTGACCGTGAGAGAGCTAGAAGCGCCACCCCGGGCCCCAGCCCTGACGTTGTGGTCAGACGCTCCCTGCGCACTTGGGTCCTGCAGAGCTGAAGCCGCCTGTCTGGTTGGGGGTGGGGGCCGCCCGTGCCCGTCTGGAGCCTGTCCTGCTACTTAAGCCAAAGGCCTGTCTTCCTGTGGTTTCAGGGCGAGGACCTAGACTTCTGGCTGTCCACCACGCCGCTGCCTGCTGCAGCCCCAGCCCTGGTAAGAGCCTGGGGGGCGGCCTGTGCCGGCTCTGCACGGTCCTCCACGGGGCCTCGATCGATCTGCCTCTCCGAGGCGTCCAGGGACACCTCCTCTGGGGTCTGCCTGCCCCAGGGGTGTGTGGATGTTGGGGCGCCCTTGCACAGACCAGCCAGCTGTGGGCCAGCCCGGTCCCCTGCCTGTGGTCTGGCCCAGTCGGTGGCTGTCAGAACAGCCCTCAGGACAGCCTGCGGCTCCTGAGCTGGGCGCAGCCTGGAGCCGTTGCTTCCTGTTAAGGATGTGGCCTGGGCACTGACCGCACTCAGGGCCCCCAGACTGACTGCCCCTCTGCCGGCCGCTTGCGCTGTGTGGTGGCCACACGCCTTGGTGCTGACCAAAGAGGCCGGGTCAGGATGGGGGGGGGGTGGAGGACACCTAGGCCCTGGCGCCCCCTTGAGCCCCACCACCCGGCCCCCTGCAGGAAGAGCCTGAAGTGAATGCCGTCATCACTGCCCCTAAGGAAGAGGGTGAGGAACCCAGGAGAGAGGAGCAGGGTGACGAGGAGGAGGACGACGACAGCGAGCGGGACCCCGAGAAGGTGAGGGCGCGTGAGGGTGCCCGCCCTGGCTGTCAGGGAGCTGGCTGCGTGGCCGCACTGAGGACTGGGGGAAGGAGGCTGGTTGCCTGCTTCCCGAATCCCGCGGGGGGGTGGGGGTCCGGTTGTGTGCTGCTGGGCTTCTAGTTTTCACACAGCTGTGCTGTCACTCGCATGCTGTAAAGGTCGTCTCTTTAGGGATCACGGTCCAGTGGTAGTGACTACGCCCACAGGGTTGTGCGGCCATTCTCTCTCTACTTACTTCCAGAACATTCCATCAACTTAAAAGGCAATCCCATCCCATTAGCCCTCACTCCCTGTCTCCCCCCCAGCCCCCGGCCCCCACGAGCCCCCTTCCCATCCATGGTTGAGCCTGTTCCAGACAGGTCACCAATGTGGAACCACACCCCGTGTGGCCTTCCGTGTCTGGCTCCCTCCCTGAGCGTCGTGGGCTCGGGGTCCGTCCCCGGAGCAGCACGTGTGGGCACCTCGCTCCCGTCTGCGGCCGAGGGATGCTCCCCACGTGTGGGGGACACACTGTGTGTATCCGCTCACCCACTAAAGTTTCTCCCTTTCGGTTGTCGTGAATCGTGCTCCCGTGAACATGGGTGGGCAGGTTTCTTTGTGGCCGTGTGTTCTCATCTGTCTTGGGTGCCGCGAGGAGCTGGTGTCTGGGTTCTTGCCGGTCTCCCCATGGGTTTGTACCTATGGGCAGCAACTGTCCCACTGAGCGGTGGGTTCCCAGGTGCTCGCCTCTTCCCCACGGGCCTGGGGCTTGCCGCTCCGTCCGCTCTGCCACGCAGGAGAGTGTCACGTGTGTCCGCGGCCGCCTGAGCCACCACGGCCTGTGCCTTCCTTGCTGGGCACCGCCAGCCGGAGAAGTCAGAGTTAACCCTGATCTGCTCTTTTGGTTCCAGAAATCTTCTAAACGTAAGAAGAAGAAGCACAAGAAGGAGAAGGAGGAGAGATCTAAAGACAAGAAGAAGAAATCCAAGAAGAAGAAGCCTCCCAGCGATGAGGCGGCAGAGCCTGTCGAGAACGGCGCGCTTGATGAGGAGCCTCTCCCGGTGAGGGGTACTTCACTCGCCTCCCGCGGGCCTGCCAAGGCCTCGGCGCGGGGAGAGAGCCCAGCCGAGTCTAGGAGCTGCGTCCCCGGGCCGGCGGGCAGTGGGGCCTCGGCGCGGGCGGGTGAGCCCCGGGGGCTCCAGGCATCAGGGAGGCGGCGCTGTCACGTGACAGGAGTTCCTAAGGTGCAGGCTTGTGTTGTCCGGGACCCGGGGCGGCTCCTTGCCCACCCTGCCCCCCCGCCCCCAGTTCTGAGGTCCCAGTGTTTTCCGCCTGGAGTGCTTGGCGGGTCGTGACAGGCCCTGTCGTGTCGGCAGCTGCCACCTTCGGGTTCTCACTGGCCCAAGCTGACTGTTCTTCTCTGTTTCCAGCCCATGTCCAGCTACTGCCTCCTGGCCGAGAATTCCTACATCAGAATGGTGAGTGGCGTGGGTGTTTTAGGGCACCAGCAGCTGGGGTAGGTGGGGTCCTTTCTCTGGGTGTGTGGAGGGACAGTGGAGGCTGTGAGTGCGTCCCAGGGCTCCTGCTCCTAGAGCCTCCCCCATTGGAGGCTTTCTGGGGGGAGGGGGCCTAGGGGTACTTTCTGGTGGGTGGGGCAAAGGGCCGGTGGGTCGGCCAGTGGCCGTCAGAGAAAGGGCCGGAGTGGCTGGAAGCACAGGCCGCACGGAATGCTGTTCCTTGTATAGGGAGTTGGGCACTTCTTCTCGGAGATGATCTGCGTTTGCACCGCAAGTGGTGCTGGCATTCCCCAGACCCCTCGTGCAGGTGGGCTGACCCTGACCTTGCCCCGCAGACGTACGACATCCAGGGCAGCCTGCAGAAGGACAGCCAGGTCACTGTGTCTGTCGTCCTGGAGAATCAGAGCTGCAGCTTCCTCAAGAACATGGAGCTCAACGTGCTGGACTCGCTCAACACCAAGCTGGCCCGGCCGGAGGGCTCCTCCGTCCACGACGGCGTCCCCGTGCCTTTCCAGTTGCCCCCAGGTGTGTGGGCCGCCAGCAGGACGCCCGGGGCTGGGGGAGGCCGGGGGCTCCTGCTCTTGTAGCCCCTCCACCCGGTCCCGGGACCCCCCACCCCCGTCACCTGGCGTCCCTCAGGGGCTGAGCCCTCCTTTCTGACCCAAGGTGGACAGCACTGAGGACAGGCCCCGGGTGGGGTTGTGTCCCTGCCACCCGCCAGGGTGTGGGACGGCAGCTGGACACTGCCCCACGCCACTCTCGGGCCCCGCTCCTTCTCCCCTCCCCAGGCATCTCCAACGAGGCCCAGTTTGTGTTCACCATCCAGAGTATCGTCATGGCCCAGAAGCTCAAGGGGACCCTGTCCTTCATTGCCAAGGTAGCAGGGCTCAAGGCGGGGTCAGGAGCCCCTGGGACGGTGCCCTGCTCCCCGCTCATTCTGTGCACCTGCTCCCGCAGAACGACGAGGGCTCGACCCATGAGAAGCTGGACTTCAAGCTGCACTTCCGCTGCACCTCGTACTTGGTCACGACGCCCTGCTATAGGTGTGCGCCCCCCCGCCCACCTGCCCCCCGTCCTGCCCGCTGTGCAGCGAGCACAGGCGGTGCGGGTGCACAAGGCCGGCTCGGGCCAGACGCTCGTTCTCTCCCAGCGCCGGAGGCTGGCGTGGACCCCGCCTTATCCCACCGTCCCTCCGTGTGTGTCTGTGTCCTGATCTGCTCTTTTTAGGACACTGGTCATATTGGATTAGGGTCCTGTCTCCAAAAACAGTCACATTCTGAGGTCTAGGGGTCAGGATTCAACGTGGGCATTTGGGGGGGGTATGGGTTAGCCCATGACCTCTCCTAGGACCCTCAGAGACCTGGCGCTGCAGACACCCAAAGGAAGGTACCACCTGGAGGGGGCTGGGGAGCCTGCCTGTCCTCAGCCTCCCTGTGCTGTGTCCTTCCCGCAGTGACGCCTTTGCCAAGTTGTTGGAGTCTGGGGACCTGAGCATGAGCTCGATCAAAGTCGATGGCATTAGTATGTCCTTCCAGAACCTTCTGGCAAAGATCTGTTTTCACCACCATTTTTCTGGTAAGAGATGGGATGTGGCCTTTAGCGCCTGTGTGGTGGTGCCCCTGCTCCGTGCGAGCCGGCTCCGGCCTCACGCGCCCCCTCCGTTGCAGTGGTGGAGAGAGTCGACTCCTGCGCCTCCATGTACAGCCGCTCCATCCAGGGCCACCACGTCTGCCTCCTGATGAAGAAGGTGAGCCGGGGCGCGTGCGCCTCCGCCGAGCTGCCGGGTCCACGTGGGAAGTCTGCTGCTTCTCTCCTTTCATGTCCATGGGCTCCGTGGCCATGCCTTCCCTCGTTCCTGACGTGGGCAGTGTGTGTTTCCTCATTTTTCTTGGTCATCCTGGCAAAAGGTTTATCAGTTTCCTCAATTTTTTTTTTAATGACCTTTTTAGGGGCACCTGGGGGGCTTAATCAGTAGAGTGTCTGACTCTTGATCTCGGCTCAGGTCTCGATCTCGGGGTCGTGAGTTCAAGCCCCACGTTGGGCTCCACGCTGGGTGTGCAACCTACTTCAAAATAAAACTACTTTTTTAGAAACTTTGCTGTTTTTATAAGCAATAAGTAAATTTTGTGGAGTTCTGTTCTTTTTCTCCTTTCTGCCCACTTTGGATTTATTTTGCTCTCTTGTATGTTGGTTGAGGTGGGAGCTGAGACTTTGCTTCTCTCACGTGGTGTTTAATCTTACACATTTCCCTCGAAGCAGCCCGTTAGCTGATCCCCACAAATTTTCATACGTCCCATTTTCATATTTCTGTAGAGTTCACATTTCCTGATGTCTGTCCCCAGTTCTGTGAGCCACAGGTTATTGAGAAGTGTGGTGTGTTTGGATGGTTTTCTACTCCCTCTGGTTGGAGGACGCGCTGCTTCTGTTTTCAGGTTTTTGAAAGCGTTGAGGTTTGTGTCCTGGCTGCGGACGTGGTCACTTGTGGCGGGTGGCGTCCTGTGGGTGCGTGGAGACGGTTGAGTGCTCTGCCCGTAGAGCGGACCGCCCCGTGGCAGTCACCAGGCCCCGCTGGCGGCGGTCCCGACTCCTCTGGGCCCCTGCACCCCCGAGTGAGCGGCGTGCAGGCTGCCCATTCCCCGTGCCGTGGGGCTCAGTCCGTGTCTGCTGGTGGGTGCGTCGACGAGCGTCATGGCGTCTTGACCCTCAAAGGTCCCTCTTCCTCTCACGGGGTTTACTGTGCCATCCAGTCCTTTGATGTCAGACAAAAAGCCCCTCTTGCTGTCTTGTGATCGGTGTTGACGTGGTGTGTCTGTCTCTTGCTGGCGGGAGTGCTGTCCTCGGGAGCCGCATGTTCTTGGGGCTGCGGGCACTTAGCCCATGCCCGGGATTCCTCCTGCCGCCTTCCCCGTCTGTGCCTTCCAGTTCTGCACCGGCCTCTCTCTCCTGCGTCTTGGGCTCAGTGTTTGCGCCCCCGCCCCGGCCCCGCGGTCACCCTCCACACGCCGGCCGTCCGTGGGCCCCGCGGGTCCTTCCCCGGACTAGTTTTCCTGGACCTTCTCTCGGTGCTTTCAAATCCTACCACTTCCAGGGCGCTCGGCTGCCTCCATCGGAGCATCTGACGCTTGATCTCGGGGTCATGAGTTCGAGCCCCACGTTAGGGGTAGAGATGGCTTAAAAATACAGTCTTTCCAAAAACAAATTTAAAGTCATGCCCCTTCCTTTTGCAGCCGAGTATTCTTGCTAAGAGCCCCGGCCCTCAACCCTTCCTGGTGGGAGGGCGCCGTTTGCCGCCCTGCAGGTTTCTCTGTGCCGGCAGCCGCAGCGTCTGGGCAGGACTGCTCTGGGGCTGTCTAGCCATTGGGAGTCTGCTCACTTCTTGAATGTTTGCATTTTCACATGTTTTGCAAAATTTTGGAAGTTTTTAGCTATTATTTAAATCCTTTCTCGGTGGCTCAGTCGGTTGAGTGTCCGACTCTTGGTTTTGGCTCAGGTCACAATCTCAGGGTCGTGAGATCAAGCCCTGCATGGGGCTCCACACTCAACAGGGAGTCTGCTTGAAGATTCTCGCACGCATGCACGCTCTCCCTTCCTCCCTCTCTCTCTCTCTCAAATCAGTCATTTTTTTAAAAACCCTTTCTCAGCACTGGGTTCTTCTTGTCCCTGTGGTGTCCCAACAACAGGCGTCTGGGACGTGTGTTCCCATCCCTGCCCGCCCCCACCCTCTGTCTGTCCCGGTGGGGCTGTCGTAGCCATCATGCCACCTACCCGGTGCGTGTTTCATGTTGAGGGTTGTGTGTTTGGATCTAGAATTTCCATGGGCGGGGGGAGGGGCGCCTGGGTGGCTCAGTCGTTAAGCGTCTGCCTTTGGCTCAGGTCATGATCCCAGGATCCTGGGATCGAGCCCCGCATCGGGCTCCCTGCTTGGCGGGAAGCCTGCTTCTCCCTCTCCCACTCCCCCTGCTTGTGTTCCCTCTCTCGCTGTGTCTCTCCTTGTCAATTAAATTAAAAAAAAAAAATCTTAGAATTTCCATGGGGGAAGATCTTGCATTTTTTTGCTGAGATGTTCTGTTTTCCTGTTTGTTTCAACAACGTTTGGGACTGCTGACTGGGGATCCTCCTAGTAGGTGCTTGCAGACCTGTGTTGGATGGTCCCACAGCTGCCTCGTCCTGGCCTGGCCTTTGCGGTCTTTTCTGCTGGGCTGAGCTGGGGTTTCCCGGGTCTTTGGATGCGGAGTAACTGGGGCCGTGTTAATGTCTGTGCAGATGTGAGCACAGGCTGCAGGTGCTGGACGTCTCGTTCCAGCGTACATCTGTCTTGTCAGGGTGGCCCAGCCGCAGTCCCACGGTGCGTGCACACGTGAGGGGGACATTCGTGTGTCCTTATTGTCAGGGAACCACCCCAGCAGCTCTTGGATAACTTTACAGGTTGCTTTCCCCACTGGCCTCTCTGGGATCTTCGAGGCTCTGGATGCTCCCCCCGAGGTCCCCAGTGAGGATGTGGGGCTTTGCCGGATTACCCCGCTCTGCCCAGCCCTCACACGGCATGGGATAAGGGTTCTCCAGTTCTGGTCTCAGTCCTCAGTCTGCCTCGGCCGGTCTCCTCGCTCATCCCAGGCAGACACTCCATCTGACCCGGGGCCCCTCCCTCCTTTTGGTTCTCAGAATACCGAGGAAGGTGCTGTGAAGTTAAAGAATGAACATATCGTCACAAGGCAGTGTTTTCATGTACTATTTCAAAATTCTGTGGTGGTTTTCTCTTTTTCAGGGGGAGAAGTCTGTATCTGTCGATGGGAAATGCAGTGACTCGACGCTGCTGAGCAACTTGCTGGAGGAGCTGAAAGCCACGCTGGCCAAGTGCTGAGCCTGGCCTGAGGCCTCGCCAACACAGGGCGCCCATTGTTGACGTGGCGAGGTGACGCGTTGCGTTGATGTATCCTGTCGTTGTTTTTACTTTGACTCTCTGCCACTCCATTTGGCGAGAAGCCCTGACGCCGTCCCCACCGGCAGGGCCCCCGCTAGCGAGGCCGGCCACCTGAGGAGCAGGCATCCCCGCCCTCGGGCTGTGGGCGCTCCGTGGACGTGGACGGCGCAGAGTGGTGTGTCCTGCTTCCGTGAGGCCGTCCGAGTCCCACGCGTCCCCCAGATGCCCTGCCCGCAGGCACGAGCTCATTGCAGAGACGTTCCCCTTCCCCCTCCCAGCCGTGGGCCAGGACATCTGGTGGCCAGAGGGTTGTGCGGGCTGCTGTCTGTCATGTTCTCTGCGTCCCACTTGCGTGTTCATGTGTCGGACGGGGGGCTGCCACCCACAGTGGGGGTCCAGTTGGGATCCCTGATGGAGCAGGACCTGGACCCTGTTGGTTTACGGTTTTTTTCCTGTTCAGTGAGATGTGTGTCCGTCAGCATTGTTTGGTGAGCGGTGGGACTGCTTGGGATTCCAGGCCCTTCCTGTCGCTGGATGCTCCACAGGGTCTGTCCCACATGATGCCCGCAGCTGCTGGGAAGGCGCACTCCTGGGGTGGCACTGGCCTCTGGAATGTAGCCCACGGAGTGGGTCCCGGGAACCCCGGACCACGCCCGTGAGATGCGCTGCCTCAGAGGTGATGGTCCTCAATGACGTAACTTCCTTTTGACGAACACTGTCACTTTAGCATGTAGAGTAATCTATCACAGAATCCTGTGTGGTGATTCTAGAACCTCAGAATTGTATGATGTGTTCTATAAGAATTGATTTGCTATCGACATTCCCAGATAAAGGAGAGACATATCACGCTGCTGTAATGATTTTGTGTCAAGATGATCCAATAAACTTGTAAAACAGACACTTACCCGTTGGGTGTGCTGCCCGTGCCGGTGAGCGCGCCTGGCGGTATAACGGGGACTCTGGACAGTCCTCGAACTGCCAGGGGGCTGGCCGGAGTCTGGGGGTCCCTGACCCTCCTGCCCATGCGCCCTTCCCCTCATGATGGAGATGATGTCACCCCCATACGCCGTCCAGGCGTCCGAGCTTGGGCGGTGTGCCAAGGAGCCGCCTGACCCATGGGCTCCAGAGGTCCACCAGCGATGCACAGTGGATGTGCCCTCCCTGCCTTCCCCAGGGCACCCCACTAGTGGGGGGCGTGTGGGTGAGCGGCGGGAACAGGTGCTGCGAGGCAGGCCCTGCTCACGGTCTAATTGGCCATGTTTCCCCTGGCTTTACTGACCCCACGTGGACAAGGGACAATTCGGGATGAGTAAGGCTGGGTCAGCAGACAGAAAGCCAGATCAGCCCTAGCTGGAATCGCAGGCGGGGAGTGCGGAGCCCGAGCACAGACGAGGCCCCGTGAGAGCCAAGCCTTGGCCAGACCCACCTGCCACCAGCGTCCCTGCTTGATGGTCATCCGTCCAGAAGCACCAGCCACAAGGCGTTCTCAGTCTTCTCAGTGGAAAAAGCAGCGTGTCCTGTACCGTGTCGGACCCGACGCTGACGCAGCGTGGGCAGCGCTGGCCTGGCTACCAGCCTGTGCCCCCAACACCCATCCCCTTGGATGGGCGCTCGGCCCATGAGACCGCTGTTCTCCACAGCCCGCCAGCATGTCACTCCCCACAGGCTTTTCCTGACCTGGACAGACCGCTGCCAGCAGCACTTCCCGGCACGAGGCCACCTCCCAGCAGCACTCTGGTGCCCAAGCCCCTGCTTGTCTACCGTGCACATCAAGCACTTGGAGCCTCTCGTAAGCCACGTGGAGGCTTTGCAGAAGGAAACGACGCCAGGGGACAGTTCCCGTGCTCCTGTGGCTCAGGTTTAGTTCAGCGTGGTGTGAACCCCGAGAGATACCCAAGCTGGCCCTGGTTTTCACCAAACTGCAGTCTCACTTTGAGTCCTCAGGAGCACCCATCCGCCCACAAACTCCTTTCCATCCAAGTCTGCCCGGATGTGTTTAGATGGATTGCACTAAAATGGGCGTGGACGTCCCTGGGCCCTCAGTCCTGCCCCCGTTGCCCTGAGAAGGACCGCTCTGTGATGAGAAATGTCAGGGACATTTAATCATTGCATCTAATAGCTCTGTGACCCTGCCCAGCAAAGCCGCATACCCCTCCCGGGGGCCCCAGGCTCTGATGAGAGTGGAGGGACTCAAGGCAGCAGCAGGCCTGCTCCGTGGGGTCAGGCTGGGACAGTCCAGCGGAGTCCTGGCTCCACCTCCGGGCAAGGGCCGGTCTGGCAAACCGGGTGGCTGTCAGTGCTGTGTCAAGCACTCGGAAGCGTTTTCCAGAGTCAGGTTGGCCAGGTGTGGGGGCTCCAGACACGTGAAGCTTGGTGATATCAGACTGTTGGGGAGACATGGGTGCCCTCAGCCCTTCTGTCCCTGCTCCACCTCACCCCCCCCCCAGAGTCTTTGCTGGGGCCCTGGGGCCTGTGACAGGGCTGCAGACAAGACCCTCAAAGCTCAGCTTGGAGGCCCTGGCTTGTTCGAATCCTCTAGACAGCACTGGGGTCACGCCCAACACTCCCACAACAGGCTGCAAAAACTGGGGGGGGGGGGGCTTGGGCAAATTGGCCATTGGACTTTGGTCTCTGGCTTAGGCTCAACCCCTGTGTACGGAGCCGCCGGGGCTCCCAGCCTCCCTCCTCTGGGCCACTCACAAGGCTGGAGTGGTTCTGTGCATCCAGGGGAGGAGGAGCTGATGTTTATTCACGAAGTGGTCACTTGGTTGTGGTTGCGGAGGTGACATCTGGCTTGCCCCAGGTGCACAGATCCCTGCCGGCTGTGTCTGCCCTCCAACCCCTCCCTGTTCGTCCCCACCTCCCTTTCAGAAGGCCTGGTCAGGGCTTGGCGAGGACAGGCGGGGGGTGAGGGGGTGGCTTACCTTGTGTTCGTGTCCTGTCTGAAAGACACGACAGGGTCCCACTTGGCCCTCAGGTCCCTCCACTGGGGCAGATCGTCACGGGGGCCCTCCCCAGCTCTGACCACTGTCCTGCCCCCCTTGTGCCTGCTGAACCCAGAGACGCTCGCGGAAGGAGCGGCCGGGGTCGCGGGCACTCGAGCCAGGCTCCGCTCCTGTAGCTGCGCCGGCTCACACTCACCCACAAGGGCTCGCGAGCACACTCACTGCCTCGGATGAAACTCACGTACTTGTGCCACTTATTTCTAGAACGACAGCAGGGCTGGACTCAGGGGCTGGCAGGGCTGGGGGTCGGGGTGCCCTCCCGGAGCCCAGCTGCCCCAACTCACATGTACAGGAGGAGGCCCCGTACGGCTGTTTCCCACTGTGCCGACGACCTGCGGGCACACGGGCGTGGAGATGGGGAGGCCCCGGGGCCAGAACCCTGCCCTCCCCGGGTGCTGGAAGGCCAGGGAGGGGCGGAGGAGGGTCCCAGGCTGCCTCGGGCTTGGGGCCCCCACCCCTCCCCACCCCAGCCTGAGCCCTACTCGCAGTTGTAGCCAAAGCAGACGACGTGCGAGTCGGTGCAGTTGGTGCAAGAGACGGTCTCGTACTGGAAGATGCCTGCAACACAGGAGGGACGGCCGCAGGCTCCCCCGCCTCAGCCTCCGGGGCGGCGGCCACCGCTGGGCCCCACGCGCTGCACGGGGGCTCACTCACCACAGTGACGCTGACAGTCAATACGGCCTGTGTGGGGACAAGAGGACCAACCTGTCTGTCCCCTGCTCCGGCCCACCCTTCCTGCCCTGCCCAAGACCCACCCAGGTGGCACTCCAGCCTGGGAGGGAGCAAACTGCTGTGGGAGGGCAGCAGCGTATTCACCCAGGCCTCCAGGGTCCGGCAGGGCCAGGGGGCAGGGAGGGGTGGGGTTTATCCACGAAGCCTTGCCGCTGCGCACGGGATGGAAGGGGCCCTTCTCCCCTTTGTGGCCCTCCTCCACCCACCCCCAGGCCTTTCATTTGCTCACTTTCGATGATGGCATTCTGGATGAGGTGCACCTGCTCCCGAAAGATGGCTCGCAGCTCATTGGGGAAATACCCTGAAGGGGGTGGGCAGGAGGGAAGTCAGGCTCGGGCGGTGGGCAGAGGGGGGCAGTCTCCGTTTCCCCGCGCGTGGCTGCCGCCCGCTTACCGGGGAAATACATCTTGCCCTGGTACAGCTGATCCATCTTCCGGTACACGGCATTCGCCACTTGGTCCAGCTTCTCCTGGGCTGGGGGCGGGAGGAGGCAGGTGAGCGCCTGGGGCGGGGCGGGGGCGGGGTCCGGCGGGCCCGGGGGGCCTGGCGGCGGGGGTCTGGGGGGCCTGGCGGCGGGGGTCCGGCGGGCCCGGGGGGCCTGGCGGCGGGGGTCCGGCGGGCCCGGGGGGTCTGGCGGGGGTCGGGCAGGCCCGGGGGGCCTGGCGGCGGGGCCCGGGGGCGTCCGGCGGGGCCGGGGTCCTGGCGGTGGGGGTCGGGCGGGCCCGGGGGGGTCTGGCGGCGGGGGTCGGGCGGGCCCCCCTCCTCTCCCGCACTCACTGATCTCCGCGGGGATGGCCAGGTGCAGCTCCTTCATCGTGTCCTGGCTCCAGTCGGTGAGCAGCGAGCCCGACACGGGGATGTCGCCCACCCACCAGGACTTGAGGTTCACGTGATGGCGGTAGAAGGAGAACTTCTCCGAGAAGTTGCTGTGGCAGTGCAGGCAGCCGCGGGCCAGCGCCGCCGTCAGGCCCAGGCACAGTAGCAGGGCCATGGCCCGCCGCCCGCCGCCCGCCAACCAACGGCGCCTCCCGTGCCACGCCCCCGGCGCAGGCCCCGCCCCCTCAACGGACAACTGCTGGCCCCGCCCACGAGCCACCCCTCCCAGGGGAGGCTTCGGCCCCGCCCTCAGGCCGCGCCCCACGCATGCGCCCACGGCACGCGCTAGCTCCTCCTTCTGGGCTGGCCCGGGCTGGAGGACGGGCTCCGCGTTGCCGGCACTGCGCAAGCTCCGCCCTAGGCCTGGAGCCGCCGGCACCAGCCAATGGTGTCCCGGCCCGTTTCCGGTTACCAGGCAACAGAGAGCGCGGCTGAGGGACCGCCCCCCCGTTCTAGACCTCGCCCCCCCGCCCCGGCTCCGCTTCCGGGGAGGCCCAGGCCGGTAGCGGAAGTACATCTGTCTGGGCGGGGTGGCGGGGGCGGGCGGTGCGCTCTGTTGCTCCACGGCTGCGGAGGGGAGCGGGCGGTGGACGCCGGACGCCGGACAGCCGGACAGCCGGACAGCCGCGAGCGCCGCCCGGCCAGTTGGGCGTGAGACCGCAGGTGGGTCCTCTGAGGGGCGACCGCGGGCGGCGGGGAGGCCGGGTCGTTCGGGAGGGGCGACCGCGGGCGGCGGGGAGGCCGGGTCCCTCGGGAGGGGCGAACGCGGGCGGCGGGGAGGCCGGGTCCCTCGGGAGGGGCGACCGCGGGCGGCGGGGAGGCCGGGTCCCTCTGAGGGGCGACCGCGGGCGGCGGGGAGGCCGGGTCGCTCGGGAGGGGCGAACGCGGGCGGCGGGGAGGCCGGGTCCCTCGGGAGGGGCGAACGCGGGCGGCGGGGAGGCCGGGTCGCTCGGGAGGGGCGACCGCGGGCGGCGGGGAGGCCGGGTCGCTCGGGAGGGGCGAACGCGGGCGGCGGGGAGGCCGGGTCGCTCGGGAGGGGCGACCGCGGGCGGCGGGGAGGCCGGATCTCTCCCAAGGGGCAGATGCGCTTGCTGGTTTTGGACTTGGTTCTGTGACACATGGCCCCATCCAGCCGCTTCCTTCTTCCCGCCTCCACCACACATAAAGTTTGGGGCTCTTAGCCCATTTTACAGGCTCAGCCTGGAGTGATAGCAAAGGTCGCACCCCCGGCCAACACCAGGGCAGTGCACTGCAGCCTCCCCGGAGGTCCCCAGTTGACATGCTAAGGACTAATTGTGTCCCCGCGTGTTTGTGGCCACCTGTCGGGGTCCGTTGTCAGAACGCACTGAACCAGTCTACTGGTTACGGGTGAGAACAGAGCAAGTGGATGTCCTGCTTGCCCCTCCACTCCCCCCTGCAGGCACCCACCTCCTGCAGCACCCTGCTCGGGCCATCTCCCCCCGTGGCGCCCCTCTCGCTCACCCCAGCAGAGCTGAGTTGGCGGGTGCCGCAGCCGAAGGCCACGTGCGGCGAGAGCCCTTTAAAACGGGCCTTGTCCAAATTGGGGTGTGCTGGGGGCACCACATACACACCAAGTCCCAGACACAGAGCGTGTCTCTTTTTCCAAAAAAAAAAAAAGGCAAAATGTCTATAACGTTTTCTGTATCCGCTAGGTGTTGAAATGATATTTTGGGGTTCCTGGGTAAAATAGGTACAGTATTAGTAGTAACCTCACCTGTTTCTTTGCACTTCTTCGCTTTTTAGCAAAGCTACTGGAAAGTTTGAGATCTTGCCCATGGCGCATGTTATATTCCTAGTGTTTTCTGTGACGTTCTTTCCACAAATGTCAGTCCAGTTCCTGATTTCACAGGATTCATTGTTTTCTGTGGCTTTAGTTAATTCTTAAACGGGGTAAGCTACTCAAGGATTTAACCAAATGCTTGGTGTATTGTAATTGAATTAGGGTTGGTTATAATTTTGTTAAAATTGAGGTTCAGAGCAAAACAGAGTGGAAGGTGGAGTTCCCCCAGACCCCCTCTCTCTGTAAATGCACAGCCTCCCCCATGACCAGCATCCCCGCCAGAGCCCGATGTTTGTGACAGCTGACGGACCAACACTGGGACATTATGAACGACAGGCCGCAGGTGACACCAGGGCTCACTGTCGGTGCCGCACACCCTGTGGGTTTGGACGAATGTCACGGACAGCGATCCACCATCATAGCGTGGCACAGAGCAGTTCCTGGCCCTCCTGACCCTCCGTGCTCTGCCCAATCACCCTCCCCCACCCCGGCCACCGCAGATCCTCCTTCCGCCTCCGCGGTTCTGCGGTTTCCAGAACGTCCTAGACCCGGAACCACACGGTGTGCGGCCTTCTCAGCCCAGCTGCTCTCACCCAGGGATGTGCCGCTGAGGTTCCTCCGTGTCTCTGCCTGGCTCGATAGTTTTTATTTGAACCTCCCTCCAGGGAGAGCACATCCTTTTCATCCTTACATCTCTCAAAAGCTGATGAGCACAGTGTTTGTGTACCAGGCGCCCCGAGTAACCTGGCGAGTTGAATTCTAGGTACACCTCCCTTCTCTCTCTCTCTCTCTCTCTTTCAGCAGAAGCAAAAGTGGTTATTTTACTTCCTCAGGGAGTTCTCAGAAATGCTAGTCCAGTTCCTGAACTTTTTTTTCTAAACAATTTTAGTCCGTTTGTTTCGTATGTACAGACGCTCCCAAGCCAAGACAGCTCAGTGAAAAGTCAGCTATTAATCATATTTCCGGGAGCTGTTCTCCCTTCTCCAGTGCTTCGTAAAATGGAGCTTTAACAAAAATTCCCCAAGCGGCTGGCTCAGAGCTTGGGCTTTTACTCGGGGAAGTTTTAGATGTGCCCCAGCTGGAGAGCCCTGTTCCTGATTTCCTAGAATTTTGAGGTTCAGATTGCTTAAGCAGAAAAGGCAAATCCAACTTCAGAAACCAGATTCTGGGAAGGAGACAGGCACTTCTGCGTCTCCTGAGTCCAAAATAAGACATCTGTGACGGGGTCACTCTGTGCGGGGGCGTCCCGGGCACTGTGGGGGATGAGCAGCCTCCCCGGCCCCGTGTGCTCGATGCCAGGAGCACCCCAGGGGTCCCCAGACGTGGCCCAGCTTCTCCGGGGGCAGAGTGGCCCCAGGGAGACCTCCAGCGGAGCTGGGCACTGGGCACAGCACCCTGGAGAGAGTGCAGTCCGTGAGTGGACGGGCCTGGCCTGCTGTGGACGCGCAGTGTCCCCTTCAGACAAGGGTCTTCGCAGAGTCAAGTGCAGGTCCTGAGTATCCTGATGCTAAAAGGAAGTTTGGACAGCCGGTGGGGGAGTCCGTGTTAGGACGGCAGTGAGGGGCTCTGCTTCTCATGCCCTGCCCTTCCTGACGTGCAGGCCTCTGCTCGGTGAAACAGGCGGGGGGCCTCGCGAAGAGGCGCAGCTCCCGAGCTGACACCGGCATCCCTGCCAGCTCGCTGGCTGTCCCCCAGGTGACGTGGTTTTGTCAAACATATTTCAATATTTGTCCCCGTGGTGGAGGAGGCACAGGGGGAGGCGTAGAGTCTGTGCGGGCCCGTGTGCACCCAGCGCTCCCTCCGCCCTGGTGCGGCACAGGGGGGAGGCACAGGACGCCTGGGCTCGCATCCAGGCCCCCCTCCTATTTGCTGTACGCTCTGACTCTGACGTCCTTCCTGCCTCTCCCGGCTTCTGGGGGTCCCAGGTAATCCTAGGCGCCCCTCAGCTTGTAGACCTGTCACCCCCTCTCTGCCGCTGTGGTCGCATGGCCCACTTCTCCATGTGTCCGCGTCCAGATTTCCCTGTTCTTACAAGGATGCTTGTCATCGGGCTGGGGCCACCCTATCCAGTGTGACCTCATCTTTATATCTGCAAAGACCCTATTTCCAAAGAGGGTCCCATTCACAGGTGCCAGTGGTATGTTTTGGGGGACACGATTCAACCCATAACGGGCGGATGGGGAGTGACTGCTGATGGGCACAGGGTTTTTTTTGAGGTGATGAGAATGTTCTAGAATTGTAGTGATGTTTGCTCTACTCTGATTTTACTAAAAGCCACTGAATTGTATACTTTAAAATTGTATACTATTTACAGTACGTGAATTATGTCACAACTGATTATAAAATAAAAGGGTTGTCATGAGGGCTGAAGTACGCAGAACCCCTTGATAGCACCTGGCCTGGTGTGGTCTCAGCAAACCACTTCCTGCCTTCCTACAAAACAAATTGGGGAACTTCACCCCAGAAGCAAAGACATGAGGGCCAAGTGCCAACAGAATGCCGCACCCCGTGGTGGGGGGCTGGAGCCACCTTCCTGTGAGTCCTGCAGGACGGCAGGTGGCTTCCCGCCCAGGGAGCAGTGCTGATATTTAAAAATCAACGTTGAGATGGTGGAAGACAGCTCTGGGGTGCGGCCTTCTTGGGCAGGACTGATCCTTGGGCTTCGAGCATCTTCTAGCCAAACACTCGGCTGCCCGGCCGGGAGCCAGGGTCTGCATGCTGGTCTAGAACACATGGGGCCGACCTGTGCAGTTGGGGCCTGTCCGTCTAGACCCCCCGCTCCAGCACAGTGTCCCCGGAGCGGGGGCGCGGCCGCGGCTGAGGCAGGATGTGGACGCACCGGAAGGAAGTGGCAGGGGCCGCGCTGCACCTCCCCGGGAGGGTCATGCAAGGCAGCTGCTTGGAGGAACTGTGTTTTGTTTGGTTTTCAGAAAAAGAGAGGGGGAAGAGGCTGTGTGTTGGGGCTGGGGAGTTTTGTCATCTTACCTTCATCGGTCTAGAAGTTTCTAAGTACCGCCCACTTTCGTCTGAGGGAAGAACCTGGGCCACCAGCGGAGCCCTTAGCGTTGAACCCCCAGAAGCCCGTCCCACCTTCCCCTGCGCCGTCCTCGGATGTGTCTGGGAAGAGCCAGGAACCAGGGCTGGGGGCTGGCGATGGGGGGTCGCCTCCTTCGGCGCCTCTCAAGGCAAAGGCACGCTGAGGTGGCTGGCCAGCCCTCAGCCATGGGGCGCGTGTGTCCCCATAGAAAGCCCTTTGCATGTGAGGGGAATTCTACCCATCAGGGGAGTTTTGCAGAAAATCCTCACACATTCTGGGAGGAGACAGAGAGCGAGCATGAGGCCTGTGAGCCCTCCCCCCATCTTCCAGAACTGGCCTGGTGCGCGTCTGGTCCCTGGCATGGAGGCACGCGGACCCTGTCGTGCCCCTGAGGCCCCCTCCCATCCCACACGGCCCGCTTCTGTGCGGGTCGCGGGTCCCCAGGTGACGTGGTGGCAGGCCAAGCTCCCAGAGCCACCCCGAGAGGCCCCAACAGCGGGGCAGTGGCGGGTGCCTTTCCCCTGTCCTGGGATTGCTGCCTGGGTGCAGCTTAGCTGCGGGGTACGTGAGGAGCCCGGGGATCAGGCGGCGCTCGGCAGGAGCCGCGGTGGCCCCAGCCCGGCCGGACGAAGGACGCAACCCCCACCTCGTCTTCTCAAGCAGAGGGGTGTTTGCAGGTTGAAATGAGACCGTGAGTGAGGAAGTACGCGAGCCCTGCTGTCAGGCGGCAGGGGCACAGGTGACTTGCTCTTCCCGTCGGCCCGCAGGGGGTTGCTGCCCCTTGACCTGCACCCAGGGTGGCCTGAGGGTGGCCAAGTTCACGGATTAACCACCGGGGCAGGTAGGCAGGCTGCTTGGGCGTGATCGGTCACAGGTGGGCCCGGGGTCCCCACCGGCCTGTCCAGCGCACCCGCCCACGGTGCGGAGGGGCCCTGGGCTGCAGGGGGGCGAGTGTGGCTGCGCCCTGTGCTCCGAGGTGCCACCTTCCCACCGCCCAGGCCCTGAGTGCCTGGGCCTGTGTCCGGGCCTGGGACCTGGAAAGCACCCCCACCCGTGTGTGCAGGGGTGCAATAGGGGAGCGGCCCCGGCCCGGGGGGTAGCTGGCCCTGACTTTGGGGTGAGACCGATGGACACCTGGCTCATGGACAGCTGCTTTGCCATGGTGGCGTGTGTCCTGGCAGAAAGGGTGGTGGCTCCACCCACGTAGCCCCGGGTTCGAGCTCCAGGTCCTCCCTGTCCGGTGTCGGAGCTAATCCTTAACCGGTAGCGCCGAGTCACTGTCTTTAATGCAGGGTCTTTGACTCTGCCCCCACGGGGCACTGGGCAGTGTCCTCACGACTGGGGGTGCTGCTCACCCCCCACAGCGCCTGGGACACCCGATGTTAGCAGGGCCCAGGGGGCAGACCCGGTCCGGGCCCGTGTTCCCTTCTGCTCGGTGTGGCTGCCGCGTCCTCGGAGGGTGGCCAGGAAGTGCCCGGCCGGGAGCGGGCGCAGCAGGAAGTGACAGGAGCGGCCGTGGGGAAGCAGGTGAAAGCACCTGTGTTCACGGCCCCACGTCCCTCTTGCTTCAGAGTGGGCCTTGCCTGGAGTCACCCACGTGGACTCACACCCCGCGTGGCCTTCCGTGTCTGGCTCCCTCCCTGAGCGTCGTGGGCTCGGGGTCCGTCCCCAGGGCTGCGCGTGTGGGCGCCTGGCTCCTGCTCGCGGCCGCAGGATGCTCCGGTGCGTGGGGGACACAGCTTGTTCACACGTCACCTGCTATGGACGTTTGGGTTGTTTCCACCCTGGGGTGATGATCACGAATTGTGCTGCTGCGAAGTGTGTAAGTTTCTGTGTGGATGTTTGTTGTCACTTGTCTTGGGGGTGCACCCGGGAGGCGGCCCCGTCTAACTGCTGGGCTGTTTCCCCAGCGGCTGCCCCGTCTTAGGCTCCGCCCGGCCACACACGAGGGGTCCGATTTCTGCGTGTCCTCATGGGCCCTGGTGATTGTCCTTCGTGGTGACAGCCGTTCTCATGGAGAGTGGTGGTTCCCTCCCCTTCTCGCTGGGGTCTCTCCCGTCCCTCTGGCCCCATTGTCCTTGGCCAGCTCTTCCGTCCCTGATGCTCACCTCCGGTGTTCTGCATGGTTTATGCTGCCTCGAGCGGACCTCCCAGCACCCTTGCTGCACAGCTGGGCCCAGAAGGTGGTCGGGCTTCGCCGGTCAGCGCAGAGAAGGGGAGGCCTCGGGCCCACGTGTACCCAGGGCCTGGCTGATGTCGCTCACAGCTGCTCTAGCCAGTGCTCATTAGGATGCCCTGCGTAGCCTGGGACTGTTGGCTCCTCAGGGTTCCCGGGGCTGCTGTAACAAGTGATCACAAATTTCATGGCCTAAAGCAAAACGGATCTGTCATCTCACGGTTCTGGAGGTCACAGTCAAAATGGCACAGGCAGGGCTGGTCCCCCTGGGGCTCCAGGGAGACCCGGCTCCGGCCTTTTCTTGGCCCGCGGCCCCCCCTCCATCCTCACTGCCAGCTGCACAGGGTCTGCCCATCTCTGGGACTCCCACCCTCTGCCTCCCCCTCGTGAGGACGCCGGGCCCCCTGGAAACCCAGGGTCACCCCCACCTCGGGGCCGTGACAAGGTCCCCTCTGCCGCGTGAGGGGACACGTCCCAGGTCCCGGGACCACAATGGGGAGGTCTCTGGGGCCTTTATTCTTCCTACCACGTCCTCTCCCCTGACCAGGGCACATCGGGCCATCTTGAGCCCTGTGAGCAGGGGTCCCGGGGACACACCGAGGGCGAGGCCGACGCTGGCCAGGTTGGGCAGCCATGGCGGGGCGGGGGGGGGTCGCTCCATCTCTGCTGCCGCCTCCCATCCGGCCCCCACACCCCTCGGTGACCCCAGGAGGACCAGCTCTCGAGGCCCTGCACGAGTGTTGCGGTCCCTCAGCCCCAAGCACCCCGTGGGTCTGCACAGCCGCGGGGGCAGTCGTCCGGCCCCAGCACCGGTTTAAGCCATTGGCACATTTAGTGTGGCGTCTGGAACGCCATCGCCGGCATGGGGGGCCAGCCTGGCCTTTGGCCACAGGGTGTCGGCCGAGTAGGCGAAGGAGCACGGGCACACTGCCGCTGCTTCCCGCGTGGAGGGGCACCGGCTCTCGGGAGCCGCGCCTGTGGCAGTCGGGACGAAGCTCTTACCGCACGCTTGCTGGCAGCCGGGTGCCCCTGTTGTCAGCCTGACAGCTTCGTCCCGGGGACCCCGTGTACGCTCGCTCGGCTCCGCCGTTGGCCGAGGTGCTGACATCGAGCCGGGCACTCTCTGCGGAGGCCACCCTGGGTCCAGGGGGTGAGGGGCGTCCCATAGAAGCAGAGGTCGGGGGCTTCCAGAAGCCGGGAGAGGCAGGAGCCCCCAGGAGTCCCATTCCAGATGTGGAACCTGCAGAACTCTCTGCAGTCAGGCTGCGAGGAGCCCGGGGTCTGGTGGGTTGCTGCAGCAGCGTGCTGGGGCTGGAGGGGCGGGCCGCCTGACAACCAGCCAGTCCCGAATCAGAGGGATGAACCCCACAGTTTAAGCAGAGAGAAACCAGGCAGGCATTTGCTGTAACGTAGACGGTGACTTGGGCGCAGGGCGTGCGATGGGGAGTGGGGCCACCGGCGGGTCCTTCCACTTCTCCGTTGTCTGCAGACTTCCCCTTCAGTGCCTTGTGCCTGGTGAACTGCCAAGACCCCCACCCCGCCGGCCCCTCGGCGCCCGGCCTCCCCTGTCCCAGCCGCCGCTGTCCCAGCCCTGCCCACGCTCCCGGGAGCCGTGGTCCCGTGTTGGACAGGCCAGACCCAGACGGGCTCGTCCAGGCTTCTGAGACGGGCAATGCGGTGGAGGGTGTCCCCCCAGAATTCATGTCCGCCCTTTGGGAATGGGGTCTTTGCACACGTCATCGGGCAGCAAGACGAGGGCGTCCTGGATTAGGGTGGGCCCCGATGCAACGAGGAGATTTGGGTGCAATGCGGGAACACAGAAATTATCCTTTCTCGGCTCTGGAGGCCAGTGCCCCAGCCAGAGCGTGGGCAGGGCTGGCTCCTTCAGAGGCCGTGGGGACGGCGCTCCTGCCTCCGCCCTCATGCAGCCTTCTCCCGCGTGTCTGTGTCTCCTCTTACCAGGACAGTTGTCATCACACTAGGGGCACCTGGATGATCCAGAAGGAGCACAGCCCAAGATCCTTAATCACGTCTGCAAAGAACCTTCCTCCAAATGAGGTCCCGTTTGTAGGTCCCAGGGACGTGGGCCTCTCTGCACGGAGGCCACCACGAACCCGCCGCGGCCCCCTTAGCCTCTGTGCGGATTTCCACACTCCGTCCCGCTGTACGAGAAAGCCTCCGGGCACGGGAGAGATGCCTCCAGCTCTGGCTTGTCGGGAGCTGTCTCTGTGTCTTCTGCTCTGAGGCAGTTGGGACCTGCCATGGACCATTTTGTCCACGGAGGAACTGGTGCCGTCTTGGTGAAACTGAAAACCGCGAGTCCTGGGAGCCTCCCGGTCCGGCCCCCTGGTGCTTCCAGAGCGGGGTCTCCAGAAACAGCTGACAGGTCCTCCCCTTTCTGTGTTGCAGGTCTCAGCGAGGGCCTGGGGCCCAGCGAATCTCCGTCGCCTCGGCTGCTGCCTGACGCGAACATCCTGCCCGGGCCCCTCTGCAGAGGCGTCGCCAGGGAGCGCGCTGACCGGGCAGGGCGCCGAGATGTCCAACCCCTTCCTGAAGCAAGTTTTCAACAAGGACAAGACCTTCCGCCCCAAGCGCAAGTTCGAGCCGGGCACCCAGCGGTTCGAGCTGCACAAGAAGGCCCAGGCGTCGCTGAACGCGGGGCTGGACCTGAAGGTGGCCGTGCAGCTGCCCCCCGGCGAGGAGCTCAGTGACTGGGTGGCCGTGCACGTGGTGGACTTCTTCAACCGCGTCAACCTCATCTACGGCACCATCGGTGACGGCTGCACGGAGCAGTCCTGCCCGGTCATGTCGGGCGGCCCCAAGTACGAGTATCGCTGGCAGGACGAGCACCAGTTCCGCAAGCCCACAGCGCTGTCGGCCCCCCGCTACATGGACCTGCTCATGGACTGGATCGAGGTGCAGATCAACAACGAGGAGCTCTTCCCCACCCACGTCGGTGAGTCGGGGGGCCGGGCAGGGCCATGGGGGGCGCCAGGGCATTTAAAGTGTGTGGTTTAGTGGCGTTTAGGAATACGTTCGCAGACTTCCAGAACATTCCACCACCGCGAAAGCAACCTGGTCCCCATCAGCCGTCATCCCCACCCCCCACCCCAGTCCCGGCTCCCACCCTCTCCTCTCTGTCTGCGTGGACAGGACTCCTCTGGGGACCTCCTGGGAGTGGGGTCCTGCGGGATGTGTCCTTCGGGGTCTGGCTCCTCTCACTGAGCCCAGTGTCCTCGGGGTCCATTCACTCTGGTTGTTAGTACATTCACTGAGTTGTGCAACTCACTACTATCTAATTCCAGAACATTCCATCACCTGCAGGGAATCCCTTTCCCCAGAGTAGTCCCTCCCCATACCCCCCCAGCCCCGGCCCCCATGAGCCCCCTTCCTGTCCGTGGATGAGCCTGTTCTGTGCGTGTCACCCACGTGGACTCACACCCCGTGTGGCCTTCTCTGTCTGGTTCCATCCCTGAGCGTCGTGGGCTCGGGGTCCGTCCCCGGGGCCGCACGTGTGGGCGCCTCACTCCTGTTCCTGGCCAAGGGACGTGCCTGCGTGTGGGGGACACATTCTGCTTTAAGTTAAGGACCCTGAGATGGGAGATGCCCCTGGATCATCCTGCTGAGCCCTGAATGTCATTACAAGGTCCTCATAAGAGGGAGGCGGGGGAGATTGGACACGCGAGAGGAGAAGGTGGTTTGACAGCAGGGAAAGGAGGAAGGGGCCGTGAGCTTAGGAATGCTGGCAGCTTCCAGAGGAAGCAAGGAGACGGATTCTCCCCGGAGCCTCCAGAGGAACGGTCCTGCCGGCACCTCGACCCCGGCCCGGTGACACGGACTCAGACTGTGAGAGATGCATGAGTTGTTTAAGCCGCTGAGCTGGTGGTAGTCTGTGACGGTGGCACTGGGAGACTCCCCTCAGTGGCTTTCACTGCCACCATCGGCGTTGACGTGGCGTCCCGGAACACCAGTCAGGCAAACAGGTTTCCGGCCCATTCTGCACCCGCTCCAGCTTCTCCCCTGGGGCGCCCCCTCGCCGCCTGCACCGGAAAAGGGCTGACACTGGCAGAGGGCTTTCAGGGACCATCTGGGGAGAAGCCACCCCAGACTCGTCCTTTCCCAAACTTGGGATTCCCAGTGGCCCTTCCATCAGGTTGCCGGGTCCGTGGGGCAGCCCGGAGTCCACGTCGTGTGACTCCCCGCCTCGTTAGAATCCCCTCAAGTCCCACCAGCTCCTCAGGGGTCAGCACCCCAGAACGTGAGACGCCGCGCCTGCCCCTCGCCCATGGAAGGTGAATCCCTAGTTTACCAAACTGGATGCTGGTGAGAGGCAGAGAAAAGGAATTGGGCAGGTGCCACACGGCCGTCCAGCGGGACTCTGAGGCCAGGCCGCCGTTCTTCGGGCTCTCAGCACCCCTGGCCTCTCCTACATGCTCACATCGGGGGGCCGGCCTGGCCTGGGCCATACCTGCCGGCCCTGTTTCAGGACCCCAGCCAGGTGGCCAGAAGGACGTGCTTCCCACAGGCGGCCGTGTCTCTCTGCTTCCTGTCTGTGGTGCTTCTGAGAATCGTGGCTGGGTACGCCTCAGGGTCAGATGTGTGGCTTGGCAGAGGGGACGGGTCACGTCACATGCCGGCCCCCGTGTTGGTTCTGCTCACACCGGTACACCCACTTAGGCCTCCAGCCACTGGCCTGTGCTCTTAATGTTAGACCGGCGGGCACACCTGTCCTCATGGGGACCAGATGGTGAACCTCTCCGGCTTCACAGGCCAGTCTGTGTCTTGACCACTCGGATCTGCACCGTAGGCCAAAAGACCCCAGAAGCAATTTGTAAACAAACAGGTGGCTCTGTGCCCCCATTAAACTTCATTTATAAAAGCAAGCGGTGGGCCAGGCGCGCCCTGTGTGAGTATCGTTGCAAGCCCGGGCAGCGGCCGTTTCTGAGCCTGTCCCAGCCGGGCTCCCCCTTCACCCAGGCTTGCCCTTGGTGGCTGCCCGGCTGGGAGGGGGACACAGAGGGGGCAGCGTCAGCGTCGGACCCGGGCCCCGTGTAGGCTTGGAGCTGACCCAGGCATTCCATCCCGCCTTTCTCTGCTTCCCGTGGGCTTGACCCTCTTTCTGAGCTTATACCGTTTTATCCACCAGTCGTGGACCCGAGTGCATAGGGATTCCCACCCCCCGAGGGGACCTCCCACCACGTGGCCTTCAGGGGTCTGCAAGGACAGTAGCTGCTCCTCAGGTTCCCACAAATGTGGGTTCATGGACGACCGTTGGGGTTCATCTCTGCAGAGTCGAGTGACAGGGAAAACTCAGAGGTCTCAGTGATGCCGAGCAAACCTTCCACGGGGTTAGCGGCCCAGGAACTGGGCCCTGGTCACCATTCAGAGATGCTTAGCACCGACTGAAGACAAGTGCCCCTGTTCTGGGCCGAGAGGCCACCTGGGCCCAGACACCGAGGAGGGGTCCGGCAGACCCGTCCCGCACAGCTCACGGAGAGCCTTTTCTTTCCCGCTTGCCCTCGGCTCCACACCCGGCAGGCCTGCCCCGGTTGGAGAGCAGCCGCGCGGGCTCCGCCGTGTCGGGGACTGGCCCGTGCGCCCCGATGCTCGCTGCCGTCCAGGTGCCGTGAGCGAGCGCCTGGGGCACACAGCCTCCCGCGGCATCTCCGTGTGCACCCCCGGCTGTTAGCCCGCGGCACCTGCTGGTGCTCGCTGCGCCTGGCTGTGCCGTGGGACAGACACGTGCTCGGGCCGGGGGGGCGCCTAACACGCAGACTGCGCCCGGGGGGGCCGGCACGGGGACCCCCCATAGGGGCATTTCACCACAGTCAGGAAAAACGGAGCATTAAACCCACAGTAGGAGTTACAACGTGTGCACGTTCGCAGTTAAGTTGTGTCGTCGCTCGAACGTAGGTGACGTTACAAAGACGCGCTCGAGGTGGGGAGAAATACACCAAGTGAAAGATGTCAGACGGCAAAAATACGTTTTTACGGGTTGCCCCATTTTATTAGGAGAAATAAGCCTAACCAGAAATACACGCCCAGGGCCCAGAACCCGCGGTGGGGCTCGCAGATCCCCGGCCCGTGGACGCGGAGGGAAGGGGAGGGAGGGGGCGCTGCCCGCTCTGACGCGGGCCCGGGTCCCATGGGGAGGCGTGTGACCGGCGTGTCCCCTGCGGTCCTGGCTCCGCGGTGGGAGGGCGTCCCCGGTCCGCGAGGGCCGCAGGCCGGGGCCCGGGGTGGGGGTGCTTGCCAGCCTGCCTGAGCCCCTCGCCCTGTGTGTAGGCACGCCGTTCCCCAAGAACTTCCTGCAGGTGGTGAAGAAGATCCTGTCACGGCTGTTCCGCGTGTTCGTGCACGTCTACATCCACCACTTCGACCGCATCGCGCAGATGGGCTCCGAGGCTCACGTCAACACCTGCTACAAGCACTTCTACTACTTCGTCAAGGAGTTCGGCCTCATCGACACCAAGGAGCTGGAGCCGCTGGTGAGCGGGGCGGCGGGGCAGCGGGGGGCGTTGGGTCCGGGCAGCCCGGAGCGGACAGAGTGAGCCCAGGTGGGTTCCTCGGATTTGGGCCCAAGTTTGTGACACTGCGACCCTGGGCGTGGCCGCAGATGGAGGGGGTGCCGCTCGGATTCCCGGCACGTGGGACCCACCCGCTGGGGTGGTTTTGGGTTCCTTTTGCTCCCTGCTCCTGCTGGCGGGCCCGGTGGGGATGTGGCTGCCCATGTGAACACCCCGGCCCCTGCAAGAGGCAGAGGCCCTGAATCCTGGGGGGCTCCCCGGGGAGGTTCCTGCGGCTGCCCCCCTTGCCCTGTGGGAGACACTGGGGGGGTCTCCAGTGCCGTAAACAGCAGCGGCCTGGGGGGCTGGCCCGGGGCATCCCCGTCTCCCCTGCCCGCGTCCTCACTGCCTGGCCGGAGAGCAAGCAATGATTTATTTCTAATTGTGGTAAACTCCACATAAGTTAAAATCATCCGTTGTGAACTGAATGATTCAGTGGCACTTAATACATTCACAAAGTGCTACAACCATCACCATGCCTTCTAGTTCCAGAACATTCCATCGCCCCAGACGAAGCCCCATCCCCATTGGCAGGCACGCCCCAGCCCCCGCCCCAGCCCACGGCACCCTCGAACCCGCCCTCCGGCTGTGGGTTTGCAGCGGGAGCCGTGTCGACCCCAGCCCAGAGATGGGGCGATTCAGGCAGCGAGAGTGGCTCCCTGGGGCCCCTCCCCCACCGCTCTCCCAAACTGCTGTGGGCTTTTAGCGGGACCTGTGAGGTCAGAGGCAGCAGGTGGCTGCTCTCCAAGTACCCACCAGCTGCCACCACCACTGGTGACAAGGGTGGAGAACACCCCCCCCCAGGAGGTCCCGGTGAGGCCGGTGCTCAGAGCCCCCCAGGGCCATTCCAGGGGTGGGGATCTCCCCAAGCACAGAAATGCTAGAATGTTCCAGGGCCAGTGGGCCCTGGGCTTGCGGGTTGGCTGCTAGGGGACTGAGATCATCACTCTGGGGGTCCCCACGGCTTCCTTTGCGTGACCCCAGGACTCCCATGTGGGCTTTTTTTCTTCTTCTTGTTTTTTGTGGATTTCTCCACTGAGTCAGGTCTTTGAACTCTATTCTTGCCCAGTTTTCAACAGTTGTTGAATTACTCTTCACACAGCCTTTCCCAGTTTCTCTGGGTCCTCGCAGGCTCTGCCCATCAGTGGACCTTCCCAGAGCTGAAGTTACTGCAGGCATGTCTAATGGGGAGGAGGTTACTCTGAGCCGGTGGAATGTTCTGGAACTGGATAGACGAAGGGTACACGCCCTTGTGGCTGTGAATGCTGGTGAATTGTTCGCCTTACGATGGGTACTCTTATGGGACGGTCACCTCCATCCATGTATTACTTACAAAATACTGCAAATTGGAACCTGCAGTTTTGTGATCTGCTTGCTTTTCTCTTTTTGTTTTAACTTAGTGCCTTGATCTCCTTGTCATTTCTTCCACATCAATGCTTAGAGTTCTTTCTTTTTTTTTTTTAAGATTTTATTTATTTGGGGCGCCTGGGTGGCTCAGTCGTTAAGTGTCTGCCTTCAGCTCAGGTCATGATCCCAGGGTCCTGGGATCGAGTCCCACATCGGGCTCCCTGCTTGGCGGGGAGCCTGCTTCTTCCTCTCCCACTCCCCCTGCTTGTGTTCCCTCTCTCGCTGTGTCTCTCTCTTTCAAATAAATAAGTAAAATCTTAAAAAAAGAAAATAAAGACATGTCATGGGCGCCTGGGTGGCTCAGTTGGTTAAGCGACTGCCTTCGGCTCAGGTCATGATCCTGGAGTCCCGGGATCGAGTCCCGCATCGGGCTCCCTGCTCAGCAGGGAGTCTGCTTCTCCCTCTGACCCTCCCGACCCTCCCCCCTCTCATGTGCTCTCTCTCTCATTCTCTCTCTCTCAAATAAATAAAATCTTAAAAAAATAAATAAAAAATAAATAAAAATTAAAAAATTAAAAAAAAAAAAGATTTTATTTATTTGAGAGAGAGAGCGCACGTGCGCACCAGAGCAGGGGAGGGCCAGAGGGAGAAGCAGACTCCCCGCTGAGCAGGGAGCCCGATGTGGGACTCCATCCCGGGGCCCTGGGGTCATGACCTGAGCTGAAGGCAGACGCGTAACTGACGGAGCCCCCCAGACGCCCAGTGCTTCGAGTTCTTTCTGGCACCAGACTCTCGAGGCTGCCATCACCGGGTCTAAAGTGTATCATAGTATTCACCTTTACTTCAAGGCTGCTTTCCGGAAGTTTCCTTGCAGTGTCCAGTCGACTGTAGAAGGCACGGATCAGTACACTGTGGCCCCGGGCTGACCGCCTGGTTTTGTGAATAAAGTTTTATTGGCATGCAGGCAGTTAGTCGTTTCTGCGTTGCTGGGGCCACGCTCCCTCGACGGGCCGGGACACTGCCTCTCTGGCCCTTCCCAGGAGGCGTGCCGCCCCGGGCCCACAGCGCACTGTTACTGTCGCATTGTTTGTAAGGTTTGGCGTTAAGTGAGGCCCGCGGGCCCCTGGAGACCGGACCCCCTGCTTTTCCATCTGTGTGTGGTTTCCGTCCCTCTTGTGTCGATACATGACATCCTGCTTGTTCCTAACAGAGAGAAATGACCGCACGGATGTGCCACTGAGAGCCCCTCGGGCCCGCAGCCACCGAGGCCGCGCCCAGGGGACACCCGCGCTCAAGGGCCACGGCTCCAGAACACGGACCCGTGCTTTATAGAGAGCCCAGCCAGCGGGCGAGCTCGGTGCCGTGGAGGCTGCACTGAACGCCGGGGTGGAGTCCTCCCCGATCCCGGTGGGCAGCGCCGTGGGACTGCACGCAGCCATCCTGAGCCCGTCTCCTCGACAGGCGGCGAACTTGAACTCCGTGGTTCTGCGTGTTGAGCACCTGGGCACATGCACTTTGTGAACCACTAGCATTTGCTCTGTGGTTCGGCCCAGACCAGCCGCCGCGTGCAGCCAGCGCCCGGGGGCCCCGTGTCCGCTTCACGACTCGCACGACGGGGACCCCACACCTGCTCCCCAGCTTTCCCGGGCCCCTTCATGGATCGTGGGAGATTGGAGTTTTCTCCGTGTGAGCCCTCTCCCTCATGAATATCACAGGATGACTGTCCCGTGGAACCCCCTCCCGGGCTGGAACCTTTTGAATTTCGCCAAATGATGAGCTGGACTTAGCCTTCTGCAGATGCCTGCCAGCTTTACGTGGAAGCCCTGTGTTTGCGTGGCCCTGCGTGGCTACGAGACCCAAATCCCAGCGCTGTCTCCCGTGGACCTTGGGAGGGTGGCCATGGCCCCGTTGGGGCCACGCTGAAGTGACCCCCGGAGCCCGTTCTGCCTGTGCCTGCGCCCCGCCCGCGCGCAGCGTCCTCAGTGGCCTTCTCCGTGGCACCCTTCCAGCGTGGACCGCACCGGCTCGGAGTACCTCTGGGTGTTGGGTGCTCGCAGGAGTGAGGAGCACCATCACCCACGCCAGCAAGTGCAATTAACACGACCTTGGCCTCGGTCCTTCTGGAAACCCCCGGGGTCCAGCTCGAGGAGGCCCCTTCCAATCGAATGTAGCTCCCTTTAAGTGCAAAACCTCGGCCAAGCACCATGACCACTGTGTCCCCCAGGGCTGTGGGCTGTCCCCACAGCGCAGCCAGGTCAGGGAAGGTGGCAGGGACTCCTCTCCACCCTCCCTGCCCACGGCTCTTCCCGCACAAGCATCAGAATACACTGTGCCATCTTTGTACCCGCGTCTGCCGCTTGTCATTTCCACTTCCCTGGCCTCAGGGCCTGGTGTTGGGCCATGTCCCTGCCCTTGTCCCCGGGGTGCCCTTGTCCCCACCAGCTGAGGGCTCGTGGCTCGCCAAAGTGCCCCCAAATGGCTAAACAGATGCACAGAATCGGTGGGGTTAGGATTCCATGGGGTACAGCCTGGGTGGGGAGGTCAGAACTGAGAAACTGAGGCAGGCACATGCTCCCTCTCCCATTTCTGTTCTGTCTGAGCGTTTTTCCCGGCCCTTAAACACGATTTTAACTCGTGCCTTTCTGCTGTGCACGAGAGGGAGCCAGAAAACGACCCTTGTGCGGAGTAGATTAGGAGAGCGAAACCAGAGAGGGGTTTCCTGCCAACGAGCTCTGGCTGGGGGCACCTGATTCGTGCACCCTGAGAACCCTTTCTTCTGTGTGGGAAGTGGGATCGGATTGCGTCCTCTCAGGGGTCCAGGCTGGGGTCTCTGGCAAAATGGGAGCAGGTGGGGCGGGGGCCTGGGGCCAGGGCTGGCTGCTTGCCCCTAGAGGGCGCACCGTCTCCACGCGAGGGGAGCCGCCTCTCAGCAATTACGTTATTTGGAAAGACCTCAAGAAGCCATTGTTTCCTTACCCGCTGATTTTGCAAATGCACCACAACAGTTTCCAGAACCCACTAAGAATTTGGGAGCTGTTATTATTTGTAATGTCCCCCAAGGATGTCCCCATCCTGGCCCCCCCCCCCGGAACCTGGGACGTATCCCCTCACGTGGCAGAAGGGACCTTGTCACGGCCCCCGAGGTGGGGGTGACCCTGGGTTCCTGGGGGGCCCGGCGTCCTCAGGAGGCCCTCACGAGAGGGAGGCAGAGGGTGGGAGTCCCGGAGATGGGCAGACCCCGCGCTGCGGGCGGTGAGGATGGAGGGGGCGCCGCAGGCCAGGAAGAGGCTGGAGCAGGGGTCCCTGGGGGGAACAGCCCTGCCCACTCTGGGGTTTTAGGACTTCTGAGCCCAGAACTGAGAATCAGTCCATGTGGTTTTAAGCCCTAAGTTGGCAGTGACCTGTCGCAGCGGCCGTGGGAGGCTCAGACCCCTGTTAGAAGAAACGTTTTGCCCACAGAAGGCCTGGCACCCCTTGCCCTGGGCTACTGGGAATGCCAGAGTCAGAGGCCAGCCCCCAAGGGACTCCTCCCTCCATGCCCAGAGTCACTCATCCTCCCAGGGCGGGTCACCCCAGAACTTGTCCAGCCGGGAGAGGTGATGGGGGACAGGCGCCGGACTGGGAGGGGGTGGGAGAGGGCGGCAGCCGTGTTGCTGGGACCCGGCCAGCACACGAGGGACTGTCCTTCCAGTGGACATGACACAGCGCTCTTCTGCAGCTTGGCGGCTGCTTGCTGAGCCCTCTGAGATCAGGAGCCCCTGCTACTGGAAATTTCCCCCCGGGGGCAGCATTATCCCTAGACCCACGCTGGCCAGCGTAGCAGCTACGAGCCCCCGAGGACAGTGAGAACCGCTCAGCTTCTCAGTCACAAGAGCCCTGCTCAGCTGCATCCCCAGAGGCTCCTGGTCGGAAGCAAAGTCAAGGCAGGGACGGTTCAAATCCTCCCCGGTTCCTAACAACCGACGGCTAAGTCTGGGAACATGGTACTGGTCCCCGTCTTGACCACAGAGGGGAGAGGCAGAGTGGGGCCACACGTGGGGGCGGGCCGGGCTGATGCGGGGCAGGGCCCTGCGGGAGGCCGGGCCCAGCATGGGACACATCGCTCCTGGCTGTTGGCAGCACTTATTGGTGACAGTTCTCTAGTCAAATCTTTACAAATACCGCTGGTCATGGATGTAGGTAGAATGCCAGGGTTGGTGCCCATGTCAGAGGGCATCATGTGGTGGGACATTTCGAGGCACTGAGGCGTACCCTGCAGAAAGGGGGCCCCAATTTACGCTTCCAGCAACACGTTTCATGGATTCCATTCCCTTACATCCCCCCTCCCAACGCTGGATGGTAGGCCGTGTGTCATTTACCAATTTGATAGGAAAACATCCTCAATGCACTTGACCATTTATATTGCCAGTTTATAGCCTTTGTCCGTTTTTCCATTGGGAAGAGGTCTTTTCTTATTGGTTTATAAAAACTCTTTACATATTGGACTTACAGACCTTTTAAAATACTCGTTTATTCAAGCTCTTCTATATATAATTTGTCATATGTTACACAAATGTCTCCTGGTTTCTTGTTTATCTTTAACATCATTTATGATCATTTCAACATACTTTTTTTTTTTTTTTTTTTTTTTGAAGCTTTCACATTTTTGGTCATTCTTTTCCTTGATGTTTTCTACCCTTGGTGACAAGCTGACAAACTTGGGCTGGGGAAACCTTTATGCAAATATTCACTACTGTTTTCTTCCGCTTCTTATATAGTTTTCTTCTTTTTTTAAAATACTTTTTTAAAAGATTTTACCCATTTCTTTGACACAGAGAGAGAGAGGGAACACAAGCAGGGGGAGAAGCAGAGGGAAAGAGAGAATCTCAAGCAGACTCCCTGCTGAGCACAAAGCCCAACATGGGGCTTGATCCACGACCCTGACATCATGACCTGAGACCATGCTGAGTCAGACACTCAACTGACTGCACCCCCCAGGCGCCCCAGAAATGTTTATTTTTTTAATAACTGGGAACCCCCTAATCCAGCATAGTGTGATCCTTCCACACAGAGCAGAAATGCTACTTACTTCCACAGCGCTCCGTTTCTGGGGTTCCTAGTTTGCTCCCTCCGGTTTTAATGTACCTTGTAAACTAGAGTAATTACAATATCTGGCATCATCAATTCCTCACTATTATTGTTTTTTAATATTTTCTGGACTATTTTAAGTACATAGTCCAAATGAACTTTAGAATATTCTTTTAAGTTCCCAAAACATTGCTTCTGTGACTTTGGTGAAAATCGTCCATTTCCAAAACAGTGTGTGTGGGCCCAGGTTCATTCTGGAAGGTAGTTTGGTCCCTGTGGCCTCGCACAGCTTTCCATTTACCCCAGCTACACACGTCCCTCTGTCATTTCCAGCACGTGGCAGCTCTGTGCTTCATTTCCCTTTTTTTTTTCCTTCATATGATTTTTTAAATGGTATATGTGACATCCTGTAAAAATCGCCATTTTAGGGGCTCCTGGGTGGCTCAGTCACTGGGCGTCTGCCTTTGGCTTGGGTCATGATCCCAGGGTCCTGGGATCGAGCCCCGCATCGGGCTCCCTGCTTGGCGGGAGGCCTGCTTCTCCCTCTCCCACTCCCCCTGCTTGTGTTCCCTCTCTGTCTGTCTCTGTCAAATAAATAAATAAGATCTTAAAAAAAAAAAAAAAGAATTTTTTTAAGATTTATTTTTAAGTAATTTCCATACTCGGCATGGAACTCGAACTTACAACCCCAAGATCAAGAGTCACACGCTCCACCAACTGAACCAGTCAGGCACCCCTGAATATATTTTTCCCTTTTTTAAGATTTTATTTATTTATTTGAGAGAGTGCAAACAGGGGACAGGGATAGAGGGAGAGGGAGAAGCAGACTCCCTACTGAGCAAGGAGCCCGATGCGGGGCTTGATCCCAGGACCCTGAGATCATGACCTGAGCCGAAGGCAGACTCAACCCACTGAGCCACCCAGGTGCCCCCCATATTCATTTTTTAAGGGCAGAATCTATAGATACCATTTCATAGATGATCATACTGGCAAAATTAAGTTCAAGGTGCTTATATATATGTGCATATACGTTTATATATATATACACACACAGTTAATCACTAATAAAATGTAAAACAATATATATCCTTTTAGATTAGAGAGACAAAGACAGGAAAAACAGCATCTACAAAAGATCGAAAATTCAGAAAACAGCAAGGATGAATATTTTATTTTTTAAAGGATTTATTTAGAGAGAGAGAGAGATCGCGTGTGCAAGCAGGGTGTAGGGGCAGAAGGAGAGGGAGAATCCCAAGCAGACTCCCCACTGAACACGGATCCCACACCCGAGATCACGCCTGAGCTGAAATCCAGAGTCGGATGCTCAACTGACTGAGCCACCCAGGCGCCCCAAGAATGAATATTTTAAAGCATAACACAAGATTAGGACATTAAAAACACATCAGTCATGGGCCAGGGGCTAAATGGAGCCCACCACCTGTTTTTGCAAATAAAGCTTTATCAGCACCCAGCTCTGCTCATTCATTTGCCCGCGATCTAGGGCATTCTTGCACTACAATGGCAGAGATGGGCAGCTACAAAAGAGACCCCGAGCCCCCGGAGCTGAAAATAGCCGCTCCAGGCTTTTGCAGAAAAAGTTGGCCACTTCCCGATGTGGAGACACAGGCTGATTCTCCTGTTAAAATGCAAGAACCTCACAGAGGGGTCAACCCAAAACCTTCACACTTTCTTCTTTTCAGACAAACACAGTGGTGATGCTTGCACAGCTCTGAATGTACTGCGGCCCCCCTGATAAATAAAGCTTTATCAGCACACAGCCCGAGCTGTACACTTTCAATGGGAGAGTCTTAACGGTATGTGATTTCTAGCCACATAAAGCTGTGATAAAAAAAAAAAAGACACACAACAGTTCAAAGCAGGTCAGGCAAAGTTTTATCAAAGCAAAGCAAACCATGAGAAAGCAGGAATTGCAGTATTAATATATATAAGACACAGTACAGTTGACCCTTGAGCAACAGTGGGTGATTTGGGGCCGCGAACCCCCACACAGTTGAATATTCCACATATAACTTTTGACTTCCCCCAGACCTAGCTACTGACAGCCTACCGTTGACCAGCGGCTTCAGCGATCACATTAACAGAGGACTAACACGTACTGTGTGTGTTCTAGGTTCTCTATCCCGTGTTTTCACAACAAGCTGGGGAAAGAAAACGTTATTAAGAAAATCACAAGGGGGGCACCTGGGTGGCTCGGTCGGTTGGGCGTCTGCCTTCGGCTTGGGTCATGGTCCCGGGGTCCTGGGATCGAGCCCCGTGTCGGGCTCCCTGCTCCGCAGGGGGCCTGCTTCTCCCTCTCCCTCTGCCTGCCGCTCTGCCTACTTGTGCTCTCTCTCTCAGATAAATAAATAAAATCTTTTTAAAAATAAACAAGTAAAATAAATAAGAACCAAAGAAACCTGTCAGGGCTACACTTATAGCAGTAAAACCAGAAATTAATAGCCAGGCGTTAAACAAGTCTCAGCCACTGGAACATACAGCGCCCTCTCCTGAGTCCCTCTGGAGCCGGGGAACAGCCTCAGTCTTAAGGGACGAGCCCTTAAGTAGCGGAGGGTCAGACAAAGTCTGTGCACATCAGCTGCACTGTGTAAGCTGCAGCTTGCACACACACGTCTTCAAGAGCCGCTGCATTAGCTGTTTGTTGTTCGTAACGAGTCAGCTGTATCAGTCAGCTACTGCTGCGTAACAAATCACCAAAGCAAAGCCACTTGAGACAGCACGCGGTTGCTATCTCACGGTTTCCATGGGCCGGAGCCCCCTGCTCAGGCTGCTGGCAAGGTGTCTGCAGGGGCTGGGGTCCCACCTGGAGGCTCCACTGGGGATGGATCTGCTTCCAAGCTTCCGTGGTTGGTGGCAGGAGTCGGCTTCCTGCAGTTGCAGGACTGAGGGCTTCAGTGTCTTGCTGGCTGTCCAGCAGAGGCCCCCTCAGCTCCCTGCCCCACAGGCCACCCCGGCGTAGCCACGTGCTCCACCAGAGCCCGAGGGGGCCAGACGAGCACTCCCACCTGATGTGACCGTCACCCCACTCACTGGTCAGAAGCGAGTCCTGGGTCCCACCCACACTGAGGGAAGGGGACCGAACAAGGGCACAGCCACCAGGAGGCGGTCAGTCACTGAGGGGAAGCGATGGTCCTTGAATCCCACGGTGTGACTGCTAGGTCATACTCCATCACGTGACAGGAACACAGAGCAGGTGGCCTTTGAGGACATGAAGGTGGTTGGAGCTGCTTGTTCCTAGAGAGAGTACTGCTCCTGGAACATTCTGGATGTTTCCTCCTGCACCCACCTGGGGAGGGTCTCTCTAGACCAGGGTCTGTCCCCCCAGCACTGCTAACATTCAGGGCTGGATCATTCTCTTGAGGGCGTCCCAGACACTGTGGGGGCTGAGCAGCCCCTCTGGCCCCGGCCACTGGACAGCAGGAGCACTCCCCCATCGGGACGACCACAGACGTCCCCAGACGTGGCCCCGTGACCCCTGGGGCAGAACCAGGGCCAGCTGCAAAGGCTGTAGGGGAAGTTCCTGGCTCAGGAGGCTGGCGCCTTCCCCGTCAGCCACGACTTCACACCCTCCCAGCACGGTCTCCCAGCATGTCTTGTAACATTTCTTGTGAGCGAGGTGTTCTCTCAAACGCCTTGTTTCCTGTTGCCAGTGTTCTTCAAAAGCACGGTCCCGGGCTCAGCTCTCGATGTGCAGCGTAGCCGACTCCCGGCCCCCGTGGGCTTCCTGCTCTGTGTTCATGCAGAGATTCTTTCTGTCGCTGACCTGCCGTGGCCAGGAAGTGTGCCAGGCCCTGGCTGGCGTCTGCGTGCCGTCCAGGCTCATGGGACCGCGGGCTGCCCTTCATGTCCGCCCAGCACGGCCGTCCCCCTGTCCCCAGTCACCACGCTCCATCACAAACCACCAACGTGCCGGCTTCTGCTGTTGTTAAACATCATTAATAAGATGGCGTTGGCGTGCTACCCAAGTCACCCATCTGAAGTGAACAGCGGTATTTGGCAAAATTGTGCAATCATCACCTCAGTCTAGTTCCCGAACATTCTCACCACCCTAAAAGCAGCCCTGTCCCCATCAGCTGTCACCCCCCCATCTACCGCCCAGCCCCCGCCCCCGCGAGCCCCCTTCCCGTCCGTGGATGAGCCTGTTCTGGACGTGTCACCCACGTGGACTCACACCCCACGTGGCCTTCCGTGTCTGGTTCCCTCCCTGAGCGTCGTGGGCTCAGGGTCCGTCCCCGGGGCCGCGCGTGTGGGCGCCTCGCTCCTGGTCACGGCCGAGGGACGCCCCCATGTGTGGGGGGGATGCGTTTGTGCAATTGTCAGAGGTTTGGGCCACTGCCACCTTTGCTGTCCTGAGCCACAGGCAGCGTTTTGTGCAGGTCTGCTGTTTTGAAGCCACCGTTTACCCCACAGTCTTCTGACCTCTGATGCTACTGCTGGTCACCACCCGGGGCGGGGGGGGGCGTTCCTGGATATTTCTGGAGCCATCTGCCCTTCTTTCCAAACCAAAGACAGCGGATGAAAAACAAAACCAGCTGCTCCGCTTTGCCCTCCCTGCTGTGGGCCTCTCGTCCCTGGATGGGAAATCTGCTCCCAGGAAGGCCCCCCGGGGCAACAGCCCTGTCTGTCCTGAGCAGACCCGGGGGGGGGCTGGCCCCCCCAATTCTGCTGCCCGGCCCCAGGTCTGTCCGAGCTCCCAGGAGACGCCGGGTTGACCTGAATCTCACACTGGTGACACTTGGCATGTTCCAGCACTTTGCAGGGACATGGAGATGGAGTCAAGTGGTCACCCTGCTCGCCCCCCAGGGGGACCCCAGCGCTGACTTACTGTGGTGCTGGTTTTCCCTCTCACCAGGCCCTGGGCCCTAAACCTGGCCTCCACGAGGGACGGGCACAAGGATGGCTGGGGGCTACAGCAAGTCCCTGGTCCGTCGTGGCACAGGAGGTGGCCCCGAGCCCAGGGTCCCCGTACCCACCCCACATCTGTTGGCCCTTTCCCCGCCATCCCGCCCTTTTCCTCACTTCATGTGAGCAGTTCTTCCCGCCTGTTCTCCGGCTCTGCTCTGGGATGAGCCACGAGTTCCAGCCAGCAGCCAGGCCAGGGCGAGAACGGGCATTGTGGGGGCACCTGGGTGGCTCAGTCGTTGAGCGTCTGCCTTCAGCTCAGGTCATGATCCCAGGGTCCTGGGATCGAGCCCCGCATCGGGCTCCCTGCTCCGTGGGAGGCCTGCTTCTCCCTCTCCCACTCCCCCTGCTTGTGTTCCCTCTCTCGCTGTGTCTCTGTCAAATAAATAAATAAAATCTTAAAAAAAAAAAAAAACGGGCATTGTGGTGGGAGTCCTGGAGGAAAGACCCAGAGCAGGCGGACTCCACCCCACGCTCTGTCTGTCTGTCCGTCTGCTCCCCACAGGCCGCCAGGGAGTCATGCTGGTGTGTCTGAGCGGCCGCAGAAGGCCGGGGCAGCTCATCCCTCAGGGTCAGCCTGGCTCAGGGCACCGTGGTTGGCTGGGTCTGCTATAACAAACCACCCAAACTCCGTGGCTTAGAACCACACACATCCTGGGCTTACAAGTCCCACTCGGGTCTCCAGGTGTGGGCAGGGCTGCTTCCTTCCAGACGCTCCAGGGAAGGATCGTTTCTGGGCTTTTCCAGCTTCCGGAGGCACCGGGCCCCTGCCTCCACTGTCACCACCATTAGACCGCAGGCCGGCCCCAGGGGACAGAGCCCACCCTAGCGGGACCTCCATCAACCCTGGAGAGTCTGGGGCACGTGGGCAAGCTTCCTGCTGGCTGGGGACCCTTGGGGAGTGTGGAGATCATGGACAGCGGACAGGGAGGGCCTCGATGGGCCAGGTGCCCAACTCCCCCCTCTCCGGCCACAGCCAGCCCAGAAGCGGGGAAGGCTTCTAGAACAGGTAGAGGGCACCTCAGATACGCGTCCAGCTGCATGCCTTGGAGGGTCACGCTGCCCCTGCAGGTCATCTTTTGTGGGTCAGCAAGGGGGATGGACAATGTTTAGAAATTCTTAACAATTGGGGTGCCTGGGTGGCGCAGTTGGATGGGCAGCTGACTCCTGGTTTGGGCTCAGGTTGTGATCTCGGGAGTCGTGAATCGAGCCCCACATTTGGCTCCCCGCTCAGTGTGGAGTGTGCTTGAGATTCTCTCTCTTCCTCTGCCGTTGCCCCTCCCCCTGTTTATTAGACCTCTCTCTAATAAACAGGTCTTTAAGAAATACGTATATATATATTTTAAAAAGAAATTACTTAATAGTGGTGTGCTTTACAAGATTTTATGTATTTATTTCATACACACACAGAGAGAGAGAGCACACTCACAAGAGAGCACAAGCAGGGGGAGCAGCAGAGGGAGAGGGAGAAGCAGACTCTGATCAGCAGGGAGCCCGATGCAGGGCTCCATCCCAGGACCCCAGGATCACAGCCTGAGCCGAAGGCAGACGCTCAACCAACTGAGCCACCCAGGTGCCCTGGTGTGCTTTTTTTCATTTTACTTCATTTTGAACTAGTTGTGGACTAGAGAAAAGTTGCAGAACTGGAACTGAGAGTTTCCAGATGCCCCCACCCGGTTTCCCCTAAAGCTAGCATCTTACAAGCCAGGGAACAAGGATCACAGCAGGACACCCCAGGGAGTGGTGTCCAAGGAAACTGGGGAGGGGGGTGATGGAGGGACAGGAAGGAAGGCCACCAGGGGAAGCTGGGTCCACATCCCAAAGCCTGACCTGGTCCGGGGACCCTGCCCCGGTAATTGTCCCCCTCCTCCCCAAATCTCTGGGTCCTGCCACCCTTCCAGATGCCAGTCCTGTTCTTTGGGGGCAGCCTCGGCAGGGGCGCTGGCCTCAGATATGTCCAGTCCCTGCGGGCCACCTCAGGGGCGCTCCAGGTTCAGAACACAGGAGGCAGTGAGTGGTCTGGGGCATCACTTCTGCTGCGTTCTGCACCCGGGGTCAGCCAATGTCACTCTTTGCCCCTGATTTGTGTTTTCATCGGCCCGGACCCGTTGAGAGTAGAAAGGAGGGCCAGTCCAGGGCGGAGGGACACTGTGGCCGTGGACACTGGCCCTCAGAGCCCACAGGGACCAGATCTTCACCACCAGCCCTCTGCTTTCCGCTGTCGGACCGGGAGCCGGCGGGGAGACCGCCTGAGCATTGAGACCTGAGGCCCAGGGGACCGACCTCCCTGGCCCCGCAGGTGGGGAAGGGGTCCTGGTAAAGGCTGTCTCCTGGCCCGGGGTTAGAGGGCCGGGCGCAGGGGCCCAAGTCCGGGGCCACGTTCTGCCGCCACGTGCGGTGTGGCCTTCTGAGGGCGCGGCCTGACGTCTCGGTGCGCACCGTGGCGCCGCATAAATGCAGGGGTCCCCTTCCGGGAAGCAGCGGGCTGTGGATGCGCCACTCCCGTGCCCCTGATATGCGCACCTGAGGAAACAGGCTCAGGAAAGACCCGGGGTCCCGGTCCGCGCACCACCCCCACTTCCGGGCCGCGCCTTGGGTCCTGACCTCGGGCGCGGGGAGACGTGCGCGGTCCGTTTAAAAGGGGCGCGGCCCTCCTGGCGTGGCCCTGAGGACAACAAGCCCATTGGCTGGAGTGAGGACCTCGGCCACGCCCCTCTCGCTCAGTCCCTGGAATCCTATTGGCCCAGCTCCAGGGCCTCATCTTCCACAACCTGGGAGCCTGGGTGTCAGCCAGGTTCGGTGACGCAAACGCGTTGCCCGGCAACCGCTCCCGCCTCGGGGCAGAGGGGCCCAGCGCAGTAGCCAGGGCGCAGGCGCGGCGGCCGCGAGTCCCCAGGGCGCGAGGCCGGGACCCCGCCGGCGCCCTGGGCGCCCGCCACCCCAGGGCGAGACCCCGCCGTGCGGACGAGGAGGAGGGGCCCCGGGGAGGGCCTGCCCGGCGGGGGTCTCGGCGTGGGAACGGGCTGGGCGCGCGGGCGTCCGGCCGCCGAGGGCGGGGAGGGTTCGGAGGCGCGGGGTCCCGGGCCCCGCGGCGGATCCGCTGGAGCTTTTAGCAGCATTAGCAAATCCAGCCCTGGGGGAGGGTATTCGTGGAGGCTGGAGCCGGGCCCCGGCAGCCGCCGCTTCCGGCCGCACGCTCCCGGCCTCTCCCGTCCTCCGTCCCGGCAGCCAGGTTTGCCTCCTCCGGGCCTGGCTGGACCTGCCTCACTTTGCTCATCTGCAAAATGGCAACTCGAGGCGTCAGTGCCTGTGCGAGCCTCCTAAGGCCGCTGTAAGAATTACCCGATTTAGGGCCTTAAAATGACAGAAATATATTCTATGACACTCCTGGAGGTCGGGAATCCCACACAGGACTCGCGGGCTAAACCCCGGCGTGGGCAGGGCTGGTCCCCCCGGGGCCCCAGGGAGACCCGTCTCCGGCCTTTTCCTGGCCCGCGGCCCCCCTCCATCCTCACCGCCAGCAGCGCGGGGTCTGCCCGTCTCCGGGACTCCCACCCTCTGCCTCCCCCTCGTGAGGACGTCCGGCCAGGGAATCCCCACCTCAGGGTCCTTAATCTCATTTGCAAAGTCCCTTCTGCCACTAGACTTCATAACCACAGGTCCCAAGCATGAGGACAGGATATCTGCCTACCCCAGAGCCTGACTGAGCTTTCTGCAGCGTGGAGCCCCCTCTGGGCGAGGCCCTGGGCCGCAAGAGGGTTTGGGGCAGGTGACCTGAGTGGTGTGGCCTGGCGGGGCATGGGGTTTCCCCCTACATCTGCCTCGTTTTCTCTCCCTACCCCATCACCTGTCCTCTTTGTGCCCCTCCCAGGACCTGCACACATGCCTGAAAGCCGCCACCCCTCCTCAAAACTGGGGGCTCGTGTACATGATGCCCCAGGTTATTGTTGGACAGGTCAGCCGGGAGTGGGAGATCTGGCTTTCCCAAGAGCCACCTACGTGTCCACCGCCTTGGACGAGTGGGCAGGGAGGAGACAAGACGATAGGCCAAGGGCCCCATCCTCGGTCACTGGGGCAGAGTGGTGGCCCTTGGCCATCTGCTGGGCCCACCCTGCCAGCCCCCAGCCCCACCCCGCCCCCACCTTTGGGACTCGCAGTGACCGATCCCTGGGAGATAGGACATGCGCGGGCCCCATGGCTGCTGAGGCACCCACAGCCAAGCAGGCGGGGCAGCCCCGAGCTCCGGGCCACACCCACCCCGGCTTTCTCTTCTCCCTGCCCTCCCCCCACCCGCACGGAGGACAGCGGCCCTGGCTCCAACCCCAGGACTGCTGAGCCACCGGAATGGAGCGGGCTGTGAGTCAGTCAGCAGGAAGGGACACTTACAGCCACTTGCATCAGATGTTCCTGCCGTGTGGACCCTCATGACCCTCACTTCTGTGGGGAGCTCCTGGGGCTTGGGGTTCCTGTCCATGGAGGGCCAGACGTGTGGGAACATGCGGGGAGGGGCGCCAGCCTGGGACCCCCAGCCCCACTCGTGCTCCGTACCCCCAGCCACCTCGCTCCAAGTGCCAATCCTGATCCCAACAGCCCGACCCTGCTCAGAAGCGGCGCTGGGACCCGGTCCTCCCACACCAGCTCGGGGCTTTAAGGCAGCCCTGTGCCCCCCTCTGAGTCAGGGGCCTGGCTTCGGGCAAAAGAGGGAGAGGCCCAGCCCTTTCCCCAAAGGCACTGCAGACACCCCCGTCCATATGGCCCCCAGCCCCACGCACGGGCCCCCACTGCTCTCTCCCGTGTGTGCACACACCTCCACTCCGCTCCCACGCGTGCACAGGCTCTGCCCCACACAGACCCGAGCTCAGTGCTTCTCTGAACGTGCACAGACACACATACACACCCAAATCTGCTCACACTCGCACACACGCCAGACAGGTGCCTTGTTTTTGTTTTTTTTTTAAAGATTTTTTATTTATTTATCTGACAGAGAGAGACACAGCGAGAGAGGGAACACAAGCAGGGGGAGTGGGAGAGGGAGAAGCAGGCTTCCCACTGAGCAGGGAGCCCGATGCGGGGCTCGATCCCAGTTCCCTGGGACCATGACCTGAGCCGAAGGCAGACGCTTAACGACTGAGCCACCCAGGCGCCCCTCGGTGCCTCGTTTTAAATGTTGGGGGAGAAAGGTCTTTACCATCACCCCCTGCTAAGGTTGTCAGGTAAAATACAGGACACCCAGTTACATTTGAATTTCAGATAAACAATGAGTAACTGTTTGGGATATACTTATGCATTCACTGAAAGGTATTCCTTGTTTACCTGAGATTCAAATGTAATTTGGTGTTCTGTGTTTTATTGGCTAAATCTGGGAGTATCTGCTGGGTTGTGGAGGCAGACCCTGAGCTTCCTGGGTTCCCCCAAACACTGCCCAGGAGGGGAACGCTGCACACCCAAGCCCCCCAGATCCCAGGGCTCTGGCCACTTAGCCAGGCCAAGGAGGGAGTGGTCAAAGGGGGCACCACCCATGACAGCCAGCTTGTCTCCTGGCTCAAAGGAGGCAGGGGGAAGCAGGGGCCCTAAGGGGGAAGTCAGGACCTGCCTCGTGTCTCCTCTGGGGTTCTGGGGAGTCCTGGGCCCTACCTGTCCTGCCGACCAGCTCTCTATGTCCTTTGCCTCGGCTGGAACTGCACATTCCCCCCACCTGCCCTGCCCACCAGTGACGGTCACCAGGAGCTGGACAGGCGTGAGGAGAAGGGGCCAGGCCCTAGTCTTCCTGCCTCACCTGGCTGGCAGACTACCTTCCAAGCCCCAGGGCAGGTCAGAGGTAGGTGAGACCCCTGGGGGTCCATGGACAGGTGGGCAAGGTGGCTGGCAGATACCTCTCAGTCCCCTCTCCACCCTGGGCACCCAGCGCCTCTGGGAGCTTGGCCTATAAACAGGGCCTTCCTGGAGGAAGAAGACTGGCTGTCTGGGTCTGCAGCTGGGGCTCAGGCCTGCGAGCCTGCAGGCTGGGCACAGAGGTCCCTCCACTTGCCCATTCCCATTGGCAGCCCCCATCGCCGCCAGTGCAGGCCACACTGGGGTGGGCCTGGTTGCCTTCCCCTGGCCATCATAACTCAGGCGCCCACAGGCACCCGTCCCGGGGTCAGCCCCAGGGCTCAGACCTGGGGGCTCAGGCACCTCTGGGGGCGTCTCTGACCTGACGTACTCAGGGGATGTGTGTGGACGAAGTGAGCACCCCTCTACGTAGCCACGGACACACACGCGTGCAAGCTCCTCGGGCTGTGCACAGAAGCCCGTCCCTGTGTGCACTCACACGTGGCCCCCACCTGTGGGGAAGGACCCTGTGCGCACCATGCCCCCCCAGCTCTCATAGAAGGGTGAGCTCCCCCATGGTCCCCACCTTCTCACACACAGGGCAGGGGATTACAGGACTTTGCTCACTGGGTGGACAGAAGCAGTGGGTGTCATCCAGGGGGGAGCCTGCCCCCCACCCTGGGAACACTGGGTGAGGTTGTCATGACTGGGGTGCTCTGCATCGAGTAGGTGGGGGCCCTGGATGCTGCTCAGTGCCCCGCGGTGCCCAGGGCGACCCCCACAGAGAGTGACCTGCCCGTGTGTCACTAGTACCGAGGGGGGGCTGCTGGAAAGACCCCAGATGGGGGGCCGCCTCCCTGTTTTCCCACCTACGACACGGTGCCCAAAGAGGAACCAGCTGTTCGGGCTGTGTGAGGGTGAGGCGGCTGTCTGACCCGTGCCCAGACCTGGGAACAAATCCGTCCCCCCGCCCCCCACCAGCCGGGCTCCAGGATCAGCCCCTGGGACCTGAGCTTGGCTGCACTTGGGGAGATGGCCCGGGGGTGGCCTTCATTCTGTTCCCTGAGGTCAGTGTGAATGTCAGCCCCCACAGGTCCACACACGAGAGTGAACACGGCTAAACACCCACCCTGGGGTGTAGACCTGCTTTGCTGCTGTGGGTTGAATTGCGTTCCCTTGGAACCCGTGAATGTGGCATCTGGAAATAGGGCCTCGTTAGGTGGAATTCATTAAGATGAGGTTGTACGGGAGGGGTGATGCCAGAGGCGCAGACAGCCACCTGAAGGCGGGGGCAGGGGCCGGGGGGAGGCGTCCGCGGGCGGAGGGACTCCAGGACTGCCAGCCAGCTGCGGCAGCTGGGAGAAGCAGGAAGGATCCTCCGCAGGAGCCTCAGAGAGGGTGTGGCCTGCCTAGACCTTGATTTCAGACTCCAGGTCTCCAGAGTCTGAGAGCATAAATTTCTGTTGTTTGAAGCCTCCCAGTGTGCGAGAAGCTAACACACTTACACAACCCCTGTACGCACACACACACCCTCGCACACACGTGTGCACACACGCTCAAACACATCCATTCTTCTCAGCAGTATTCAGGGGGCACGTCCTGCGTGCCAGGCCCTGTGCTGGGTGGGCTCTGGGCGGGCAGTGGACAGATCTGTGCTGTCATGGAGCTGAGCTTCCGAGGAGGGGCAGTGACCCATCCGTACCCACCTGAGCCCGGCAGGTGACAGGGAGGGCCCTGGCCTGGAGGCAGAGGTGGGCGGGGACAGCTGGGAGAGGAGGGAGGGAGGACGAGGAGACTTCTCCTGGGCAGGCAGGTCTAACAGCCCCACCCCAGGCACCTGGAGCCAACGTGTATGTCTACACACACACACACACACACACACACACACACGCACACGCAGGGGATGGAGGAGGATGGGGGGAGTGCCGCCTGAAGTCAGGTGTGGCCTTGGCAGGCAGCACATAGAGGCTGTCCCACTAGAAGGGGACAAATCAGCTTCAGGTCAGCAGGGCCTGGTTGGGGGACAACTAGGTTTGGGTGGCAGGAAGTCTCTAGTAGGACAAGCTGAGGCCTGGAGGAGAGGGAGGTCGGTCCACCCCACAGACTTGTACTTCCATGTGTCCAGGGTACGGAGTCAGGACTCTGCACCACAGTGCTTTGGGGACAGGGAGCTGGTCCAGCTCAGGAAGGGCCGATTCTACCCAAACCTGGGTCAGGGCGGGGGTGGGCGGGCAACAAAAACAGGATGGTATTTTACCCCCTGTTCTGGCTGCCCCCACCCTTTGGGCTCTTTCTTGGTCCCGGGTCCCTGCTCTCCCTGAAACATTCCTTTGCAGGGCTGAGCGAAGGTCCTTCATAGATTTCAGTCCCCATCCCATACAGTGGTCCCCTTGCTCGGACAACTACAGGGCAAACTCTTGGGGAGCTCCCTGGAGGAGGCAGCTGGGTCTCAAAGCCTGTTGGGGTACACCAGCAGGACAGCCGGAGCCAGGATCTGGGAGGTGCACCAGGGGCCTTGGCAGGTTGTAGGATCAATCAAGACAGAGCCACAGCAAGTTCTGGAATTGGGGCGCTGCCAAGAGGAAGCCATGTATGTTCTAGGGAAGGGAAGCCGTCCAAAGGAGTCAGTGTATTCCAGGCCCTGGCCGGCACCCTGGGGGGATTGCCAGAGCGCAGGGCCCGGCTCCAGCTCGGTTCCACGGACCCGCGGGTCTCCCAGGGCCTCAGGCAGCCCCTCCAGCACCCGCACCCCTCCAGCAACCGTCAGTAACCCCCCAGGTCCTTCTCCCGGAGCCCCGCGCGCCTCACCGCGCAGGCGCGTGGACACCCCTCACGGCCCTAGTGCGCAACCGCACTTGGCCCGAAGGGCCCTCCAGCCTCGCTCCCGCTGTGCGCGTGTGGGCGGGGCAGGCGGGGGCGGGGCATGCGTGCGGGGCGGGGCGAAGCCTGACCTATAAAGGCGGCGGCGGGGCGGCGCGCCCGGCTCCTCTCGGCGGCGGTGGCGGCGGCCCAGGCGGAGGAGTCCGCGGTGGTGGCGGCGGCGGCGCTGTTCCCCGCGCGGTCCGCGCAGCGGGGTCCGGGCTGCGTGTCTCGGGCGGCGGCGGCGGCGGCAGCACTGCGGCCCCGGCCCGAGCCCGACCCCGGTGAGTGCGGCCCGGCGACCCTGGCCCGGCCCCGACCCGGTCTCGGGGATCGGGCCCCGCGGAGCCTCGCCGGCCCGGGCTCCCGGCGCGCTGGCCGCAGCCACTCACGCTCTCCTTTGTCTGCTCCCGCCTGCAGGGTCCCTTCCCCGGCCGCCCCCCGCCCACGGGCCGTCCCCCCGGGCCCGCCGTCCCCTCCCCCGCTGGCGGGGCCCGGACAGAAGATGGTGCAGAAGAAAACAGCCGAACTTCAGGGCTTCCACCGTTCGTTCAAGGTGAGGGCCGGGTGGGTTTGGGGTCGCCTGGGGCTGGACCACTCGAGTGGCCGGTGGGGGGCGCGTAGCCCACCCCCAGGATTCCCCCCCCCCCGGGGCTCGTGCCTGCCCCCCCCACCCTGGGTCTGGGGCTGCCCCAACCGGGTGTGCGCTGGGTGGGGGGGAGGTCAGTGGGCCACAGTCCAGGCCCCAGCGCCTTGGGGACTGTTGGGGTCTTTCCTCCAAGAACCCCAAGTGGGGCCTGGGGCCCGCAGCCTGTGGGGGCACCTGGCAGTGTGTCCCCTGCAAACCCCAGCTGGGTGTGCACTGCCAGGGAGCTCAGCAGGCCGCAGTCCAGTCCTCAGCGCCCTGGGCCTGTGGGTCTGTGGGGTCTTTCCTCCAGGGATCCGAGGTAGGGCTGCAGGGCCCCAAAGCCTTCCTACGTGGTCTACTGAACGGGGGAGTGGATTGGATGCCCCCCAGCCCTGCACCTCCCAGACACTCCAGGCCCAAGTGCTATTTCCTGTGGGAGCGGGAAGTTTCTGCGGTGGCCCCATGGCTGCAGCCGAGTCCTGGTCTCAGATGAGCGCGTCTGGGGGGGGCGGCGGGCAGGTGCTGGGCTGGGGCCCCACAGGGCTGGCTCAGGGGACGCAGTGATGTCAACGGCCGCCCCACCCCGCCAGCCGCGTTATGTAATGGCTTCCCTGGGCCTCCTTGGGTAGGGACCTGTTGCCCTGTAGAGAAGGCAGGACTTGCGTGTGCGTGTGTGTGTGTGTGTGTGTGTGTGTACACACAGACATGCTGCGCACCAGGGTGGGAGGAGCAAGCTGAGACTGTTTGGGTTAGAATTCCCAGGCCTGTCCAGCCAGCATCTCGGGCCAGCGTGCCCCACCCCTGCCCGCATGCCTGTCATCCGCGCTTCCCCCCACCCCCAGGGCAGCGACACCCTTGGCACGTCCATGTGTCCGGGGCTGGGCTAAAGGGGGTGGACCTGAGACGTCACTGGCAGTGGTCTGTCCCCTCCTGGGGCCGGGCAGGAGCTGAGACAGGGTCAATGTGAGGGGCCAGCACGGCGGCCAAAGCAAACTCGAACTTTCTGGATGGTTCCAGCTGCCTCCTGCCAAGGCCTGCTGACTGGAGGCCTGAGGCCAGCCCCAGGCCCAGCCCGCCCACATTGCTTGGGACCAGAGGCTGCGCCCAGGTGGGACTCTGGGAGTGCTGAGCGGGTGGGAAGAACACTGGACAGGGAGCCTCGCCTCTGAGACGGCCCTCCGGGCCACTCTGGGACTCTCCTCGCACCACACTGAGGTTGCTCCCTGGGGCCGGGGCCAGCTCCCTCCCCCCACCGTCCAGCAGCCGCACAGCGGGGACAGGCTTCTGCCAGGCATCTCCCAACACACTTTCCCCTTTGTAAGTGAGGAAATTGGAGGCGCGGCCAGTGCAGGGGTTTGCCCTGTTCTCCCCTGCACATGGTGCGAGGACACGGGAGCTGGCTCTCCCCTGGGGGTGGCTTAGCCACCCTATCTGCCTCCGAGTTGGAGGCCAGGACAGGCGTGTGGGGGTGGTGAGGGGACCCAGCAGGCCCCCTGGGGTCCTCGCGCCCTTCCTCCGTCGGACGAGCCGTGGGCAGCTTCCTCCCATGTCACCCACAGATGTCCGTCAGGCCTGGGGCTGAGGTCACCAGACCAAGGTGAGGTAGCTGGGAGGTGACATCGCTGGCTGCTGACTGTGAGCCTCTTGTCTACCCTCCCTCGTCATCAGCCCTTTATGTGGTTTACCCTGGAGCCCCTCCTGCCAGGTGGAAGCAGTAACCTGGCGCCTCTGGAGGAGTCTTATCAGACGGCTGTGTCCCTGACTCCCCCGGGGGCCGGACCCCTCCTCAGGCAGGGCCAGGGGCTGGGGGTGAGCCCTGAGCGGGCTGGCTGCAGTACTCCCTTCTCCCCGCTGCCCTGCCTGGCCTGGGCCTCCTAGCAACTATCTGCAGGGTGGGTGAGGAGGCGGGGAGGGCCTGTGCGTGTTTGCAGCCGCTCCCTCTGACCTCTGCCTGCCTCCCCTCTGCTGCCGGCCTGGCTTCCGGGCCCCCTGTCTGTAGGAATCTGGCCCAGCTCCTTCGGCAGCGGGCCCCTCGGGGTCTCTCTAGGGCTTTCCTGAACTTCCTTCTCTGGATGACCCTCCAGCCAGAGCCTAGCCCGGTTGTCCTGAGGCCCAGGGAGGGGCAGTGACTGGGCCCGGGTCACCCAGCATCAGCAGCACCGCTGTGCACACAGGCCGCCCACAGCCCGCCGAGGCCCTGGCCACCTAGTCTACTAGGGTCCGGGGAGCGAAATTAGAGCTAACTCCTGAGGGAAGCTGGCTGGGCCCCAGCCTCAAAGGCCTCACACCTCACGCTGGGGGCCATCAGTCCTCACCCTGGACCATCTGCTCTGCAGAAAGTTCTTCCAGCAATCCTGTGGGGCATACGAAATGGTTTCTCCAACCCCCAGCCGCCTTCCTTCCCTAGTCAGGGGCTGGCGCCCTTCCCCCAGTCGTGGGGGCTGGCGGGCTGCCTCCAGCGGGCCCCTCTCTCCCAGGGCTGCTTTCTTAGCTGGGCGCGGGGGCCTGGAAGGGGCTGTGTCCTGGGGGTGAAACGGGACTGGGCAGGGCCAGGCGGAGGGCGGCCCGGTGTTTCCGCTTTCCCGCCGGGGGCCTTGCAGGCCCATCTCATGAGCCTCCAGAGTCTGGGGGAGTGACACGGTCCGGTAACAGTGCAGCCACACAGGGAGCAGTATGTGGGCAGGAGGGCAGTGGCTCCCCATTTGACAGAGGGGAAACTGAGGCCAGAACGGCAAGGGCCTTGCGCAGGAGGCCGTGGGAAAGCAGGCAGGGCCACCCCTGCTGGGAACCCCACCTGGAGGCCGGTGACTCATCCCCTCACACCGACCGCCCTGCTGCCTTTGATCCCGGGCAGCCCAGAGGTCCAGGTGGGCTATGGAGGTTGTCCCCATTCTGCAGGGTGAGCAACCAAGGTGTGAGGCATGGCCTGGCACCACGGTGACTCATGCCGGGCCCTCTGCCTGCTCACGGCCCCTCCCCGCACCGCATCCCCTTCCTGGACGCCCCAAGGGCCCTGGGCTTGGGGGGGGAGGGGGGAAGGTCCATTTCCTCACAGTCAGGCAAAGCCAGGCTTTGTTCCCCTTGACTTGTGGACACGGGGGGCTGGGTCACTCTCTGGGCGGGGCCTGAGAGCGCTCTCCTCTCCTTTCCCTACAGGGGCAGAATCCTTTCGAGCTGGCCTTCTCCTTAGACCAGACCCATCACGGGGAGACTGACTTCAGCCTGGAGCGCCCCGCCCGCCCTGGTGAGGGCCTGAGCGGGAGGGGCACTTCCCTGGCTGGGGGTGAGGGTGGGTGAGGGCCGTGGCCGGGGAGCCGCAGGGGCCGGCTGCCTGCTGGGCAGGGTCGGCCTCACCTCCAGGTCTCCCAGTACAGATATGCCCACGAGTCAGCCCATCGACATCCCGGACGCCAAGAAGAGGGGCAAGAAGAAGAAACGGTGCCGGGCCACCGACAGCTTCTCGGGCAGGTTTGAGGGTGAGTGGGCACCAGCAGGGGCGGGGGAGGGAGGGAGATGGGGGCTGGCCTGGGGCAGCTCTCAACCGCCGCCCTTGCTCCATAGACGTCTACCAGCTCCAGGAGGATGTGCTCGGGGAGGGCGCCCATGCCCGCGTGCAGACCTGTGTCAACCTCATCACTAACCAGGAGTACGCTGTCAAGGTGAATGCCAGCGCCCGGACGGCCCTCCTTACCTCTCCCCGCAGCGCCTGGGATCCGGCCCCGGCTGAGGGTGGCGGGAGGAGGGGAGTTGGCATCTGAGCCCCTGGACCAGCAGCTGGGGAAAACTAGTGTCTAAAAATGGCCCCAGGGCCAGTGACTCAGGCCACCCCTGGGAATCTGGGTCAGACTGGTCTGAGCCCCCAAGGCTGGGCAGGAAGTGACCACAAGGGGCAGCTCCCTACGCAGGTGGCTGAGGACCAGTGCGGCTGGGGGCTTCGGTCAGAGTTGGCTCTTGTCTGCTGGTTCACCTCGTGCCATTCCTCAGGAGTGGAAAGTGGTTCTCCATGTTGGTCACAAGGATGGAAAGGTCACGCTTTACTTGGGGCCCGAGGAGGCTTGGCATTTGGGGAGATTAGGGCAGGCTTGGAAGAACCTCTTTGAGTGTTCCTGTGTAGCCCCTGACCCACGGTGTGGCCAAGTGGTCTGGGAAACCTGTGTGTCTTGGCCAGGCAGTGTGACCCTGTGTTCTGGGAAATCTTCCAGTCCTCCCTGGCGATGCTGCATCTGGGTGGGATGGTGTCCCAGGAGGCTGGCCGCCCAGGAACGAGGACCAGGTGCTCCCTGGTGAGCGGGGCGGGGCGATGGTGCAAGGGAATTGGATGCCTAGCCTCCAGCATTTTCTGCACTGGGACCCCGCTGGGCAGCCTGGCTTCCTCACACTGTTGTGTGACCGCCCGTAAAGCCGTCCCTCTCCTGAGGGACCACATTTTTCTCCATGAAGTAGGGGTCCTAGCCAGATTGCCCAGAGCTCCTCCAGCAGAGCGTGGCTGCTGGCATTGTGTCAGGAGGCCCGGAAGTCTGGTTGTCCTGCCTCTGTGGCACAGGTGTTTGTCCCCAGACAGGTGGCACAGTGCATAGGCTGGGCCCCGGCAGCAAGTGGACGTCATGCCTGCCTGCGGCAGGAACTAGCTGGGGGAACACACCGCATCCCCCTCCAGGCCGATGCACTGGACAGGGAACCCCGGGCCAGGGGGTGACTAGCCTGCCTCACCGGCCCAGTGAGAGGGGGCCGAAGATCCAACCTGCGGAGGGGTCCCCTGTGGGGGCGCCCAGGGTGCCCGGAGAGCCAGCACGTACCTTCTGCCCCCACTTCTGGGAGCGAAGGTGGCTGGGGGACCCTCCGGTCCTCAGAGCTCCTGGGTGCCCGCGGGGATTGGAAGCAGAAGCTGGCTTCCTGAGGCTGAGTCCCAGGAGGCCCATCTGGATGGGCTGAGGGTCCCCAGGCAGCTGCCCGGACGGTCATGAAACTGGAGAGGTGGGACTTGGCACTGAGGCAGGCGGGGGCGGTGTGTCTGGCAGCCAGGCACCCCAAGGCCCCTCCAGTCCCCTGGGTGGTGTGGGAACCCGCGCAGTGGCCACCAGTCTCCTGGTCAGGGAGGGGAGGCTGCCCAGTCCCAGGGACCCTGACACCCCTGAAGGGGCGTTTTGTAGGAGTCCCAGACCACAGACATGCCCGAGGCCTGTGGGGTCGGGAGTGGAGAAGGCCCAGCTCTCTCTTTTCTCTTTCTGGCTTTCTTGTCCAGCCTGTCTCTCCCCTGGTGCCACTTTGGAGACATGTTGCACCTCCCCTCCCCAAACTTGTGCTGACGCCATAGTTCTGACTTCTGGCGAATTCTGGGCCCCAGGAGGAGAGCTCAGCTTCTTAGAACTTCAGATCTAAGCTCTAATGGGGTCTGAGGCATGGCACAGGGCAAATTTCTGGTAGGGGCCCCTTGGGCTTTGGAGGGTCTGGCTGACCCAGCTGCTCCGTCTCCTGCCCCACCCCCGTCTAGATCATCGAGAAGCAGCCGGGCCACATTCGGAGTCGGGTTTTCCGGGAGGTGGAGATGCTGTATCAGTGCCAGGGCCACAGGTAATGTGACCCACCTTGCCCCAGAACTGGGCCCTGAGCCATCTCTCTGTGGGTGAATGGGCCCGAACAGCTCATCAGCCCCCGCAAGCATTTCGGGAGCACCCAGTGTGTGTCTCTGTGCGGGGTCTCCTGCGGTGCACCCAGCGTCACGCACGCAGTCCCCAGCAGGCAGGGTGGAGGCAGGCCGGGGCCCCCATGCTAGCCTTCTGTGGGCAGGTGGGGGCGGAAAGGGTGGGCCCCAGCTGGGCTGGGCGGTGGGTGCACAGGGTCCTCAGGAGCCTCCCTCCTCTCCTGCCTCTCCAACCCCCCATGCCCCAGGAATGTTCTAGAACTGATAGAGTTCTTTGAGGAGGAGGATCGCTTCTACCTGGTGTTTGAGAAGATGCGGGGCGGTACGTGGGGCCTGGGAGACGCCTCCAGCTGCGTCTTAATGGTTAATGGGCTGTGGGCCGGGCCACCAGGAGGGACTTTTCAGAGCTGCCCCTCCTGTGCATGGGGGGGGTGGATTGTGGGGTCTGAACTTCCTGTCCAGGCTTTGAGCCCAAGGAGGCCAGAGTGGGCACGTGCCTGTGGGGTGGAAGTGGGTACTACTGGGCGGTGGCCTGGAGACACACGGGTGACCTGTACACGTTCTCCCTCCACCGCCTGGCCCCAGGCTCCATCCTGAGCCACATCCACAAGCGGCGGCACTTTAACGAGCTGGAGGCCAGCGTGGTCGTGCAGGACGTGGCCAGTGCCCTGGACTTCCTGCACAACAAAGGTGGGTGGTGGGCCCCACGTGGCCCCCGGGGGTGTCCAGCCTTGCGCCCGCTCCACCTGCCCCGGACTCCCAGACAATGCCCCCACTCCCCCCAGTGACTCTCCCCCTGGTTCTCACCGCAGGCATCGCCCACAGGGACCTAAAGCCGGAGAACATCCTCTGCGAGCACCCCAACCAGGTGAGGGCGCCCGGGAGCGGCCTTCCGAGCGGCCGGCGCGGGGTTGGCCTGGACCCCCGCCTCACCGCCTCTTCGCACCCCTCCCAGGTCTCCCCCGTGAAGATCTGCGACTTCGACCTGGGCAGCGGCATCAAACTCAACGGGGACTGCTCCCCCATCTCCACTCCGGAGCTGCTCACCCCGGTGAGGCGCGCGGGCAGCGGGCACGCCCCGACGCGCTCCCGGGCTGCGGTTGCGTAACCTCGAGGTGCCGCCGCCGCGGAGCTGGGGCTTTTCGCTTAGCAACAGCCGCTGATTGGCCCCGCGGAGGGGGCGGGGCCGGCTCCTGGCCGCTGATTGGGTGGCTGGGCGGGGTGGGCACCTGCCACCTGTTGATTGGGTGGAGGGGCGGGGCTGGGCCCCTGGCCCGCCTCTGATTGGCCTGGCCTGGCGGGGCGTTGGGCGCAGAGGCCCCGGTGACCCTGCCTTCGGGCCCTCACGTGACGCCGGGAAGTCCCGGCCTGGCGGCGCTGCCCTTCCCCCTCGGCGGGCTCCTGACGCCCGGTCCCCGCCCGCAGTGCGGCTCGGCGGAGTACATGGCCCCCGAGGTGGTGGAGGCCTTCAGCGAGGAAGCTAGCATCTACGACAAGCGCTGCGACCTCTGGAGCCTGGGCGTCATTCTCTACATCCTGCTCAGTGGCTACCCGCCCTTCGTGGGCCACTGCGGCAGCGACTGCGGCTGGGACCGCGGCGAGGCCTGCCCGGCCTGCCAGGTGCGCGTGTGCGCCGGCCCCGCGCCCCCCTGCGCCCCCTGCGCCCCGCGGGACCCCCACCCACCGCCAGGCGCCCCCTGCGCCCCCTGAACGCCGTGGGGACCCCCACCACCCCTGTGCCCATGTGCCCCCTGCACCCCTCAGGGACCCCCACCACCCCTGTGCCCATGTGCCCCCTGCACCCCTCAGGGACCCCCACCACCCCTGTGCCCATGTGCCCCCTGCACCCCTCAGGGACCCCCACCACCCCTGTGCCCATGTGCCCCCTGCACCCCTCAGGGACCCCCACCCACCCCGTACCCCCTGTGCCCCGTGCACCCCCTGCACCCTGCGGGGACCCCCACACCCCACCGGGACCCCCAGCCACCCCCTGCACTCCATAGTTTCCCCCATCCCCTGCCCCCCATGGGGCCCTCCACCCCTGCATCCCGCCACTGCCTTGATCGTGGTCTCCGACACCCCGCGTGCCCACAGCAGAGTGCGGGCCCGCCCTCCTGGGGTTCGCAGGCTTCTTGGCTCCGCGGCCTGAGCGAAGGCAGTTGGGAGTCAGGGAGCTGCCGTGAGGAGAGGGGGCTCCAGCCTCGTGGCCTCTGCCCCACGGGAGCCCGGCTGCCCGTCAGCCCGTCCCAGGCAGAGTCCCCTGAGCGCTTGGCTGAGGCCGCTCTCCGTCGCAGCCTGCATCGTTCCCAGGCATTTGGCCCCCAGAGCGCACCCCCCCGCCGTCCTGCCAGCTGATCTCAGGGCCCTCTGCAGCCCCCAGTCCGGTCTGCTGTCGGGGGGGGGTGAGGGGGCTGCGTGTCCAGGTCATGGGTTAGGCCGCGTGGTTGGGTCCCGGGCCCCTGGCAGAGCTCGTTACTAAGCTGGCGTGCCCGACTCTGGGTCCGGCTGGCACGTGTCTGTGGGGGGGCTCAGTCGCCTGCAGCGGACCTTTCACCCCCTTACCCGTCTGCCCCGCAGAACATGCTGTTTGAGAGCATCCAGGAGGGCAAGTACGAGTTTCCCGAGAAGGACTGGGCCCACATCTCCTTCGCTGCCAAAGACCTCATCTCAAAGCTCCTTGTCCGCGACGCCAAGCAGAGGCTGAGCGCCGCCCAAGTTCTGCAGCACCCTTGGGTGCAGGGGGTGAGTGTGAGCCCCGCTAGGGCCTCCTGCCTCCACACAGCCTCCGAGGGGCTAGGGGTGACTTGGCGCGGGTGTCCGAGAGTCCTTGGGAAGGCCAGCAGCAGCGCCCCCGCTGCCGCGTGGGTCTGGGGCTCAGTCTCGGCCGTCTGGGGGGGCACGGGCGTGGCAGGAAAATCCACCCGCTGCTACCAGCTCGGGGTTGGGAGTGCAGGCGCTGCTGCTCAGTGACTTGCGTGGCTTTGTGCCCCGAGGCGCTGGGGCCTCTTTCTGCCTGGCACACCTGCACAGAGCAACCAGCCGGGGTCGTCCAGGTGTTGGGCAGGCCACAGACCCCCCGCAGAGCCCGCCAACCCCAGCCCAGCTCTCTGTCCCCACCCATCTGGGAAGAGCCTGCCATTTCTCTGGCCAGCAGTCACCCGAGCCAGGCTGCCAGCCCAGGGCAAGGAGGCCACAAGGGCAAGGGTCTTAACCAAAAATAGAAGTTGGCACTGGGCCTCCCTAGGGAGCAAAGACGGGCCCTGATCTCAGGGCGAGCTGGTGGAGGGGCACCTGTGTCCTTCGGGAACGTCAGGAGACCCATGAGTAGACAAGGGAGGGGGCGGGGAGCAGGTGTAACGGACCACTGCTGGGCTTCTGCCACATCCTGCTCCCCCTGGCCTGACTCCGTTCTAGCAGGTACACCCCTTGACCCCCGGTCACAGCCATCTGGGCACTGGGAGGGCAGCGGGGCTCTGCGGTTCAGCCCCGCCCTCCTGTCGCTTTACAGTGTGCTCCGGAGAACACTCTGCCCACACCCATGGTCCTGCAGAGGTGAGGCCCACGTGGGGGCGTGGGGCCCAGAGCAGGGACCCCGGGGGGGTGGTTAACGTTAGGTGTTTAAAGAAGACCAGAAACCTTCCTTAAATTGTTGGGTTGGGGGGCCACCTAAGTGCTTGGTTTTCCTGTACCAGTGATGGTGATGGGCTGGGCCCCCGGTGGGGGGGGGGTCCTGGGGCCTGCGGCCCGTCCCGCAGGGTACTGCACGCCCCCGGGGGTCCCGAAGGGATCGTGATCACCTCCTCCGTGCCTGCCCCTCCCCAGGAACAGCTGTGCCAAAGAGCTCACGTCGTTTGCGGCTGAGGCTATCGCCATGAACCGGCAGCTGGCTCAGCGGGAGGAGGACGCAGCCGGGGAGGCAGAGCAGGGCGCGCCCGTGGTCATCCGAGCTACCTCCCGCTGCCTGCAGCTGTCCCCGCCCTCTCAGAGCAAGCTGGCCCAGAGGCGGCAGCGAGCCAGCCTGTCTGCCGCCCCCGTGGTCCTGGTGGGAGACCACGCGTGACCCCTCGCTCCCTCTGTACATAGGTCACTCCTTCCCCTCCCCCCACCCCCCCCATCAAATCTAAAGATTTTTTTTAAGCTGTTGCCAGCCGGTGACCAGCAGGCTGCCCTCCCCTGGCTGGACTCCGAGGCGCTAAGCTCAGTGGGGGGGGGGCTCTTTTTATATGAGGTTTTTGCTGTTGGGTTTTTTCTCCTTTTTTCTGCCCTACCCCCATTTTTGTTCCCCTTTAAAGGTGTTAAAAGCAAAGCAGACGCCTGGGGAGGAGAGTGGGGGACGTGTGTCGCTGGGCTTGCCCGGTCCCTGCCTCCCCAGCCCCAGATGCTCACCTGTACTGTGAAGGTCCCCCACCTGCCCCGCCCCGCCCTATGTGACTCAGGAGAGGAGGCGTTTGTCGTCTTCCAGAGCTGGGGGCACAGGGACGCACCCCCTCCCCAGCCTCACAGTATTTCAGGGACGGGCCAACCCCACACCTCCCCTCAGTGACACAGCAGCTCCTTCATCCCCCACCCGGGAGACACCCTGGTGGCCGGGTGGGGCGGGGGCTTCTCAGGTCTCCCTCGCGGCAGGAGGGGTCCTGGGTGCAGGCAGCTGGACTCCCCCCTCTGACTGACAATCGGGGCTCTCTCAAACCTTGACCTTAAGCTGCAGCTGACCCGGGGTGGGAGGGTGCACCCACTGCCCCCTACCCTGCCCACCCAGGAGGGCGGTGCCAGAGGAAGTGGGAGGGGCTGGATAGGCGCCCGTCAGCCAACGTGGGGGTCCCAAAGACCCCCACCCCGGGCACCCGAGTGCCCCGTCTCAGGGCTCAGTCTGACCACGGCCACGTCCCGCCCCTTGTCACCCCTGGGGTCTGGTGTGGAAGCTCTGTCAGCTCCCTTCCTCCTCAGAGCCAGGGCCCACCCAGGGGTCCTGCTGAAGCCCCCCACCCCCCAAGGGCAGCGTCTCGACTCTGCCCACCTTCAGGAAAACGGCCGCCGCTGCCACGGCCTCCTTCCGGGCACCCAGGAATCGCCATGCCCGCCTCTGCCCACCTTGGCGCTGGGGTCACATGTCGAGGGGCCTGCCAGGCTTGGGGAGACCGACGCCCCTCCTCGTCCTCGGGTGGGAAACACTATGCAATACAGGGCCCCCTTCTCCACGCACACGCGCTCCTGCTGGCCGGGGAGGGTCCCTGCGGCCCCCCGCCCCCCCCTCCCCTGGCTAGGCAGCGTGGGGTCTGGCCAGGTCTCCATGGCAGGCCAGGGCCTGGAAAGCCCTCTGGCTTCTAGTTGTTCGTCCTGTTTTGTTAATTTTTTAAAGACATCAGTTGACTTCCCTTCCCTGTTCTTGAATACTTGAATGTTGGGGGGCCTCGCGGGTGGGGGGGCCCAGATGCTGTTTCTGTGGCAGTCTCTGGTGGCTGGTGGGGACTGACACCCCCTCCGGTCCCCCCGCCCGCCTGGATCTGTGGACTGGCCTTTCCAAAGACCCCGGGGGGGTGGGGAGGCCGCCCCCACCCCCACTTCGTGCCCACCAGTGATCCTACGTGTTGCAACTGGGGATTCCGCCTTTTTGTAAAAAAGAAACAAACGGACCCCCGCCCGCCCCAGGCGCCTTGGCCGTTTTACTCTGGAACGCGGAGCTGTGAGGAGCTTTTTTTTTTTCCCAAAGGTGGGACAGCCACTTCCTCCGCCCGCCACATGTCACGTGGGCCGTGGGAGCTGGAGAGACTGTCGGAACCGTTACTGTGAATGAGCGCCTGGCTCCCAGGCCACCCGGCCCTGCGGGAGGGGAACGGCCACGTCTCAATGTTAAGATGTGTAAAAAAGACAAAAAAAAAACTCAAGTTTTTTAAAAGTGGGGGGAAAACACCCAAGCACTTTAACTCCACCGCACCAGGTGAATCGATACAGCTCATTTTCCTTACACCAACTGTCAATGCCGGAATTTTGTATTGTTTTGTAAGGATTTAATAAAAGTCATAAAAACTTGTGTGTCCTGGTCCTGGTTTTCTGTTTTGTAACAAGTGGCCCCAAACCATTTTTCGTCCCCAGTGACGCCGTGAGCCCAGAGCGTGGACAGGCGCGGCGGGCTTGGCTTGCTGCTCAGGGGGCCTGGGCTCCCCGGTGGGCTCGTCCTCACGACATGCGGGGCAGCGGGGCAGCTCGGCAAATCCGCGGAACCCAAGAGGGAAGGCGGGGCAACGGGGCTGGCCCGACCTGGGACGCTGGGCCATCATCTCCCCGCAGCCAAGGCCAGGCTCGGGGCGCCCCAGATCCAAGCTCAGGGAGGAGGAAGGGAGCAGCTTCTGGTGGTCCTGCTGCCGACTTCGAACACTGCAACCCGACGAAACCTAGTAATTCACACCTCCCCCGTGGCTGGCCCTCAGCCATCATTGAGTCCTCGCTTTGCAGGCCTCTGGGCCAGATAGCCCAGGGCGGACTTCCCATCCTGGCGGGGAGGGAGCTGATCAGGGAGGGCTTCCTGGAGGCAGGAGCCAATGGGGTGGGGGAGGGGGTTGAGGTGTCGGCCTGGCTGCTGTGTGCTTCAGCGTCCTCAGTCGTCAGTGGACCAGCGGGGATCCGAGAGAGGCCAGGTGAGGTGTGAGCAGGTGGCCTGGCGCCTGAGCTGCCCAGTGACCCACATTCAGCGCGGGCTTCCGGGGCGTCTGTGTGGGCTCGGGGTCTGTCCCTGGGGCAGAGCATCGTGGGCTCCGGGTCCGTCCCCCAGGCGCTGCGCCTCGCTCCTGCTCGCGGCCGAGGGACGCTCCCGTGCATGGGGGACACGTGTGTGTGTGCTCATCCGTCCACGGACACTGAGCTTGCTCCCCCGTTTCTGGCCGTTGTGAGTTGTGCTGCCGTGAGCGCTGTTTCCGTTGTCCCTGTGCGTCGTCCCTGCGTGGATGGATGGACACCCACAGACAGGACTGGAGCAGGGCACAGACCCGACTGGATGTCATTTCTGGGAGGACCATCTTGTCACCGTGCGGAGTGTGGACGCAGCCCAAAGGGCCTGGTGAGCTCTTGTCACCTTGCAGCCAGCCCGGTGAGGGGTGACAGGCCAGGGCAGGGTGGTGGCCAGGAGGCCAGAGAGAGGACCAACGGCTGGCTGTGTCAGCGGGTGACCCGGGAGCACCTGGAGTCAGCCTGGACGTGAGACTGGGGAGGCAGGGGCGCTCTCTGGGCTGGGGACAGGCCTCCCTGGACAGGCGTAGGTGCTAGGATGTCCTGCGGCAGCAGGGGCCCGCAGGCCACCCCCGTCCTCCCTGGGAACGCCAGGCTCAGCCGCGAGCATACCCTCCCCCTACCTGGCACCCCGGAGGAAAACCTGAGCACCCTTGAACCTGGCCCCCACCCTGCATTTGTCCCGCTGCCCCCTAGAGCCCTCCACGGAGACCCCACAGCTACTCTGCCTCCTCCAGGACCGCCCCCCACCCCCCGGCCAAGTCCCCCTCTCAGTGCCTCTGGGCCCCTCCCCTGTCCCTTGCCGGCCTGGCGTATGTGTGTGTGCCGAGGAGTGGGGGCCACACGCCAAGCTCCTGCCCTCCCGGGTGGCACCGAGCCCTGCCCGGCCCTGCCAGGCCTCACTGCTGACCTCTCCCAGCCTCCTGCCTGCCAGAGCCCGGCACCGGGCACACCTTGTTCCTGGAGTTGTGGTTTCTTCTCGGCCCATCCTGCCCCTTCCACATCTGTCTCCTCCAGGAGTGGCAGGAAAATCCTGGAGCGGGAGGAACTGGGAGCCTTTCGCAGGCTGGTGACGGGCTCGGCTGGGTCAACGGAGAGGTTGGCTTGGGGCCTCGCGCACCCCAGGACCAGACCGAGATGGGGGGTCCTCCCTGCGCTCCCCGTGACAGGCAGGGTCACAAGTTGATGTTCGGTGCTAATGACGGGGAAATGGGCAGGCCTATGGGAACGGTATCATCTTCACGATTCTTTCTGTAAAGCTAAAACTTTTTAAAAAAATAAATTGTATTTTAAAAATAATAAAAAAATAATAAAAGGAGGGGCGCCTGGGTGGTGCTGTCGGTTGAGCATCTGACTCTTGATTTCGGCTCAGGTCCTGATCTCAGGGTTGTGGGATCGAGCCCCACATCCGGCTCTGTGCCCAGCGGGGCGTCTGCTTGAGATTCTCTTTCTTCCTCTGCCCCTCCCCCCATGCTCACGCATGCTCTCTCTCTCTCTCTCTCTCTCTCTCTCTCTCAAATAAGTAAATAAAGTAGAAGCGCATCCACAGACAGGCAGAGGCTCTGTGGGTGTCAGAGACCGGGGTGGGGCGTGATGGCTGGTGGGGATGGGACAGTGTTTCCTCTTGGGGTGATGGAACTTTCTGGAATTAGACAGCTGTGATGGTTACACAGCACAGTGAATATACTACATGCCACTAATTTGTTCTGTGAACTGCGCCTTGATTAAAGTTAAAAGATGACCAGAGGGGGGCGCCTGGGTGGCTCAGTCGTTAAGCGTCTGCCTTCGGCTCAGGTCACGATCCCAGGGTCCTGGAATCGAGCCCCGCATCGGGCTCCCTGCTCAGCGGGAAGCCTGCTTCTCCTTCTCCCACTCCCCCTGCTTGTGTTCCTGCTCTCGCTAACTCTCTCTCTGTCAAATAAATAAACAAAATCTTTAAAAAAAAAAAAAAAAAGACCAGAGCGAGTCTGTGTAGGATGTGCTCAGTGTTCAATAAATGCATCGAGGACTAAATTATCACCCCAAGGAGTCGGGTGAGGCCGCCCAGACGTCTCCCCCAGAGCTGGGGCCTTCTGCAGGTTTTGCTCCTGTCTCGGTCACCCCCCCCCCACGGCAAGCTCTCCCGTGGGCCACCCCAGCTCGACGCCGTCCTTAATCGTCCTGTCTCCAGAGGGAACCCTTGCCTGTCCCGGTGTCAGACTCACCCACGAGGGAAGAGTGACGGAAGCAAGACAAACGTGAGGAAGAACGGTGCCGTTGGCCTTGTCCATTCCCGACCTGGGGCTGCATTCATACCTCTGTCAATGGGCATTTCTCTCTTCCCCACACAGGGTTTGGGATTTGTGGCAAGCTCGGGAAGAGGCTTCAGGGTTTCTGTCCTGTCCATCATTTTCCCCCTGGAGACTCAGTTTCCCCACGTGGAATGTGGCAGTAACCACTCCAGCTGCCCCCGGACTCCATTTCCCTTTTGTGACCCCCTGTGAGGCAGCAGCAGGCTGGGACACCAACGAGGAGGGGGGACAGGGTGCTTGCCCAGCTCAGGTTGCAGAGTCCCAGAGACACGGGAGGAGCTTGGCGCGGCCAGCATCGTATCAGCTCGTGCAAGGTGGCACCTGAAGGTACCAGGGCCACGTAAGCTTGTGACCCAAGGTGATTAGCTCAGTGACTCAGCCCTGCCCAGTCTCTGGTCCCGCAGAGTCCCTTCACTTGAGCCTGCTGCCAGGCACGCAGTGGCGAGAAACGGGCTCGTGGCCGCGGCCGATGGGAGAGCCAGGACCGAGCAGAGGGGAGCGCGGGCCTCTCCGGGGCACGGAATCTGAGGGGCTCCAAACACTGGGTCCCCGGGACACTCCCTTGTGCTGGGAACCTTTGCAGGACAGTTGCAGATTCGCCTAGTTTCCCCAGGTGGTAACATTTTGCAAAACTGTTACAATGTCACAACCAGGACACTGGCTTCGCTACAGTGCAGCAGAGAGTGGGGTCGGGGTGTCATAGGACCAGGAGAGGGGCCTCCTTGTCTTCCACAGCTTTTCCCTTCGCTGGCGCAGTTCACACCCGTGACAGCCAGTGGTGGTGGGGGCCCCTGGGGGGTGTCGCCGGGACCCCACCCTGGAGTGAGGGATGGAGGCAGTGAGCCCAGGGGGAAAGAGCTCCTCGCCCTGCATTTGGGGCCAGAGTGGGGTACTGCGGGAATCGCTAGCGGGGAGGAGGAGGCGGTGTTCAGATGGGGAAACCGAGGCACGGAGCAGTCACGTCCCGGCCCACGGACGGAGAAGCGGTGTACGCGGCTGGAGCCGCGGAGCTCTGAAGAGCGCCCGCCTCGTTCCCTTGCCTCTCAGAACGCTCGCCCTGCCTGCCTGTCTCTGTCTGTCTGTCCCTCCTGACTCCTCTCTCCCTCCCTTCTGCCTTTCTTTCTGGAATAAAAGCAGCACATACTTGCTAAATGTCCACAACTATTTCACTTCCCAGAAGGAAAACATATAAAGTACAAAATCCACCAGTGAATGAAAGGTTTCCATGCCCGGTGTCTGCGCGGGGGGCGGGGGGGGGGTCCGATGACGGTGTCCGGACGATTGGGGGGTGGGGGGGGTTCTCCGGGCACAGCCCAGGGTCTCTGCCCACAGCAGCTTCTCCCGCGCACTGCTCGGGAGGTGAGTCCCGCTCCAGCTTCTTGTCACCGGGAGGCTTGCCTCTTTGGCATCCGGCCCTCTGGGTTGGGGGACCCCGGCACCGCAGGCTCTCCCTCCATTAACCCGGATGCACACAACCGATCCTGTGAGGTTTCTCAGGAGAGCTGATGAGGGCTGGGCTTTGCAGCTGGGTTCATGTCGGGGGTTCAAGACCAGACTGGGTCTGCCCAGAGGCGTGGCAAAGATGGGATGGCACCCACCCCATTCTGCTGTGGGGAGCCGTCGTACAAAACCAGGACAGGGGAAAGAGGGGCGAGCTCCATGTGTGGTTGCCTGACTAATAATCCCCAAACTCACCAGCTTAACACAACCATTTTATTTTGCTCATGATTCCGTGGACCAGGAATTTGGGAAGGGCTCTGCTGGACGGTGTGCCCCGGGGACAGACCCCGAGCCCACGAAGCTCAGGGAGGGAACCAGACATGGAAGGCCACACGGGGTGTGAGTCCACGTGGGTGCCACGTCCAGAACAGGCTCACCCACAGACGGGAAGGGGGCTTGTTGGGGCCGGGGGCTGGGCTTGGGGGAGATGGGGAGTGATGGCTGATGGGGATGGGTTTGCTTTTAGGGTGATGGAACGTTCTGGAATCGATTGTGGTGATGGGTATACATTATGTGAATACACTAAAAACATTGAATTGTACACTTAAAATGGGTGAATTGTGTATCAATAAAGCCATTGAGGGGGAGAAACAGGCACAACAGCACGATTCACAGCACTGAGAAGGGTCCATTAGCAGGTGAGGGATACACGGTGCGGTCCATCCCCACGCGGGAACACGCTCCAGCCTCAGGAAGGAAGACACCTCATGACACCTGCCATGACGTGGAGGGACCCCAAGGACACCGGGCTCAGCGAGAGGAGCCAGACCCAGAAGGACACATCCTGCAGGACCCCACTCCCAGGAGGTCCCCAGAGGAGTCCCATCCACAGAGACAGAGAGGAGAGTGTGGGAGCCGGGGCTGGGGCAGGGGGTGGGGAGTCCATGCTTTGTGGGGACAGAGTCTCTGTGTGCAGAGATGGAAAGTTCTGGAGACGGAGGGTGGGGGTGGTCTCAGGACAGGGTGAGTGTGCTTCATGCCGCTGAGCTGTGCACTCAGAAATGGTTAAAATGGTACATTTATGTTATGTGTATTTTATCATAATAATTTTTAAAAGGTAAAGCAAAAACCAAAACAACAACAACAACAAAACACAGATTTATTTCTGGCCCCATTCCTGGGTGGCAGGTCCTCTGCTCACTTCTCCGCACTCCCGGGCATGCAGCCACCAGTCCCAGTGGGACAGAAGGGACAGGGATCTGGAGGTGTCACTCTGTTGAGTCTCGGCCCTGATGTCCAGCACTCCAGGCTGGCCCAGTCTAGGGCTGGGGGGTGACCCAGGCCTCGGCTGTATCCAGGCCTCTGCCAGGATGGCCCTGCAGCAGGGGATGGTGGCCGGGGGGGGGAGCTCTCCAGAGAAGGGGGCTCGGAGGACGAGGGAGCCCACCCTGCCACCTCCTTCATGCCACACGACCGGCGGAAGACAGAGCTAGAAGGCCTTCCCTGCGTCCAAGACGAGGCTGGCTTCCTGCTTGTCCCTGTAACATGGGTCCTCACTGGACTCCTTGCAAATGCCGCCTTGCAAAGAGAGACATTACGACTCTCACACCTCGGATGCCGCCTCTACGACACACGGGGGCAGGACACAAACCTCAACGCGAGGTCTCTGCAATAAAGAATCTCGTGATGCAGAGGACTTTGGATTTGCCAGGTCCTGGGAGACATTAAGTCTGAGGAGGGGTGGAGGGAGAGGGGTAGGATTCCCAGTCCCTGTGGTTCCTGAGGAGTGGCACAAAGTGCTTCCAGCACATTCCAGAATATTCCCTCCTGTTCTAGACTCATCCCGGGTCAACATTCCCGGAGTACAGTAGTCACCCTGGGAGCTTGTGAAGTGTTAGGTGGGCCAGTCTCTAGAATAGTTTGATGTAGGAACAGAATTTGCGAGTCAAGGGGCGCCTGGGTGGCTCAGTCGTTAAGTGTCTGCCCTCGGCTCAGGTCATGGTCCCAGGGTCCTGGGATCGAGCCCCACATCGGGCTCCCTGCTCCACGGGAAGCCTGCTTCTCCCTCTCCCACTCCCCCTGCTTGTGTTCCCTCTCTCGCTGTGTCTCTCTCTATCAAATAAATAAATAAAATCTTAAAAAAAAAAAAAAAAGAATCTGAGCGTCTAAACAAATCAGTGCGTTAATCAGACCCGTCACACCGAATCTCAGAGGACTTTCCCCTTCTTTGGGAAACTGGCCCCCGATGGAGTTTTTCCCCTTGCCACCTCTCCTGGGCCAGGCTCCCAGAAGCACACAGTGAGGCAGGAACGCGTGGGAAGGCTTTGTTAGGGTTCCCTGGGAAAATCCAGTAGGGCGATGCCTCTCCATGGGGGCAGCTGCCCCCTGGTGCGCAGGGCCACGTCTGGGGTGCCCCTGGCATGGTGCCCCTGTGCAGCCCCCCACAGCGCCCGGGAAGCCCCACAACTGAGGCCTATGCAGCCCCCCATGCCAGCAGTGTGGAGGGGCATAAGCCCCATGGTGGGGGACGCAGAACCAAAGGGAAAGGCAGGGGAGCAACGGGGGGGACATCGGACAAGGTTCCCGAGGGGAAATCTGGACAGGGCAAGGGTCACACCTCAGTTTTTCCACCTGGGGCAAGAGAGCTGGGGTAGTCGCACCCCACACCTGTGGGTCATCGGCTTAGGGCTGCTCCCATGGGGACGTTACTCCCAGGTTCTCCCGGCTCCCGCCGAGCCCAGCAAAGTGGGTACCAGCTGCCTGAGGGCCGCTCGGGGGACCAGAGCACAAGGTGCTGGCTTGGGGGGAGCATGAGGAAAGCACTGGGCGGCACCTACTAAAAACAGACGTCCAGGTAAGGGGCAGCGGACTGCGCAGGCGGCCCGAAGTCCAGGCCGCCCCCCAGGTTCAGGGCCCCGTCAGTCCGCTCCCTTCGCACCATGTGGCCACCGCCCCCAGGCTGCCCACCGCTGCCCCCGCGGGAGGAGGATGGGCCTGGGTCACCCGGGCTCAGACAGCACTGTGCATACACGCTTGCAGGAGCTGAGACCACCCCCCGCCCCCCCGGCTTCCCGCAGACCCTAAGCGCCTTGTCCTGCAAGACACCACCTCCTGGCAGGTCCCTGGCTTCTGAGGTTCCTTCAGCTTGTTTTCTGGCCCGAGGAATTTCTCATCAGTGGGAAGTTAGACTCAAGGCCTCGATGGGAGTCCAGGTACCACTTTGGGCTCGAACACTTCATGCTGCACCCCCCGGCGATATCTGGTGGTCCCGAGTTTGGAGGTGCTCTGACTCATCCCTGGACTGGGGTGCTGCGAGCCCCACGGGCGTGACGAGACTCCCGCGCCCCGCACCCTCTTACCACTCACCTAGTGATCTCAGCACCACTGACCGCCACGACTGGGAGTGAGAATTTCATGAAGAGCCGCTGGTTTCCAGCAAACATTTCTCCTTCCTTCCCCCAAACCCGGTCACGTACTCAGTTCGTGACCTCAGGAGGCTATGTGAATAGTCCATTCTATGCCCAAGCAAATCCCGTGGTCTGACCGGGCACGAGACTAAATCCAGGCAGAGTCCGCCGGCACCTGACTAGGTGGGCCCTCCTGTTCCGGGTCACTGACCCACTTGTGGGAGGGGCCTTCCTGGGCCAGGGTGTCAAGGAGAAGGCAGGGCTGGCTTGTTGGCGACGTTTCCACCTTCAGCCCAGGCTAATGTGAGCCAAGTGGAACCAGGAAGCATCGACCCACAGCTGAAGTCACTGGCAAACTTCAGTTGTGTGGGGGAGGCAAACCTTTTCCTCTACCCTCTTAGGTTCAATACCGGGGACCTGTCAATTAAACTGATGAAAGACATTTTAATAGGAGCCACACAACTTTACTTATTTTTAGTTTGATGTGCTCAGGCATCACAGAAAGAAGTGAAGGTGCAAAGGAACGGTGAGATCTGAGAGCTCATATACCACCGTAACAGGGAAAAGGGAGGGGAGAAAAGCCACTTACGGGAGAGCAAATGAATTTTAGGAATGATAAATGCGCCCTCAGGAGAATAAGTGGGAGATATGATAGTTTGTGACAAAGTCTATCTGGGAATGGTGCCAGCTTCTCTTCTCCAAGAGGAGACATTGATCCCCGGAAGGGATTTATGACGAGTGAGTTCTTTTGGGAGATTTTGTTTTCATTTTATTTATTATTATTATTTTTTAAAAGATTATTTATTTATTTGACAGAGAGAGAGACAGCGAGAGAGGGAACCCAAGCAGGGGCAGGTGGGAGAGGGAGAAGCAGGCTTCTCGCTGAGCAGGGAGCCCGATGCGGGGCTCGATCCCAGGACCCTGGGAGCATGACCAGAGCCGAAGGCAGACGCTTAATGACTGAGCCACCCAGGCGCCCCATGGGAGGCTCTGTTTTTAGGCAGGTAAGGGATTTCAGGAGCTCAGACGCTCTCAAAATAATTCAAAATAATTCTTACACCAAAGTGGCATATTTTGGGGGTAGCATGTCTTGGTCCCCTTCAGTTGCTCCCCCCAAATTTTTTGTTAACCTTTCCTTTTTTTTTTTCTTGTGTCAGGGATTTTTGGTGTGAATGATATATATCTCTGTGTGACAGCCCCGGTGTCCTAGAGTCGGGGCGGTGGGATAGGGGAGATGACTTCCCACCCTGCCCTCCACCGACGGTTTCATAAAAATTGTAGTCTCCGGAAACGAATCCGAATTCCTGGGCTGGGCTGTGTCAGCAGCGCCCTCTAGAGGCCACCACCAGCATAGACAGGCCCGGGAGCGGTTCAAAGACCCCTGGCTGCGAAATTCTACCACCTTCTCAAAGACTCACTGCAAGAACACGCACAGGTGTTGGGCTGGCAAACAGCACGAAGCGTCAGTTAGATGAGGCAAACGGCCTGTGGACCTTCCCTGGTCACCCCTGGGGCCGGAATGCCCTCAACTTTCAGCTTCCACCGCTCATCTCTGTGTCTTCCAAAGGACACCAGAGCACAGGTAAAAACATCACATTTCAAGGTCAGCTGAACTTAACTGAGATGTAGTTGACTTATAGTGATGCCCAGAGCCTAACTCAGAGCAGCTGGATGGTCTAGGCAAACGCAGGAAACTATGTCGCCCGCATTCCCATCAAGATCTAGAACATTCTGGCACCTGGGAAGCTCCCTCCGCTCCCCAGACAACCATTTTCCTGATTTCTATCTCCATAGAAGTTACACCTGTTCTGGAACTTGATCTAGTTGGGGTCAAACAGGACGTCCTCAGCATCTGGCTACAGAGTTGTGATTTTGCAATTGTATGGTGTGAGGTAAGAAAATTTGTGTTCAGATGTATCAAGACCTTTTTTTTTTTTTTTAACTGGAAGCATAAATACCTTCATTGATAGATGCATTGCTCTCTTCTCTGGCCAGGCATGGACGTGTGAGATATTCAAGAAATAAATAAAGATACTGTAAATTATACCTCAAAAGGAGGTTAACTACCTTGACCAACTATGGGTCCTCTGGGTCCTGAAATAGCATTACTGTCAATTCACCGGTTTTTGTGTTTCATCCTGATTTGTTTAGAAAGGACGACCTTGGGGCATCTGGGTGGCTCAGTCCGTTAAGCATCTGCCTTCGGCTCAGGTCATGATCTCAGGGTCCTGGGACTGAGTCCCAAATCGGACTCCCTGCTCAAAGGGGAGCCTGCCTCTCCCTCTCCTTCTGCCCTTCCCTCCTGATCATGCACTTTCTCTCTTTCTCCCACTCAAATAAATAAAATCTTTTAAAAAATGACGTATTAAAAGTGAACATTTATTTCTTACATTTCAGAATATTTCCTTATGCATTGCTAAGAGAAATATGTCTCAGAAATTTATATACTTATTTATATATAGTTATGTATATTGTATTTATATAATATGTATTTATATATTTATATTTTATTTATATAATATATATTTATATAATAGATATATTTTTAACTTCTATAGGGCAGTTACAACAAGGTACAACATTGTGGATCAAACATCACCTACTTTATCTCCTTATTTTTATTTTTTTTTAAAGATTTTATTCTTAAGTAATCACTATACCCAATGTCGGGCTCAAACTCATGACCCCGAGATCAAGAGTCACATGCTCCACTGACTGAGCCAGCCGGGTGCCCCTAGGGTCACCTACTTTAATCCCTGCAAAGATTTGCATTTTTGCACCAAAGCTGAAATGGCTAATGCTTTTGGAACTCCCTGTATTTGCTTTAATAAAAACTCTACCAGGGGCACCTGGCTGACTCAGTCCATGGAGCTTGTGACCCTTGATCTCACCGTTGTGAGTTTGAGCCCCACCTTGAGCATAGAGATTGCTAAAAATAAAATCTTGAAAACAAAACAAAACAAAACCCTCTACCCGTAGGTGAACTATTATTCCAGAGAATGTAAAATAAAGTATGATTGTGGCTTTATAACCAAAATTTGTTATAATCTAACTGACTGACGTCTTTTTTTTTTTTTTTAAAGTAATCTCTATGTCCAACGTAGGGCTGGACCTCATGACCCTGAGATCAAGAGCCACATGCCTGACTGATGTCTTTTTGAAACATCATATGTGAAAAGCTTTTTATTGTGAAACGTAATGCATTTTCAGAAAAATGCATGCTGGGGTGCCTGGGTGGCTCAGTCTTAAGCGTCTGCCTTCTGCTCAGGTCATGATCCCGGGGGTCCTGGGATGGAGCCCCGCATGGTGGGGGGGTCTCCTGCTCCGCGGGAAGCCTGCTTCTCCCTCCCCCACTCTCCCTGCTTGTGTTCCCTCTCTCGCTGTCTCTCTCTGTCAAATAAATAAAGTCTTTTAAAAAAAGAAAGAAAAATGCATGCAATGCAAATGGATAATTTAACAAGTTATTGTAAAGCCAACACATGCCCGCAGTCCAGACTGAGAAGCCCTCCCCCGCCCCCTGCAACCAACCATAAGACCCATCTGGACCCAGTCCTCCCTTCCCCCACCAGGGTCAGTAACTTGAAATTTATGAGTATTACTTTCTCACTTTCTTTATAGTTTGACCACAGAAGTATGCGGCCTAAATAAATGTAGTCTTGCCTCTTTTAAAAGTTTACATAAGTGGGATGATACTGCACATATTCTTTTTTTTTTAAGATTTTATTTATTTATTTGAGAGAGAGAGAGAGAGCATGAGTAGGGGGAGGGGCAGAGGGAAGAGGAGAAGCAGGCTCCCCGCTGAGCAGGGAGCCTGGGGCTGGATCCCAGGACCCTGAGATCATGACCTGAGCCGAAGATGCTCAACCCACTGAGCCACCCAGGAGCCCCGGGAGCTGTATATTTAGATTCACAATATGAGCAACACAATAGTGCCATACAAAGCTTTTCTGCAGGTCCATATGCTGAGATGCCCCCGTGCGCCGGGCCAGACGCGGTAAACGCAGTAGACACGACAGGTGTACCACTGAGACTCAGCGGAGACCACAAGTTTCGATTTTTTTTTTTTCAGCAATGGAAAAAGAAAAACATTTAGAGAAACGAAAGAGGTACAAATACATAACTCCCCCCCGTCGATAATGTAACTTTTCAGCTTCCTTACCTGCTTCTTTACACAGGTCAGCTGAGCTTGGAGAAAGTGAACGAGATCAGAACATGAAAGATGTTCCTTGTTTTCTCATCAAAGGATCCCACTAGGATTAGCGCGAGGATCTTTCTGGTGCTCATGTCTGCGGGTCAGCCAAACACCCAGGACCTCTGTCCAGCTGAGGAAGAGCTGGGGCCGCCGGCAAATCTCAGAACCTCTCTGGCGTCTGTTCCTATTATCGGAGCACACGTGAGCTCGGGCAGCTGCTGTGCGCTGGCCAGACAGGTGTCATTTGGGGTAATACTTCAAAACCCCCCGCAGTGGAAATTTCTCCGGACGTCATTTTGAGCACTTCTGTGTTGTTCCAGCCACTTCGGAAGCTGGCCCTGTTGTTCCTGGTTCAGGGCTAAGCAAGCACAGACAGAAAACAGAACAATAAACACGAGTAAGAGAATAATCGTGTTAAAAAGAAAACAAATAATGCACTGCACTGCAGCGACCAGGCCAAGCACCCAGAGGCCGGAAATCAGCCCGGCAACCAGAGCGCCAGCAGCGACTCCAGTCACCAACAGACTAAGCAACGTGTGGAGCCGGGGGAGCGCGCACCCGCAGTTCTGGGAACACGCGAGGCCCCCCGCGAACCATCTTGGGGCCTGTGGTTCCCGCAGCAGCTGCGGGGAAACCTGACTCCAGGGAGCCTCGAGGACAACCTCCTTGTCTTTGCCTTTGGGGCCTAGCTGAGGCCGGGGCGGGGGCCCCAGAGCTGGAGCCCCACGCGCCCCATGCACCCCATGCGCCCCATGCGCCGTGGCTAGAACCCGCCCTGGAACTTGCGGCCTCCACCGTGGGAGCGCGAGCCCCAGCCCCAAATGCTGGAAAACAATTTGACTTTTTTTCCCCCACCAGCATTTGATTTTGAAAATTTCCAAACATACAGCCAAGTTTAAATAATTTTGCAGTGCACACCACCTACCCAAACATGAATTCTACCATTGCCCTTCTGCTGTGCCTCCCACCTCTCCCGCTCAGCGTCCCTCCATGGCTCTGACTCGTGTTGGACGCATTTCATGCTTGCAGACATCAGTCCGCTAACCCCCTGAATAATTTGGCGTGCATACCTTTAGCATACGATTCACAAAGAGTTCGTGAATTTTGTTTACATTTTTTCTTTTGAAGTAAAATTTACAATGACTTTCATAAATCTTCGGTATACATTTGCTGAGCTTTTTTTTTTTTTTTTAAAGATTTTATTTATTTATTTGACAGAGAGAGAGCACAAGTAGGCAGAGTGACAGGCAGATGGAGAGGGAGAAACAGGCTCTCCGCCAAGCAGGGAGCCGGATGTGGGGCTCGATCCCAAGACCCCAGGATCATGACCTGAGCCGAAAGCAGCCGCTTAACGGACTGAGCCACCCAGGCGCCCCCATTTGCTGAGCTTTAATGAATGCACACATCAGTGCACCGGGAGCCTCTATGAAGATTGAGAGCATTCCATTCCCCCTGTGCAGGGCAGAATAACACCCCCCAAAGATGTCCATGTCCTAATCCCTAGAATCTGTACGTCTGTCACCTCCCATGGCAAAAGGCACCTTGCAGATGGGATTAAGTTGAGGACCCTCAATGAGGGTGACCCTGGATTCCCCAGAGGGTCCAATGATCTGACAAGTGTCCTTATAAGAGTGGGCAGGAGGGTCAGAGTTGGAGGAGACAGGGCAATAGAAGCAGAGGTCAGAATGAGACAACCACAGAGGCAGCCGGAGAAGGGCAGGAAATGGATTCTCCCAGGGAGCCTCCAGAAGGAGCCAGCCCTGTCCACCTGTTGGAGGGGGCGTTGAGGGGTTGTGGCGCTGGTCAACCTGTGAGCTGGACCCAGGCACTTGGAGGCTCCATCCCCCTCCCCTGTGCTGGGAAGGTGTGGTCCCCTGGCCTTCCCTGCGTTAGAAGCTGCCCAAGGACACAGCCTTGAGACAGTGAGGTGGTGCTGAGACCGACCATCTGGATGGTACTCAGTTCAGGCCTCTATATAAGCTTTAAGATTGGGGCAGGGGGGTGCAGTGTGCTAGACAAGCCTTGGAAGGATGTTCCCTTGCTCATAAACCCATCTACCCATCTGGAATGGCCCGTCCCTTCCTTCAGTTTCTCCTTGCCCAGCGTGTACAGGGGCCCATTTGCAAACCAACACTGCACCTTGATATAGCCCCATGAGACCACGTCAGCCCTCTGACCTCCAGAATTGTCAGAGAGTAAATGTGCTGGTGATAGTTTGTTACAGCATCCTTGGGAATCTCATACACACTCATTGGCCAGGACTGGTCACATGCCCAATCCCTGAACCAAACAGCAGGCCAGTCATTCACACCCACCTCCATAGCTCCTGTGATCTTAGATCTTAATTTCCAACCCACAGGGATTGTAGAGACTGTTGATATTACTACTAGGGTCTGTCCTTGTATTTTATGCTGACAGATAAAATGAATACGAGATTACACAAGTTATAATCAGGATCTTCAGAAACTTACATGGTTCACCAAATGATAAAAGAAAAAGGTAAAATTATATTTTGGGTGAGGGGCTAAAAATCTAGTTAGGCGTCTATTGAGGAGGGTCTGCAAATGTTTTCTTTTTTTTTTTAATTTTTTTTTTTTAAGATTTTATTTATTTATTTGAAAGAGAGAATGAGATAGAGAGAGAGCGTGAGAGGAGGGAAAGTCAGAGGGAGAAGCAGACTCCCTGCTGAGCAGGGAGCCCAATGTGGGACTCGATCCTGAGACTCCAGGATCATGACCTGAGTTGAAGGCAGTCACTTAACCAACTGAGCCACCCAGGCGCCCTGCAAATGTTTTCTGTAAAGGGATTTCCCTGCCCTTTGGGGCTCCATGGTAACTACTCAAATCTGTCCTGGAAGCTGGGAAGCAGGCGTAGACAACTTGCAAATGAATGGGCATGGCTGTGTGCCAATAAAACTTTATTTACAACAACAAGTGGTGGGCCAGGTCTAGCGCTCAGGCAGGCCATATTTGCTGAGGACACCTGTTATAGAGTATTGTTAGAGCTAAATTGGAAATAGCAATATGAACTCACACTCTTCAAAATCGATCATTTCTACCTGATCACTTAGGTAGCCATTAAACAGTTTCGCACCAAAAATTAGCGTGCAGTAATTGAAGAGGTGTCCCCAGTACTGAAAATGCAGTCACGGATACTCTTCTCCATTCCCAGGGAATGAGGGCTCTCTGGAGAAGAGCTGGTTTTGTGTTTTGGGGCAGGGAAGGTGCACTACGGGCCTGGACTATGTCATTGTGAGAAGGCAGGGGTGCTTCTCCATGTTCTGGGGGTGCTGAAGGCACACAGGAGCCCAATGGAAGTATCCTTCATCAATCATGATTACAATTAATTAAAACTAATTAGTCTGAATGCCATGAATTCATAATTATCTTCAAAAGGCAAGAACAAGGATTATAGTATATCCAGGCTGATTTATTCAGATGAACCACTTCTCAGCGTCCCCACATAAAAAGTCTGGTATCCTCTTACCACGAGTTAGATTCAGGGTGATCCCAACTATATAAAAAGATGCTACTTGGGCGCCTGGGTGGCTCAGTCAGTTAAGCGTCTGCCTTCAGCTCAGGTCACAATCCTGGAGTCCCAGGATCGTGTCCTGCATGGGGCTCCCTGCTCAGTAGGGAGTCTGCTTCTCCCTCTGACCCTCCCCCATCTCGTGCTCTCTCACTCTCTCTCTCTCAAAAATAAAAACTTAAAAAAAAAAGATGCTACTCTGTAAAAAAACAAACAAGAAAAAAAAGGCCAACAAAAAATACACTAAAGTGTTAACACTAGTTACTTTGGGATAGTAAGACAATAGGTGATAGTCATGTGCTTTTCTGTATTTTTCTGGCATTTCCAAGATTCCTGCCTTTATTTTTCATACATTACTTTTAGAATGAAAAAAAAAATTATCCCCAGGTTTTGGGCTGGCTTTGTCCATGGTTATAAGTTGCATGGTTTAGCCTTGGGTCAATTTCTCACCCCAAAAGAGCAGAGGCATGAACTCATGCACAAGGTGGCATTTTTATTAAATCCAGTGGCCAAGGCTGCTGATGGGAGCACGTGCTGTGAGGTGGGGCTGGGAGGTGTAGAGCTGCAGGATGCCCTGGGCGGTGTCCCCACCCTCAGGGTAGAGGTTGTCTCCAGGGGGAGAGGATTGGCTGTCAATGGAAGGAAGCCCCTGAAAGGCTTTAAGCAAAGGCTCCAAGACACTCGATTAAATTTGGAGGAGATTGGATTCTAAAGGGTAAGGAGGAGTAAGTGGTTGAGGCTGGGGGTTGTCATGAGAAGCAGGGGACAGTGCAAAATTAAAGCGTGGAGTCCCTTGTTCCAAAATTATTACAAATCTCAAGATGGTGGCAGCAGAGCATTAAATCAAACATGGGGCCCTGGATGACCCCCTGGGCTGCGTGCCCGGTGAAGCTGGCCGTGGCAGGATCCACAACAGAGGCCCCATTCAAGGTCTGCTTTGGAGGTAATGAGCTGATCAAGATTTGGGCAGAGACTGGACACTGGGTGGGATGTCTTGCCTGTGGCTCTCCTAGGTGTCACTGGGCCACGCACCCCTGCCCCCAACGAAAACCCCTTCTCCATGGGAATGACCAGGCTGAGACGCCGGTGTGTGTGTGGGGGGGTGTCTCCCAGGCACTAATTAGATGCTACATTGTCACGGATGTTATGGAAGTGTGTCCTGAAGTCCTGTGTTCAGGTAGGGGCCAGAGGAGAGCCTCATGCCCACCTTTGGGGATGGGTCTGTGCTGGGGCCCTGACCTCTCTACCCAGCCTTCTGGCCACCCTGATGTGGCTCCAGGACCTGGAAGAGGCTCTTCCTGGCATATTCATCTTCCTAACTGCTGGTCACTGGTCAGCGTCCCTTCCTCCAGGAACCCCGCCCCCAGGCTGCAGCTCCAGGTCTTGACCCCCCCACCCCAGGTTGCGCAAGGAGCCCGGCTTTATGCTCTCCGACCTCCCCGTGTCCCCTCTTCAGGGCATTGGGGTACTCTGACACTATGGGTGTGCTCAGCAGTTTGGGGGTTCCAGCCCTGTCTGCACTTCCCATCGGGTACCTGGCCCAGAAGAGGGCTCATTTCTCCTCCCCTCCTGTCTCCCCACCTCCTCCCCTCCCCACCCCCCCGCGACCCCCTCCCTCTCGCCCCGCCCGTCTCCCCGCCCCTCCCCCGTCCCTCCCGTCTCCCCGCCCCGCCCTCCCCTCCCGTCTCCCCGCCCCCTCCCTTGCCCTCCCCCCGCCCGCTCGCCCCCTTCCCTTCCCCTCCCTTGCCTTCGTCCCTCCCTCCCCTCCCGTCGCCCCGCCCCTTCCCCTGCCCACCCCCACCCCTTCCGTCGCCCCTCCCCTCCCTCCCGTCTCCCCTTCCCTTGCCTTCGTCCCGCCCCTCCCCTCCCGTCGCCCCGCCCCCTCCCCTCCCCGCCCTCCTCCCGCCCGCCCCGCCCCGCGGCCGCCGCACCGACAAGATGGCGGCGGGTGGGAGCGGCGGGCGCGCGTCGTGCCCGCCGGGGGTCGGCCCGGGCGCGGGGGGCGGCCCCGGGCCCAGCGCCAACGCCGCCCCCGCCCCCGGCAACGCGGCCGCCGCCGCCGCCGCCCCGGCCCCCGCCGCCCCCGGGCCGCCCCCCGCGCCCGCGCCCGGGCCGGGGCCGGGACCGGGGCCGGGGCCGGGGTCGGGGCCGGGGCCGGGCGCGCAGGCCGCGGCGGGCGGGGAGCGGGCGGCCGAGGAGCCGGGGGCGGCGGCGCTGCTGCGCGAGCCCGTCTACAACTGGCAGGCCACCAAGCCCACGCTGAAGGAGCGCTTCGCCTTCCTCTTCAACAACGAGGTGCTCTGCGACGTGCACTTCCTGGTGGGCAAGGGGCTCGGCGCGCAGCGCATCCCGGCGCACAGGTGGGCCGCCGCCCCGCACCCCGCGCCCTGGGACCCGCCGCCCCCATCCCCGGGCCCTGCCATCCCCCTCCCCCACCGCCCCATCCGCGGGCCCTGCCATCCGCGGCACCCGACCACTCCAGGGACCCGCCACCCCACAGGATCCCGGGGACCCACTTTGCCCCAGGCCTGTGACCCTGCCAGGCCCCCCTCCACCGCTCAGCCCTCTGATACGAGCCATACCCTGGCCTTGGGACCCCCGCCTCTCCATCCCCCCGCAGACTCCTGCCAGCCAGTCCAGGATCTCCAGGCACAGCCGCCCCCACCGTCCTGCCCCAGTGACCTCCTGCACCAAGTGCCCCATCCTTCCCCGGTGGTGACCCCCAGGCCCCCACCAGACCCCCGCCTCCTGAACCCAGAAGCCCAGACTCCTAAACCACATAACCCCCTCAGTGATCCCAGTTCTGTGACACCCCAGCCCCATGTCCGCCCTGGCCTCCAGGCCTTCTCTCTGAAAAAGGGGGCATTGTTGGCCCAGGTCCGGCCCCCCCTGCCAGTCTCCAGGGTGCAGCCGTGAGACCCCAGGGCAGGGTGGGACTGATACCAGACTCCCCGTCCATTCCCTGTCTCTCTGACTGCTCCCCGTCGCACTCCAGGGAGCTGGGGGAGGGGGCCTCACTGGGAGGGCTCCACTGGGGGAGAGGGGCTGGGGGGTTCCTTGCCACTGGCCTGGAATGTTCCGCAGTCTGCTGGGAGCGGTCCGCCCTGCCTTTCTGACATGTGGCCTTTATTTAACCTGTGCCTTTGAGATGTTTCTTTCTGGCTTTTTCTTGGTTATTTATGTACAACTGGATCTAGATTCCTGCCTACAGAAGGTTCCAGGCCTGTGGATGGGTCCCCAGGACCTCCCGTGGCTCCTCCCTCCCCTGTGTGTGTGCAGCCACATGGGCCTCACCCCCACCCAAGCCTGGAGTAGGGGGACTGATCCCTGAGGCACCCTCATGTCCACCTGTGCTCCGAAATACTGCTTAGCCCAGTCTGGCCTTTAAAGCTCCCCCCCCCCACCCCGCTCCCACCAAGCTTCAGGGAACACATGGAGTGAGCAAGGTGAGGCTGCGTGGGCTCCTGCCCCCCGACCCAAGCCCTTTGGGGATGGGGCCAGGTGGATGCAGCTGGAAACCCCACAGGGAGGGGGAAGGGGGACCTCAGGGTTTCTGCTTCAGGGCAGCGAGGGGGTCCCCCGGGCACCACTAACCTTAGGACATGTACTCGACTGTGTGTGGCTGTTGGTGGTGAAGAAGGGATGAGGAAGGTGGGCATGGGGACCCCCAGAGAAGTGGGGAGAAGGGTGTGGCGCTGCTGGGCTCAGGAGAATGGCTGGGAGCAAGGGCTCTGGTAGGAAGGTCAGCCCGGCGTGATACTTAGTGAGCTTTTCTGAGAGCAGCAGGGAGATACAGGGCCTGGGAGGGGATGACAGGGATCCGTGCCCTGAGCAAGTGGTGCTGAGCAGGGCGAGGGGGAGGGGAGGCCTGGAGAGCAGAGGGGCTGGGCACGCAGCAGGGGCAAGGGGGCACTGCGGGCCAGAGGGACATCGTCGGCTTTGAAGGGGGGGCCCAGCTGTAGATGGAGCCTGCAGGCGCTTGGTGAGGACCATAGAAACAGGGCTCCTCTCCCTGGTGTGGTGAGGTGGCAGCTTGGTAGGGGAGGGAGAGCGGGGCTGCGGCGGGGGGCCCCCGGACCCTGGCTCCAGCATCGGGGGGAAGGACAGAGCGGTGGGAGGTAATGGGGCAGCCTGGGGGGGTGTAGATGGGGGGTCAGTGCTTAGGAATGGCTGTGAGGAGCCACTCTGAAAGTGGGGTCTGGGATGAGGCTCTTCTGGGCATGCTGACATTCACCTTCAGACGGGCCCACCCACTGGACCCGTGGCTTCTCCCACTGGTGGCCACACGAGCCCCGAGTCCCCAGGGAGCCTGGCCCCCGGCACACCTTGCTGGCTCCTGCAGGCGTCGGTCATCCCTGGGCCCCAAAGACTCCCTGAGCATGTGTGTTTGATGTCCAGAGAGGGTCCGGGTCAGGCTGATAGCACTTTTCTTGTCCCATTTGCCCTGGTATTGATGCCCCACTATTTGGCCTTTACTGATAGAGGTTCTAGTTCTTTTTCTTTCTTTTCTCCCTTTGGGTCATGATTTTGTACAGATTGGTGAAATCAGGTAGATCGCTGCCCAGCGAGTGGCCCTGGGCTTTCTGTGCCTCAGTTTCCCCACCTGTGAACTGGGACTGACCACTCGGATGCCTCCACCCCAGGACTTCTGGGAGGATTGACTTAGTGACCCAACCAAGTGCTTATCACAGTGGTCCAGGGTGAGCTTAAATAAAGGTGGGGACATCATCCAGGGCGTGAGGCAGGCAAGTCTAGAGGCCGTGGTAGGAGGAGAGGCAGAATCCGAGTGTGGAGCATGGAGGAGGTGAGGCTCCGTACCCCAGAGCCCCGATGGTGCGTACAGGTGCTCCCCGCCTGGGCCCAGACCCCAGGAAGTGATGGTAACCTGACCGTGGGGAAACCTGGCACACCCCACCTGGGCCAGGGGTCACGGTCAACTTCAGAGTGATGTAGAGCGGCCTCTCAGGGACCCCTGATGGGACAGGACCAGAAGGGCACCTCGCCTCTGTAGTTCCTCCCCAAACCCATAACCCCAGTGTCGTGGGTTGAGTGGTGGCCCCCCAAAAGGTGTGTCTTCATCCCAGTCCCTCGTACCTGTGAGTGGGACCTTATTTGGAAAAGGGTCTTTGCAGATGTGATTAAGTTCAGGGTCTCGAGATGAGATCATCCTGGATTATCTGGTGGGCTCTAAACCCGATGACAAGTGTCCTCCTAAGAGACACAGAGGAGAAGCCCCTTGGTGAGCATGGAGTCAGGCATTGGAGTGCTGTGGCCAGAGGCCAGGGGACCCCTGGGGCCCGTGGAGCTGGAAGAGGCAGGTAGGAGCCTCCCCTGGAGCCTCCCGAGGGCCCTGCCGCTCCTCCATCTGGGGCTTCTGGCCTCCAGGACGGGGAGAGGATGAAATCCTGTTGTCGGGAGTCGCCTGGCGTGTGCTGCCGTGTTAGAGCAGTCGTGGGAAGCCGAGATCTCCAGACTGATCGCGGGAAAGCAGCTGACAAGCCCAGATCAGGGACACGCTGCGGGACACCTGGCCGGGCGTCCTGGAGGCTGTCAAGGTCACGAGAAACAAGGAAAGGTGGAGATGTTGCCACACGCTAGGGGCGCTGGGAAGGAGGTGACCAGATGCCACGTGGGGCCCCAGGTGGTGTCCTGGGGCAGAGAGGGGTTAGCGCCAGAACATGGGAACCAGTGCGGCTGAGGCCGCCTCCAAAAAGTGGGGGCTCGTGCCAATCCCCCCGCGACCCTCCCCCCGGGCGGGCATGGGCTCCGGGCGCAGGCTGACCTGGGCTGTGGGGCAGGAGGGCCGGCATCCGTGTAGGCTGAGGAGCGGGCCCTGGCCCCCGGTCCCGAGGCTCTGCCTGGCCTTCACCCTGTGCGCTTTTCCCTCTAAGCTCCCGATGACGGGCACCCCCGTGGTGGTGGTCGTGGGCTTGCTCCTCTCCTTCCCTGCTGCCTTCGGAGCCCCCGGAGAAGGCCTGGCATGCAGTAGGTGCTCAGTAACTGCAGGGCACCGACCTGCCCAAATCAGATGTCTGCGCTCCCTTGCCGGGCGGGCCCTGCGGACATGCTGCGGGGCTCAGGGAGGGCGGCCCTCGCGTGCGAGCCAGGGAAGGACCTGACGCCGCCGCGGTCAGGATCTCAGATGCCCGAGCCCGTCCGCCTGGGAGGATGTAGCAGAGAAGGCCAGCGCGCGGAACGGGCCTTCTGGGGTCTCTCCTGGCATCGATCCGTGTTCTGCTACAAGAACAGTTTTTGATGACTCTGGCTTTCCGGTATGTTTTGAGAACTGCTGAGGCCCTTGTTCCCAATTTTATTCTTTGTCAAGACTTCTTCAGCTGGTTGCACATTTACCCTTTTGGCATCGATCGCCCACCCGTCCCTCCCCACCCCCCTCAAACAGTCATGGACACATGGTGCTGGAGGGAAGCTGTCCCTCCGCGGCCGACATTCCAGCCCGGCATCAGCCAACTTAGGTAAACAGCCTCCGTTCCCCGTACTTAATTCTGCCCAGCAGGACAGGTGTGGACGACACATCAGTGAATGAGCACGGCCGTGTCCCAGTAAAACTTCATTTGCAGAAACAAGGGGTTGGCCGGTTTGCGGGCCCCTGGGCAGACTCATGGTTCCGTAGGATCTCTAGAATCAGTTTGTCAAGTGCTGAAGGAATTTACTGGGGGGGCGGGTCCGCCAGCGATACGGGCCTGGGGAGAGCGAAGTTTAGGGAACAGAGTGTATCTGGGAGCAGGGTCTCTCTCCGTTTGTTCAGGGCGGTTTTTGTGTTCCTAGGACAGTTTTGTGGTTTTCTCCATGAGGCTTTTGCACATTTATTGCTGATTTTTGCTCACGTATTTTTTTCTCTGTTGTGGATAATCTTCCTTATATTTTTCCAGCTGGCTCTTGCTGGGAAGGTGTATGTCTTTTGCATATTTATTTCTATCTGGTTTGAGTGATTTCTGTCCGAGCCCTTGTTCACGTTAATAATTGTTCGGTGGATTCTGTGGTCTGGCACTGTCCGGTACTTCCCTGTGATGACGGGAATGTTCTCGTTACACCGTCCAGCCTAGCTGCACGTGGCTACTGAGTGTTTGAATACAACAGTCGCAACTGAGGAGTTGAATCTTTCATTTTTTAAAAAGATTTTATTTAGTTATTTGGGAGAGAGCGAGCACGAGTGGGGGGTGGAGAGGCAGAGGGAGAGGGAGAAGCAGACTCCCCGCTGAGCAGGGAGCCCAATGCGGGGCTCGATCCCAGGAACCCGAGGTCATGACCTGAGCTGAAGGCAGACGCTTAACGACTGAGCCACCCAGGCGCCTTCGTACCGCACTTCTGACCACAGGACATTGCTCCGTAACAGGTGAGAGCAAGGAGCCTTTGTGTTTTGTTTTTCATTGACAAATGGGACCACGGGTGCTGGTTTCCGACGGCTTCTCTCAAGTTTCTCTCGATTCCCTGCTTGTGGAGGGTTTTCGTGAGTGTGAGTGTGGGGTGCTCCCAAGCCCTTTCCCGGAGTCTGGTCTGTTTGGCCTGACAACTGTCTGTGTGGCAAGTGTGCACCGCCGTGTGGCCGCCGCCCCCTGAGGTCCCCCTGCCCACTTGCTGCCATCACCGGCCTGCCTTCTGTCTCTCCCGGCCTGCTGTTTCTAGAAATTTCATGTAATTGGAGTGATACAGCATGTCATCTTCAGTCTGGCTTCTTGAAAGTTTTTGAGGGGCGCCCGGGGGGCTCGGTCAGTTAAGCATCTGCCTTCGGCTCTGGTCGTGATCTCGGGGTCCTGGGATCGAGTCCTGCGTCAGGCTCCCTGCTCAGCGGGAAGCCTGCTTCTCCCTCTCCCACTGCCCCTGCCCCTGTGCTCTCTCTTTCCCTCTCTCTCTCTGTCTCAAATAAATAAAATGTTTAAATAAAAGAAAAAGTTTTTGGGATTCATCCACGTTGTTGTGTGTATCAGTACACTCAACCCTTGAACCATGTGGGGGTTAGGGGAGCCGGCCTCCTGCACAGCCGAAAATCCACATGTAACTCCACCCCTGAGACCTCACCCACTGACAGCCCAGTGGGGACCGCACGGCTCACGAGTGCACGCACAGTGCGTGCTCTGTTACCACCGTGTGCTGTGTTCTTAGAACCAAGGGAGCCATAAGGAAGAGAAAGGGCGTTTTGAGTCCCATGCCGCCTTCACTGAGAAACATCCGCCGGTGTGTGGACCCGCACTGTTCAAGGGTCAGCTACAGCCCGGTTACCCTTCTTTTTTTATTTTAATTTTATTTGTGAGGGGGAGGGGCAGAGGGAGAGGGAGAATCCCGAGCAGGCTCCTCGCTCAGTGTGGAGCCTGACGCGGGGCTCGATCTCACGGCCCTGAGAGCATGACGGGAGCCGAAATCAAGAGTCCAAGGCTTTTTTTTTTTTTTTTGAAGATTTTATTCATTTGACAGAGAGAGACACAGCGAGAGAGGGAACACAAGCAGGGGGAGTGGGAGAGGGAGAAGCAGGCTTCCCGCGGAGCAGGGAGCCCGATGCGGGGCTCGATCCCAGGACCCTGGGACCATGACCTGAGCCGAAGGCAGACACTTGACCGACTGAGCCGCCCAGGGGTCCCAGCTCAGTTACGGTTATTGCTAAAGTAATTCACACTGTCGCTGAATTCAGCCGCAGGGACGGACCGCGGTGTGTCCACTCACCAGCCGCCGGGCATCCGGGCTGTGTGCGGTTTCCGGCTGCCGTGTGCACTGGGGCACGAGTCTGTGTGTGGACACACGGTTCCTTTACTCTTGGACAAATACCTGGGAGCGGACCCTTGGAACTGGGGGTAACTCTGACATTTGACAGTTTAAGAAAGCGCCAGCCTGGGGCGCCTGGGTGGCTCCGTCGTTAAGCGTCTGCCTTCGGCTCAGGTCATGATCCCAGGGTCCTGGGATCGAGCCCCGCATCGGGCTCCCTGCTCGGCGGGAAGCCTGCTTCTCCCTCTCCCACTCCCCCTGCTCATGCTCTCTGTCAAATAAATAAAGTCTTTAAAAAAAATAAAGCAAGCAAGCGCCAGCCTGCTTTGCGGTGCGTCCACACCGCCTGCCCCGCGTGCTGGCCTCGCGGCCGCACTGCCCCCCCTCTCCCCCCATCTCTGGGAGGGTCTGCCCACAGCCGCTGTCCCTTCTGAAATGTCTGGGGGGCTTCCCTTTGGGGAGAGGTTTTCAGGGGCTCGTTCTGTGCTTGCCTGTGTTCCGAGCGTCTCCTTCTGGAGTCCGTCCGAAGGACATCATCCCTTCATCTAAGCTGTCCTAGTTTGTTGGCATGAAACTGTTGAAATTCTTTCATCTTTAGGGTCCGCAGTGACGGTCCCGCCCTCGCTGCTGATTTTGTGGCTTGTGTCTCTTCCGTGGGCGGCGGGTTCTGGGTGCCCCCCTGCGCCTGGGCTCACGAGGTCCCACCGTCCCCTCGTGGGCTTCCTTCTCCGCTTGGGTGGGTTTGCTCCCCACTGTCGGACGCCTGAAGCGGGAGCTCCCCTGGCTGATTCCCAGGCTTTGCCTCGTGGATTTGCCACATTTGCTTCTAACGGCGCCTCTTTCCTCGTGGCGGGTGGCGTTTCCATTTTCAGGCCGGCTGAGATCTTTCCTCCTTTGCCGCGCGTTCCTCCCCCCGTGGGTTGCTTCGAAGTGTGTTCGTTTCCAAACATTTGGGGATTTCTCAGATTTCCTCTGGTTGTGGACGGCTAATTCCTCTGCTTGGAGAGCGTGCCCTGGCAGACGTCAGCCCTGGTCGTGCGCTCGCCTGGGGACCGTTCCGTGTGCGCGTGGAGGGTTCGGTCGGGCCGGCGGTGCCGGGTGGGCCGCGGTCTGTGCGCCGCTCCGCCGGCCTTCGAGAACAGTCCGGAAACTCCAGCTCTGGAGGTCCGGCGGTCTCTCTCTCCCTCAGCGCTCAGCTTGTGCTTCGCGTACCCGGGGGTCCGTTGCCAGGGGCGTGCGCACCCACGACTACCCCCCGCTGCCAGCGCACGGCCCCCTGAGCCCGGGAAATGTGCATCTCCAGTGAACGCCGGATCCTGACGCCCGTCGTGTCAGATTCACGCCGTGTCTGCGGCCTGGGCCTCCCTCAGCCCCCGCGGCCACTCCCGCTGTGTGGCTGGATGCCAGGCATCCTTCCCGGGGCACCGTGGCCGGAGGCCTGCCACTGCCGTCCCCTCCGAGTGGCTCTCCCCGGGGGACACTGTGAGGCTCTGCGCACGCCGTGTCCTCTCCGTGTTGCCCAGGCCGTCGTGCTGGGTGAGGATTCTCCCCGCGCACGGCTGCGGCCCAGGGGTTTGCTGGCGGTGCTCTTCCGCGTCCGTGACCGCTTCTGCGTTCATCAGCTGGAGTCTGAAGAGCGGTCCCTTCTTTCCGCTCCTCCGCTCACGCGGTTAGGTGGTTCTGTCTTCGTGGACGTGGGTATGTATGTTTTGCAGTACGTGTACGATGTCGTGGCTCGTGTTGTCCCAGATTTGGCCATCCCGCGTCCTCCTAACTCTTCCCCGTCGCACTCGGAGCGTTTTATTTGCTGGCCCCACGAGACACTCCAAGCTCGTCTTGTCCTTTCCCCGCTCCGGCCCCAGAGTCCGCCACGTCTCCAGGGAGCTGGTCCCGTTTGTTGGTGTGGGATGTAGACCCCAAGCTCCGGGCGCTGGGCGTCCCCTCGCCGCCGGGCTGCCCGTGTGTGGAGCCGCAGGATGGTCCCCATGCCTCCACTCCAGGCCAGCACCCCGGAATCCGCGGCCCTCCCGCACTTGTCACCCTGTGCCCTCGGCGGAGAACCCGGCTCGCACCGTCCGCCACATGCCTGCTTCGTGGCGCCGCCCAGAGCAACGACTCTCTGCTCGGGAGCGACACCGAGGAAGCGCGGGGCCGCGGCCTCTCCGGGGGGGCGCCCACTTGTGCGCGGCTCTCTTGGCCCTCGCCCCGTTCCCAAAATACTTGGGTGTTCCCGCCTCATTCAGCCCTGCCCCAGCCCCGGCTCCCACCCTCTCCTCTCTGTCTCTGTGGACAGGACTCCTCCGGGGACCTCCTGGGAGTGGGGTCCTGCGGGATGTGTCCTTCGGGGTCTGGCTCCTCTAGCTGAGCCCAGTGTCCTTGGGGTCCCTGCACGTCGTGGCAGGTGTCAGGGTCCCTTCCTTCCTGAGGCTGGAGCGTGTTCCCGCGTGGGGACAGAAGGACAGGTTGTGTGTGTCCTTCATCCACGGACACGGGTGCGCCCCCCTTCTGGCCGCTGGGACGCACGCTCTGTGAGCACGGGTGTGCAGCCCGTGGGGACGCGTGCGCCCATCTCTCCCGCACGAGCACCAGGCGTGAGCTGCTGGGTGTCGGCCGCTCGGGCTGGGCCAGCAGAGGAGCTGCCAGACGGTTCCCACAGCGGCCGCGTACCTCGCGCTCCCACCGGTCTCGCCGCGGGTCCTGCTCTCTCCGCATCCCTGTGGCCTCTCGTCACGGTCTGCATGGTTCGTCCCGGCCGTCTGCGTGGGGCGAGGCGGCGTCCCCCGGGGGGCAGATCGGGGCTTGGAGAAGAACGGGCGGCCAGCCAGGCGGGAGGGGCCGGAGGCGCGAGGGGGTGTGAGCGGAGGGCCCGGGGGTGCAGACACTCCTCAGACAGGCGGTCTCGCGGGGGGCGTGCGGTCAGCGGCCTCTTCCTGTGGCGCTGGAACCCGTTTTCCGGCGGGAGAGTGAGGTGCTTCCCCCAAGCTGGAGAGGAGGACCGGGAAGGCACTTTATTTATGGAGCGCGTGTGGGGGTGCAGTGAGGGGCCTGGGGCCGCCGAGGACACGGGTGAGGCTGGCCGCGCCTGGGGCAGGGCCACAGAGGCGTTTCCTGTCCCGTCCTGGGGCCAGACGTCCAAGGCCAAGGTGTCGCGGAGGCTCCGGGGACGGTCCTTCCTGCCTCTCCCAGCTCCTGGGGCTCCAGGCGTCCCCGGGCTCGTGGCCGCGTCCCTCCCGTGTCTGTATCTGTTGCCACGTGGCTTCTCCCTGTGTCTGTGCCCAGAGTCCCCTCTCATGAGGACACCAGCGTGGGACTAGGGCCACCCTGCTCCCATATGACCTCACGTGAACCAGTCACGTCCATGAACACGATTTCCAAGTGAGGTCCCATTCTGGCTTTCCGGGTGGACGTGACTTCTGGGGGAGGCTGTCCTCCCCACTTGGATTCCCATCTGGTCCCCTGTCTCGGGTCTGGTCCCCAGACGTGCTCAAGCCCCGTGCACACGGCGGCCCGAACGAGGGCCTGGGAGGCGTGCCCCAGGATGGCGGGGAAGGTAGGAGCCGGGGAAGGAGGTCCTTCTCCCCGTTAAGAGTCGGGGGCTGCCCAGGGCGCCTGGGTGGTTCAGATGGTTAAGCGTCTGCCTTCGGCTCAGGTCATGATCCCGGGGTCCTGGGATCGAGCCCCACGTCAGGCTCCCTGCTAGGCGGGAAGCCTGCTTCTCTCTCTGCCTCTCTCTCTCTCTCTGACTCTCATGAATAAATAAATAAAAAAACATTAAAAAAAAAAAAAAAGAATCGGGGGCTGCCCAGCCTGGGGTTCGCTGGGAGCCATGGGCAGGCTGGGAAGGAGGGTGTGGGGGCCGCTCTGAGCCCCACATGTGTCACGATGGGGACCCCGGGAGGGGGTGTGGTGCAGGGCCTTGTGGACCCGGGGACGGGTGCTCTGAGGCGGATGGGCCACGGGGTGAGCCCTGGAGACTGTGGGTGGACAGCACAGAGCACAGAGTGGGCAGCCCCATGGAGTGCTCCGGCTGGGGCGGGTTGCAGCTGGCTCGAAGGAAAATGGGGGGGCGCCTCACTTCTTGTCCTCACCCACTGGGCCTTCCTGTCCTTTCGCTGAGAAGTCACGGGCAGGTGGGTCCCGTGTGGTCACATCACTCTGGATGAATCCTTCGGCCTCACGACTACCACCTCCTAACGCTCCCCTGTGCTCCTGCCATTCCCCAGGCCCCGATGCCCTTCCCTGCGGCCTCAGCCCCGCTCCGATGTCCCTGCCAAGCCTTCCCTGACCCTCACTTCCCAACACAGGCTTATGTGGTTCCTGCCCCACAGTCAGGCTGTCCATGCACTGGACCTGTCCTGCCTCCCTCCAGGACAGCCAGGACCCTAGCGCCCACAGCCTGAGCACGGGGGGGTGGTGTGCTGGGGGGGGGGGGACACCCACAGCCTGAGCACAGGGGGGTGGTGTGCGTGGGGGGGACACCCACAGCCTGAGCACGGGGGGGTGGTGTGCGTGGGGGGGACACCCACAGCCCGAGCACGGGGGGGGGTGTGTGCGTGGGGGGGGACACCCACAGCCCGAGCACAGGGGGTGGTGGTGTGCGTGGGGGGGGACACCCACAGCCTGAGCACGGGAAGGGTGGTGTGCGTGGCGGGGGACACCCACAGCCCGAGCGCAGGGGGTGTGTGTTTGGGGGGCACGGAGGACCTGCTGTTGCTGGGCCGGCTGCATAGCCTCACTCCTTGGCACCCCCCTTCTGGAAGCATCTGCCACTAGGATGTTCTGGGCCAGTGTCATCTGGGGCGCCGGCCGGAGCCGCTCCCCCAGCACCTCCTGTGGGGACACGTGGGGCCCTGACAGCCCCCAGACTGGGGTGCCGGGAACAGGCGGGGCCGCGAGGAGGGTAACCGGGCTCTTCTCTGACGCCAGGTTCGTGCTGGCCGTGGGCAGCGCCGTCTTCGACGCCATGTTCAACGGGGGGATGGCCACCACATCCACCGAGATCGAGCTGCCCGACGTGGAGCCGGCCGCCTTCCTGGCGCTGCTCAAGTAAGACTTCTAGATCTTTCCCGGAGGGGCGGGATGGAGGAGCCTGATGTTGTCAGACATGGAGACGCAGTTGAGGAAGAGGGCAGGGAGACCCCCAGCGACAGGGCCTCCGGAGCCCCCGGCTCCCGCAGGGTTCCAGGACTGCCTCTGAAGTGAGGGGTGGGCTCTGGAGGCCCCCACCCCGTTTTCATTTTTGTATGTTTTTAACTGAGACGTAATTCCCAGATGGGACAGTCCACCCATTGGCAGCGCACACTTCAGTGGTTTGTAATGTGTCCGCAGCGTTGGCGACGGATTCCACGCCCCGTCACCCGCTCCCCTCCCCCGGCCCCCACGAGCCCCCTTCCCGTCCGTGGATGAGCCTGTTCTGGACGTGTCACCCACGTGGACTCACACCCCGCGTGGCCTTCTGTGTCTGGTTCCCTCCCTGAGCGTCGTGGGCTCGGGGTCCGTCCCGGGGCCGCGCGTGCGAGTCCCCATTCTCACCCGTTGTGGTCAACAAGGGTTGTGGAAGAAGTAAGATAATGTAAGAATGTTCAATACCAGCTCTAGTTGTTTCTTCTTGAGCCTCAGAATTCCCTCAAGTGCGTTAGCATCAGAGCGGTGAGCACCCAGGGCGGGGGCTGCGCGCTCCGAGCAGGGGGGAAGCGAGGCTGTGGGCTGGCCGGGCTCTTTCCCTCCGCTGAGCACAGGCCTCTCGCTTCCAGAAACACCGGGTGTAAATCATGGTGGGGAACTTTACAGACTGTTCCAAACAGTTAACATGTCTTTTTAAATGCAGAGTTTATATTTTCTCTTTCGATTATAAAGATGGCACAGACTCAGAGGGGGAGAGAGAGAGGAAGGAAGGAAAGAAAGGAAACAAACGAAAGTTCAGCAGGTGTGAAGGACAGGACGAGCCGCCCCCCTGCCGTGTCCAAGGCCGCGTGGGTGCTCCCCTCCCCGCCGTCCGCAGCTCACTGCCAGGCGGGGCTTTGTTCCCGTTGGTCCCGTCCGCGGACGCCCCTTAATGCGCGCCGCTGTCTGATACGCTTGGACGCTTGGTCCTGTGTGCTACTCCCAGCGTCTTCCCGGGGACAAGTAGCACTTTGGGGAACAATCTCATGGATTTGTCATCATGTAACTTCTCAGATTGCTAAGACCAGGGGTGGATGGGCTCCGTCCCCACCACTCACCCTGCGGCTGGTATTGTAAAAGCAGCCGGACTATTTGTAAACGATCGGGGAGGGGAGGCTGGGTGCCAGTAAAACTTCATGTACAAGAACAGGTGACAAAACCATGATGAGCTATCACTTCGTACCCACCTGGGCAACTATTACGAAAAACATAGAAAACAAAAGAAGATAACAAGGATCAGTGAGGAGTGGGGATTGGGACCCCCGTGCGGGGCCAGTGCGGATGGGAGACGTGGCCACCTCGCAGGACAGGAGGGAGGTCCCTCAAGAGGTTTAAACGTGGAGTCACCATGTGACCCAGCAATTCCGCTGCTGAATGTCTATGTGAGAACTGAGAGCAGGGACTCAAACAGGTACCCGCGCACCCATGTTCACAGCGGCACGATCCACACGGGATGGACACAACTCAAGTGTCCACCCACGGGTGCAGGATAAACACCACGTGTCCATCTACACGCTAGAATGTTAACATGGACGGACCCCGAGGACACCGAGCTCAGTGAGCCAGACCCCGAAGGACACATCCCGCAGGACCCCACTCCCAGGAAGTCTCCAGAGGAGTCCCGTCCACACAGACAGAAAGGAGAGGGTGGGAGCCGGGGCTGGGGCAGGGGGTGGGGAGTCCATGCTTCACGGGGACAGAGTCTCAGTTTAGGGAGATGGAACGTTCTGGAAATGGAGGGTGGGGGTGGTCGCAGGACAGGGTGAGTGTGCCTCATGCCACTGAAGCGTATGCCTAAAAATGCTTACAGTGGTTATGCTGTGCATGTATTTTTTAAAGTTTTATTTAAGTAATTTTTAGCCCCGATGTAGGGCTTGAACTCACAACCCTGAGATCAAGAGTTGCATGTTCTTCCGACTGAGCCAGCCAGGCGCCCCCTTGTTGTGTGTAGTTTATTGTAATCTTTAAAAAAAAAAATAAAAGAGGTGTTCATGAGAAAACACACAAACAGGTGACGGGTTGCAATTAGCCAAAACCCTGGCTTAGATTGAACTCAGGAGGGATGCTGGGTTCCGGCCATAGCCTCCGTCCTCTGGCTCCCGGTTCCCATCGCTCCCGCTGAGCTGCTCCCCCCGGGCTGACGCTGTCCTCCCCGCTGGTGTGTGAGCGGCCGACCCCGTCACAGGTGCGCTCACTGCACTGCTGACCTCGGGTCCGGGGTCTCCCTGACCCCACAGGATTATAGCTGCTGATGTGTGAGGCTGTGTGCGGCTTCCAGCACATTCTCGGGGGACCCCGGACACGGGCATAGCCTTCTAGGCCTTGCTCTTGCTCTTCATGCTGCATCCCGCCGGCTTCGGCCCAGGGTTCTCATCTCTCCACCGCCTCGTTCTGTCAAATTGACCGTACGTCCACGTTCCGAGTGCGGGGACGGTGGTGGTCATAGTGCCTGGGTCAGGCTGGCCTTCCTGGTCCTGCGACCTGCCCAGAACTCGCTGAGCCTTGCAGCCACGTGGACGGCCGTCCCAGGGCAGATCCCACGCAGGTGCCTCCAGGGGAGTGGGGGGCCTTCCGCGTTGGTGCCCTGGCACGGGCCGTCACACCGGGAAGGAAGGGGCCCGCCGTATAGACCCGCGTTCCGGTGGTGGAGTGTGGGTGGGAGAGCCTCTGGCTGGTCTTGGTGGATAATGGTCTTTGCCAGGTCATAGGGCAACAGACGCTGGTTCTGGAAGGCTCCTGGGGCTGGGCTGGTGGGGCAGGGGCTGGAGTGATGTCTGCCAGCAGGGTCTGACGGTCCTAGCGTCCTGTCTTAGGTTTCTCTACTCGGATGAGGTTCAGATCGGACCCGAGACGGTCATGACCACGCTGTACACAGCCAAGAAGTACGCGGTGCCCGCGCTCGAGGCCCACTGCGTGGAATTCCTGAAGAAGAACCTCCGGGCTGACAATGCGTTCATGCTGCTGACGCAGGTGCGGGACGAGGACGCGGGGTGGGGGGCGGGGCAAGGTCAGGTGTGCTGGGACGGGGGGGGGGGGGGCAGGTGAGGTCAGTGGGACCAGGCGAAGGCGCAGGCGCGCGGGGCCGGGCGAGGGCGTGGCGCCAGGTGAGGACACGGGCTCGCGCGCGGGAGAGGGCGCGGGTGCACGGGGGTTGGGGGCGCGAGGCCTGTGAGAACGCGGGTGTGCGGGTGCGGGGCGAGGACGCGGGTGCGAGGGGTCCGGCGGAGGCCTGGGGCAGGGGCACCAGGTGAGGATGACGTACAGGGACCGAGTGAGGAGGAAGGGGCGCAGGGACCTGGCGATGACGCGGGGGTGGGGCTGGGGCGCAGGGGGAGGGGTGAGTACGGGGGCGGGGCAAGGACGAAGAGTGGATGGGGGGGTTGGGGAAGGTAAGGACCGGGTGCGCAGGGGTTAGGCGAGGACGCTGGGCCGGGCGAGGAAGCGGGCGCGCTGTGCGGGTGGGTTAGGGTGCGGATGCAGTGGGGGGCGGGTGAGAACGCGGGTGCATAGGGGCAGGGCCGGGACCCTGAGACTGGGCAAGGACCGAGGTGTGCTGGTGGGGAGGGCGGGTGAGGGCGCGCGGGGGTGGGGGGGCGAAGGCGCGGCTTGCGGGAGTCGGTGAGGACGAAGGCGCGCGGGGGCCGGGTGAAGGACGCGGGTGGGCGTGGGTGCGGGCCGAGGAGGAGGGTGTGGGGGGGGGAGGCAGGGAGAGAGCGCAGGCGTGCGCGGGTTACGGGAGGGCCTGAGACCGACGGGGATGGATCTCTGAGTGTTTGATGCCCCTTAAATTTTGCGACCCAGTGAGAGCTTCCCTTCCCTCCCCTCCCGTCCCCTCATCCCAACCTGGTCCTTTCCAGCAGAGCGCCTGGCCCTTGTTTGGCTAAAGATTTTCCGCCTACGTTTTGACGCTCTTTTTCAGGGGTCGGGTGTGGGGAGAAAGTTATCATGACGCTTCTTGGAGTGGGTCCCTTTCAGGCTCTGTAGTCCCAGGCATGGGGGTGGGGCTGGCGTGGCCACGGGGACTGGAGGCAGGGAAGGATGTGGACACGGGCGGGTAGGGGACAGGGCCGCCCAGGGGATGGGGGGCGTGACCGGGCCAGAGCCGGGCCTGTCGTGTGGCACAGAGAGCCGTGGCCGCGGGGCTTGTGCTGGCCGGGAGCCGCCTGGGCGAGGGAGCCAGAATCTTCTCGGCTCCGGGTTCCCGCACCCCGCGGGCAGGTTCCTGGTGGAGCAACCTCCGGGGGGCGGAAGTGCACGGCTCCCCTGTCCGTCGGCCTTGCGGGTCGCGCGGTCCCCTCCCCGGGGCCTCCTGCCTTCCCCGGGGGGCCTGTCCTGTCCGCGGACCCCGTGTCCGGCCGTGGAGGTGCGGGCCCTGTGGTGCCCGGGCTCCGGGCCGCAGCTCCCGAGTCTGTGTGGGCCCCGCGGCCCGCGCCGCGTGAGATTCATGACGAGGTGTGACCCGAGGGGCGTCCGGGGCCCCGCCTCGGGCCGTGGGTTGACCCGCGGCCTCTCGCCAGGCGCGTCTCTTCGACGAGCCGCAGCTGGCCAGCCTGTGCCTGGAGAACATCGACAAGAACACGGCCGACGCCATCACGGCCGAGGGCTTCACCGACATCGACCTGGGTGAGGCCCTGGGGCGCCGGGGCGCGTGGCCGCCGTGGGGCGCTGAGAGCCCGCGAGGCCGCTGAGCTGGTCCCGTGCCCGCAGACACGCTGGTGGCCGTGCTGGAGCGGGACACCCTGGGCATCCGGGAGGTGCGCCTGTTCAGCGCCGTCGTCCGCTGGTCCGAGGCCGAGTGTCAGCGGCAACAGCTGCCCGTGACCCCCGAGAACAAGCGCAAGGTGCTGGGCAAGGCGCTCGCCCTCATCCGCTTCCCGCTCATGACCATCGAGGAGTTTGCCGCAGGTAACGGTCAGGGGGCGGGGGCCGCTCGGCGGGAGCACGACCCCCAGGGACCCCAGGTGTGACCCCGAGCCAGCTGTGGGCAGCGCGGGTGGGCCGCTCTGCCGAGGACGCCCTTGCCGTGTCGCGTGGACAGCATGGAGCGCGTGTCCGTGTGTAAAGACCCAACGCCCCACAGACGTCACCCGACGGGCGCCTGGGTTCCCTTCCCTCCGCGTCCCGAGTGCCCGTGCGCGCGCTGGGCCACCGCGGGCCCCCGGCTTGGGTTCACGTCCTGGGGGCCGGGCTCTGGCTTCAGCATCCTCGGCAAGCCTGCGTGGGCTGGGAGGTGGCCGGGCCCCGGGCCGAGGTGGGGGCAGCCCGACCGCGCTTCCTGCCCCGTGTGGACGCGGTGCTGCCCGCCTCCTCTCCGGGCTCCGGGGCTGGCGGGTCCCGGGGAACCCCCCGTGGGTTGCCAGATTGAGCGGCAGCGGTAAAGAACTGCTTGGCACGGCTGTGGTGCGCGCGCTTCTGCAGAGTAGTTGTCTCTGACGGGAAGTTCAGGTCCGGCCCTTCCGTCCGTGCCCGGATCGCTCATTCATCGAACGCGTAGTGAGTGCCTCTCGTGTGTGGGGACCACGGGGGCCTGGGCGCTACGGACCGGGGCCAGGTGGTTGTCAGGGGGCCAGGAGCACCGACGTGGCCCAGGGGGCCCAGGGGCACCAGGCTGTGACAGAGCCGCTCTGTCCCGTCCCCACGCCAGCGGCAACCTTGCTGGGCCCTTCCCTCCCCAGCCTGGCTTGCACCCCCAAAACCGCTCTCCCTGTTCACGGGGACGCTCAACCCCTGGGGCCCGAAGCCCTGCAGGTGCCATCCGTTCACCCTCGGTGTGGAGCCTCTGCTGCTTCCTGTGCCCCCCACTGCCCCTCGCCCCTCCCGTGAGGGTCCCCCCAGGCCGCCCCTGCTCTGCCCAAGGTCACTGGGAATGACCCTGTGTGTGTCCTCTGGGGTTGGACCTTGTGGCCCTTCGTCACTCAGCATGTTTTAGAGAACGCCCCTGCTTCTCTGTCCCACTGGAAAATACGAGACGAGACAGAAGTTGGAAAAAACTCCGCCCAGCTGAGTGCGCCCCGGCCGCGGTCTGATGTATTTGTCCTTCTGCGTGTCCTATGCAGAGATTAAAGAGAAGCATGGTTAACACTCTGTATTCCACTTTGTATCTTCCTTACTCACCAAGAGCTGTCCCCACGGGTCCCCCGGGGCCACCCTGTCCTGAGCCCCGGGCTGTCACCAGCCTGCAGAGGCCAGCTCCCAGCGCTCGCCACCCCACCTCTGCCTCTGGGTTGCCCCCTCCCGGACCCCCCCTCCGGATCGGGTCCTGTCTCGCGAGTCGCCCCTTGGCAGCTGACGGCTCCTCGTGAGCCTGGGCAGGGCGGCCTGGGGCCGGGAGGGGCATGTTGCCCCAGGAGCCGGTGAATCGGACGCCCCTCCAAGTGCCAGGGCGGGGCTGTCCTGCCCTGGGGCTGCCGGGACCCCCCCACCCCCCGCCGCCCCCGGGCGTCCTCACCTGAGATGCCCGTGCGGTGCCCTCGGGGCTCACGGCCGCCTTCCCCGCCCCCCCCCAGCCGCCAGGCCGGCCCCCACCGCAGCCCGACCTCCGCCCCCTGTGCCCGCAGGGCCCGCGCAGTCGGGCATCCTCGTGGACCGCGAGGTGGTCAGCCTCTTCCTGCACTTCACCGTCAACCCCAAGCCGCGTGTCGACTTCATCGACCGGCCGCGCTGCTGCCTCCGGGGAAAGGAGTGCAGCATCAACCGCTTCCAGCAGGTGGAGAGCCGCTGGGGGTACAGTGGTACCAGCGACCGCATCAGGTGGGCTGCCGCGCGGGGCGGGGGGCCGGCGGGGGGCGGGGCGGGGGGCCGGCGGGGGCGGGGGCCGGCGGGGGGCGGGGCGGGGGGCCGGCAGGGGGCGGGGGTGGGGGCCGGCCGCGCGCGGGGTGGGGGGGCGGGGGTGGGGATGGGGGCCGGGCGTGGGGGGTGGGGGCTGGCAGGGGGTGGGGGCTGGCAGGGGATGGGGGTGCGGCCGGGCGCGGGGGGTGGGGGCCGGGGCCGGGCGCGAGGTGGGGGGCCGGCGGGGGTGGGGGCCGGGGCGGCGGGGGCACGGAGGGCCGGCGAGGGCCGGCCGGGCGCGGGGGGTGGGGGCCGGGGGCCGGGCGCGAGGTGGGGGGCCGGCGGGGGGCGGGGCGGGGGGCGGGGCGGGGGGCGGGGGTGGGGGGCCGGCAGGGGGTGGGGGTGGGGATGGGGGCCGGGCGCGAGGTGGGGGGCCGGCGGGGGGCGGGGGTGGGGGGCCGGCCGCGCGCGGGGTGGGGGGCCGGCGGGGGGCGGGGGTGGGGATGGGGGCCGGGCGCGGGGGTGGGGGGCCGCGCGTGGGGGGTGGGGGCTGGCAGGGGATGGGGGTGCGGGCCGGGCGCGGGGGGTGGGGGCCGGCGGGGGCGGGGGGTGGGGGCCGGGGCCGGGCGCGAGGTGGGGGCCGGCGGGGGTGGGGGCCGGCGGGGGCGGCCTTGCGCTGGGCCCTGGCTTAGCACCTCGCCTGTCCGCGGCTCAGGTTCTCGGTCAACAAGCGCATCTTCGTGGTTGGCTTCGGGCTCTACGGCTCCATCCACGGGCCCACGGATTACCAAGTGAACATCCAGGTGCCCACCCCGTGTCCTGCCCCCATCAGCCTGCTCGTGGGTCACAGACTCCGTGCGGCTCGCCCTCCGTGGGGTCCTGCGGGGGGGGCGCGGGGGGCCCTGGTGAGCAGCGCCCGCTCGCGCCCCCGCAGATCATCCACACGGACAGCAACACTGTGCTGGGCCAGAACGACACGGGCTTCAGCTGCGACGGGTCCGCCAGCACCTTCCGGGTCATGTTCAAGGAGCCCGTGGAGGTGCTGCCCAGCGTCAACTACACGGCCTGCGCCACGCTCAAGGTGTGCCTCTCCCCGACCCCGTCAGGACCCCGACCCGCAGTCGCGGGGCTGTAGGGCGCGGCCATCGCCACGGGGGGGCTGCCACCCCGAGGCCCCCGGTAGGACACCCTCGGGAGGGGCTCCGCCGCCCCCCGCCCTGCTGGGGCCCCGGGGTGCCTGACTGCTGGGACCCCGTCCCCCCTCCCCCAGGGCCCGGACTCCCACTACGGCACCAAGGGCCTGCGCAAGGTGACCCACGAGTCCCCCACGACGGGGGCCAAGACGTGCTTCACCTTCTGCTACGCGGCGGGCAACAACAATGGCACGTCCGTGGAGGACGGCCAGATCCCCGAGGTCATCTTCTACACCTAGGCCCCCAGGCCCCCGACGCCACCTGGTGCACGGAGGCCGCGTGTGCGCTCCCTGCCCCGTTTCTGGGCGTCAGGAGAGGCTCACTCCCGTGGCGAGCCTGGCTGCCTGCTCAGAGGAGCCGGGCAGGGGCTGTGAGACCGGCCCCCAGGACTTGGGGCGGGGTAGGGGGGCGGGAGGCAGGGCTGTGGGCGGAGGGGCCGCCGGGTCCTTGGGCGCGGGAGTCCTGCACGCCGTCCCTGCAGCCCGGGGCTGCCTGAGCACAGGCTTCAGACGGGATCTGTCTCATGTTTGTCCGGTCTCAGCGCACATGGCAATGCATCTTGGCTCCCCACTCCTCGGGTAGGAGGCAGTCTGGGGGGGCACCCCTAGTGCATTTGCTTGGGGTCTCGGGTTCTGGTCTATTCACTGGGGATGCTTAGGCCACCCCGGCCCCCAACACACTGGCCTCGGCCCCCCCCCCGAGGTCCTGCAGGCTGGCTTTCTGCCAGGCCCGGGCCCACCCAGTGGGCCCAGTGAAGGGCCACCCTCTTCCAGCCCCTGCAGCCACGGGCATGGATCGCAGACCCCCGTCTGCCCGGGCAGTGCTGTGGGTCCGCCGTGGCGGCCAGGTCCCCAGGTGGCCCGCCTGCCCCCCACCTTGTACATACTGCAGCCCTGCCCCCCCCAGCCTCTGAGTGAGCGCTCTGGCCAGAGGTGCTGGAGGGTGCAGCCCCTCCCCCAAGTCCCTGCCACCTCCCCACGTGTGTTCCCACCCCAGTGATTCCTTCTGGAAATTGTCCTCCCCAAAGCCATGGAAGGTGTGCCCTCCTCACACCATACCCCCAAATAATTTTTTTAAATAAAGGAATGAAATGTAACCGCCCTGACCCGCGTGCTTCTTCAGTGGGACAGGAGCCTGGCAGCTTTGCGATCTGGCTCTTGTCTCTGCAGCTGCTTCCCCCACCGTAAGATTGGGGGGCCCATGGAAGGGCCTTCTGCCCGTGTCTGGAATCACAGTCTCCTGGCACAGACGTCCCCGCCTTGAGGCACCCAGTAGCATTGGGGACCCTCCCCATGCCCTCTGTCCTCTGCACAAACTTCTGGTTTGCCCATCCTGCCCCTGCTGTCCAGCAATGGGGGACCCCAGGGAAGGCTCTGCCCTCTGGACCTGGGGCTGTGCCTGGCACGGAGTAGGTCTCTAGGCCGTGCCTGTGCATCTCGGGTAACCTGACCCGGCTTCCCCACTTGGCTCTGCTCCATGTGTCAGGGAATCCCCAAGAACAGGCAGAGAGAGAACAGGGCCTGATAGCTAAGAATTTTCCAAAATGAGTAGACATCCATACATTTAAAAATCTGTGAGCCAAAGTGAGATTAAAAAAAAAAACAACTCGCATATACCCAAACTGCTAAAAACCAAAGGGAGAAAAAAATCTTAAAAACGAGAGGGGCGCCTGGGTGGCTCAACTGGTTAAGCATCTGACTCTTGGTTTTGGCTCAGGTCATGATCTTGGGGTTGTGAGATCGAGCCCTGTGTCGGGGGGGCTCCACTCTCAGTGTGGAGTCTGCTTCTCCCTCTGCCCCTCCCCTAACTCATTAGCGCACGGTCTCTCTCAAATAAATAAATCTTAAAAAAACTACCACCAAACTAGAATTCTATGCCCTTCAAAAATGAAAATAAAGATAAATGAAGTTAAAAGAAAACAAACAGCAAGATGGGGGACCAAAACTCAACTATGTCAATTATGTTAAACGTATACAGATCTAAACACTCCCAATTAAAAGATAAAGACTGTCAGACTGGATACAAAACCAAAACTAAACTAGTTCCGAATTACCAGAGTCTCACTTCAATTACAAAGAAACAGAAAAACTGAAGGTAAAAGGTGCTAAGTTTCACTACACAAACTAACCTTAGAAGAAAGTGGGTGTGTCTGCATCACTGTCAGGCAAAGGGGGCTCAAGGGCAGCAAGTACTACTGGAAGGGTGGGACATCTCAGCGATGAATGGGTCAACTCGACGGGAAGAAAGAACAGCCCTAAGTGTATGCACCATAGCACGGGTTTGAAATTGCTAAATCCAGAGTCAGCAGAACAAAACGAGAAACCTCTAATCCTAGTTGGAAATGAACACCATCACACCCCCTCAATGAGAAAGATTTCACCTGATCAGCATCCGTAGAATGCTGCACTCTGATGGCAGTAGAATCAAACCAGAAATAAATCATAGGAAGATAAAAACATGTTTACATAAATATAGGCTAAAAAGCCATATGGAAATTAGGAAATATTTTGAACTGAACAATAATCTGATAGTACTATTCCAAAATTGTAGGATCCTGTTAAAGTGGAATTGGGGAAATTTATATTTTATGCACAGATTAGAAAAGAAGAAAGGTTTAAAACCAAAGGTCTAAGTTTTCATCTTAAGAAACGAGAACAACAGCAAATTCGATCCCCAAAATGGGAAATAAAATGCTGAGACCAAAAATGAAGCAGAAAATGAATGAGATACAAAACAAACCATTAGCTGGTTTCTTGATGGAATCGTAGCAAAAACAAAAACATTTTTTTTTTAAGAGCGAAAAACCCAAGAGTGATGTCCAGACTGAAAAGGGGGCAAGCACTACAGACCCTACAGATCCTGAGGACACAGTAAGGGGGGTCATTTCTGGTTAGGATATAGAGAGTCACGGCAGACTGTAACTTTGGTTAAAAAAAGACAAGACAGATGCACTACAGAAATCACATAGAGGTACAGCCACTATTGCAAACAGAACTGGACGTTCCCCAAATAATTTAAAATAGAAATATACAATGCAGCAATTCCACCTCTGGGTGTACATCCAAAGGAAATGAAATCAGTATCCCAAACATCTGCACTCCCACGTCCAGTGTGGCATTACTAACAAGACGTGGAAATGAAGTGTCATGGGCGGATGAATGAAGAAAATGTGGTATGTAGTGTGTATTATTCAGTATTTATTTATTTATTTAGCTAGCTAGCCAGACAGAGAGACAGAGAGTACAAGCAGGGGGGGCAGAGGCAGAGGCAGAGGGAGAAGCAGGCTCCCCGCCGACCAAGGAGCCCGATGTGGGACTCCATCCCAGGACCCTGGGATCATGACCTGAGCCGAAGGCAGCCACGTAACTGACTGAGCCACCCAGGAGTCCCTATTTAGCCTTCTTTTTTTTTTTTTTTAAAGAAAAGCTCTGCCATTTGCAACAACATGCATGACATTATGCACACAAAGACAAATGCTGTATGATCTCTTACATGTGGAATCTAAAACTAAAACTGAACTCCATAGAACCAGAGAGTACATTGGTGGCCAGGGGTGGGGGAAATGGACAGATGATGGTTGGCGGGGGGTACCAGGTCTGTTATAAGATGCACACATTCTGTGGGTGCATTGTACAGCCTGGTGACTACAGTTAGCACAGTCCTTATACCTGAAAGCTGCTAAAAGGGGGACCTTGTATTTTCACCATATACACACACAGTCAACTCTGTGAGCTGATGGATGTGTTAATTACCCTGGTTGTGGGGGATCCTATACAATGTCCTATTGTATGCATGTATCAGGCCACATCGAACATCCTAAATTTTTTAAAAAGTTAAAAGAAATATTTAATTGTAAATATATCAAAGGGATGTGGATGCCAAGGAATCTAGAGAGGCTAGGTTTCAGGGGAAGAACCACCACCCAGAGAGCAGAGGCCAGCAAGTGCCCCCCAGAAGCATATCCTTGAGCTGGGTGTCCTGTGGGTAGGGCAGTCTCTGCCAAAGAGAAGCCAGCTGGGGCTGACGCCTGTGTGGGCTGGCAAAACGAACCGGAACCTGGAGGTGCTTGAAAAATGGCAGGTTTTCTCCCATGGGATTTTGCTTAGTGCTTGGCTGGTGTTGCACGGTGGGTGGGGGTGGAAAAGCAGAGTGAAATCTGTGGTCTCTCCATGCTTGGAGATCAGAGTCCTGCTAGAACTCAGGGCTGGCAATAAAAACAAGGCAGCTCAAGACATGAATAAAGTTCAAGACCGGGCGCCTGGGTGGCTCAGTTGGTTAAGCAACTGCCTTTGGCTCAGGTCATGATCCCGGAGTCCTGGGATCGAGTCCCACATCAGGGTCCCAGCTCAGTGGGAAACCTGCTTCTCCCTCTGACCCTCTCCCCTCTCATGCTGTTTCTCTGTCTCTCTTAATAAATAAATAAATAAATAAATAAATAATAAATAAATAAATAATAAATAAATAAATAAAAAATAAATAATAAATAATAAATAAATAAATAAATAAATAAATAAATAATAAATAATTAATAAATAAATAAATAAATAAATAAATAAATAAAATAAAATAATAAAATAAAATAAAATAAAAAAGTTCAAGACCTGAAAACTAGAGGTGACCTAAAGCTCAAGTGGAAACCCAGCCTGATCAGCCGGCCCAAGTCCGTCATCCAGGCCAGCCAATACAGGAAGGAGTGTCCTCTTGCTGGGGGGGGGGGGGGGCAATTGGGCCTGGCTTCTCAATGTTCAAACACAATGTTTGGAATGCAAAAACAATTCTGAAATGTAAAGGAGGAAAATGTACTCTATAATCAAGAGGAGAAGAAAACAGCCAATAGAAGCAGACCTACAGGGGCCCCAGATGTTGAAACTAGAGGTCAAGGACTATTACGTCACTGCTCTACATCTGTTAAAGAATAAAGACAGTGGGGCAGAGGGACGAAGGAATGGAGGATTTCAATAGAGAAACAAGCTCTACAAACACAAGCGGAAACTTCAGAACTAAAAAATACCTAAAAGAATATATTGGCTACGGGGCACCTGGGTGGCTCAGTCGGTTAAGCATCTGCCTTCAGCTCAGGTCATGATCCCAGGGTCCTGGAATCAAGTCCCACGTTGGGCTCTCTGCTCAGTGGGCCTGCTTCTCCCTTTCCCTCTGCCTGCCTCTCTGCCTACTTGTGCTCTCTCTCTGTCAAATAAATAAAATCTTTTTAAAAAATTATATATTGGATAGCTTAAGAGCACACAAAGCACCACCAAAAAAACAAAAACAAAAACAAAAAACCACAAAACAAAAAAACAGGACTAATAAAATCCAAAGACATGTCAAAATTATCCAAACTGGAAGCACAAAGGAAAATAGAAAAACATAAAACAAAACCAAACCCCCAGAGTATCAGAGACCTTTGGGGTCAGATAAGATGGTCCTACACATAGATAACTGGAGTCCTGAGGGCAGGGGGAAGCTCGGAAAAACACACTCGATGAGCTAATAGCAGGAAATCTTCCAAAGCTGATGAAAGACACCAACCCACAGATCTAAGGAGCTCAGCAGATTGCCCTGCAGGATAAATACAAAGAAAACCACACATCATAGCCAAATGACTTACACACAAACACAGTCTTACAAGCAGCCAGACAAAAAGGTACAGGACTTTGAAGTGAACGATGACAATTCACCTCACATCAGAATCAACCGAATGACATCTTTAAAATGCTTAAGAGCAAAAAACCCAAAACACACCCCACAAAAAACCAAATCCACCTGCCAACCTAAAATTCGATTCCCAACAAAACACCCATCATTAACGCAGACTAAATATTCTCAGGCAACCAAAAGTTGTGACTCTGCTGCCCAAAAACCCACACTACAGAAACCACTAAAGGCAGTTCTTCAGGCTGAAAGGAGAGGACACGAGACGGAATCCCTGGCGGGCAAGAAGCCAGGAAGAGCACTTGGAGTCAGCACATGGACACGTGTGTATATAGAACACACACACACAAAAGTGTATTCACAATTACATAACAAATGTAACAGGGAACTGTGGGCTTATAACATTCGTCAGAAATAAAAGAAATGGCAAAAATAGCACAGAAGTGGGGTCAGTGGAAACAGGAAATATCTGTGTGCACGCCAACACGCATCCGCACGTCCCTATTTTTGCATTTATCCATCTGCTTCTATATTAGGAGCCACAGTTTGAGTCCACCCCTCTGGCTCTAACCCAACACCCCTGGGCTCATGCCGGTCTCCTTTCTCGGGCTTGAGCTTACAGCTGGGTTTTCTGTGCTTCTCTCTTTCAGTCTTGGGTGTATGTGCTCACCCGCAGTCACAGCCCACCCACCCCCCAGGTGAGCCTTCACAGGGCTGCAATGCTGGGCGCAGGCTTTCTGAGGCCCTGCTACGAAGCACGGCCTGGTGGCACGTGGACCCTCGGCTCATGCCCGTTTTACTGAGCTTTTCAAAAGGCTGCTCTGTCAGCCCTTTGCATTGTGTGTCGGTTTGGAAAGTCTCATTGCTAAACCCTCTCGCCCTGGCAAATTACCTTCTTCCCGCCGGCAGGCCCCAAGGACCATCGTCATCTTTGAAACAGAGTCGTTTTACTAGGAGACGCCTTGTAGGTGGCTATTCTCTGTTTCTTAGGTGCCCATTCAGTGTGGAGGTTTGGGGTTTTTCCTCCATCTGGAGGAAACACTAGCTCCAATTTGCTTCTTCAAAGGCCCTGCCAGCGTGGCGTTCCTCCGTGGCCCCTTGTGCTTCCTCTCTTTTCTTGTTCTGCTTCTGTGCCCTTTCATGAATCTTTCTTGGAGTCCTGGGCACCCTGCAGAATATTCCCTGTTTCTAAAGTCATCTTCCCCCTCCTACATTTCCTTCCTGAATTCAAGCTGTTTCCGCTTCTGGTTTTTGCCCATTTTTGTCTTTAGTTTTTGAATTTCTGATCCAAGATGATTTTCACAAAAGTCTTCGAATGCTGTTGGGAGCCATTCTCGCCGTCTTCTTCAGCTTCGAAATTACCTACCCAGGGAGGCTGGGAGTCCCCTGGTCGAACTCCCTGGTCTGTAGTGTGCAGGGCCAAGGTCTGGTTTTGTTAAGAATTCACTCCCTTTGCTTCTGGCCACATCACTCAAAGACCCCTTACAGGGGCACTAGTCCCACCAGGGGGGCTCCCCCCCAACATGACCTCACCTAACCCTCATCACCTCGAAAGACCCTGTCCCTAACACCGTCCCACCCCAGTGGGGTTAGGTTGTCAGCGTATGAACGTTGGGGGAACACATGCAGTCCACAGCATCCACCAGGGAGATCTCTTTTCCTCTGTGCTGCATTCAAGGCAACTGGTGAGGCTGTCCCGGGGCTCCCCACTTTGTCAGGTGCACTGGAGACCCAAGCATCCAGCTGCAGCTGCCCACCCCCCCATTTCTCCTGGAAGAACAAGCCACTTCATTAGGGTTTCTAATGTGTTTGTGTGAAGCCAGGCCCAAGGAGACCTGTCCCTTACCTGTCCTTCGCTCTCATCTTGACTAGGTTAACAGCAGTGTCTCCAGACCCCAAACACAGCCAAGCCCCGCTCCAACACTGACCAGAGTTCTCGGTTCTCTTGTTCCGACTGTCCATGTCTCTTGAGCAAGGGGTCACCCCCCGAGCCTGCCCCTCCCAGGGACGTAACCATCTGTGCTGCCATTGCTGCTTCAGCCAAGCCTCTTGGAAACACCGGACACCACACTCAGGAGTGCTTTCATTTTCCTTTATTTTTTTAAAAAAGCCCCTAAACTCTATGGCTTCCAGGAAGCATCAGAGAAACCGAAGTGCCATTTCTGTACACCGTGTAAAGCAAGACCTAGACACACACACCGCTGCCAGGCCTTCCCCGGCTGCTCCACCCTGAGGCAGCGTGGGCCCTCCGGGGGGGGCCCAGGAGGACCACACTCCCACCAGGGCTGCCCGGCCCTGGACGCGCCTGCAGGGCTGGGACAGGGCTTTAAGGCGCTTGTCTCCTGCTGGTCCGCCGGCGGCGTGGAGCACAGACACGAGAAGCCCACGCACACCCGGGCACAGACCGCGGCCCGAGTGCCAAGCAGGAGGCCGCCCCCGGGGCTCCGGGACCCTGGACACAGCTCCACGAGCAGGTGTGGCAGGAAACCCTGCGGGGCTGTGCCCGCCGGCCCAGGCTTTGGTGCAGCATTTTGGTTTGGGGGGCCTCCCCCACCCCGTCTTCCCCCATGGTGCAGGGAGGCCCAGGGCGGGCTCGCCCCGGCAGCAACGCCCACAGCACCCCCTCGAGAAAACGGCCTTTGGATCGAGGGAGACAAGCTGGACTTTATGAGACTAACGGGACGGGCTGGCCGGCACGGGCGGCCGACTACTCACTTCAGCAGGCGGGCGGGAGGGGCGCAGGGCAGGGTGGCCACTGTTTCTCTTCTCCTTGTTTGAAATAGTTAATGCTCTTGGAGGGGAGGACCAGACACGGGCGTAGAAATTTCGCAAAGTCTCATGTGAAGGAAGTGACCCAGCGTGGGGGGCGGGCAGCCGCGGCTGGCCCTGCAGTCTGTCCTGGCTGTGGGCCACGTGGCCGGGGCCAGGCTCGCCGGGGGGCTGCGGCAGGAGGGTCCAGGGCGCCCGGGCCCAGCATCACTTGTGACGCTGCACTGCTTTTCTCTTCCTTCTCTTGAAAAAACAGCAGCACCTGCACAGGGTGGGCGAGGGAACACGAACATGTGGCCGGTGGTGGGGAGGGGGCCCATGGTGTCCCCACGCCCAGCTGCTGCCCAGGGCCTTACTTGGTGTCATCGGCCACCTCCACCTCCGCGGGCGCCGTGATGGGAGCATTGGAGTGCCCGGCAGTGGGGTCGTCCGCGTTCAGCTCCCCGTTGGTGGAGTTCAGCGCCTGGGTTGGGGGAGGCAGCAGGGGGGTCAGGTGGGCCCTGCCCCACCGCCCCCATGGTTGGGGTCCTTGGCCCAGCCCCTCACCTGGTTTTTGCTGTGTAGCTGGGCTTTGTCCCGAGGCTGAGGCTGCGAGGGCAGGTCGGAGTGGACCGTGCCGATGGGCGTCGGCTGCAGGGGGCAGGACGCAGCGCTGAGGCCGGGCAGCCTACTCCCACCCACCACGCACCTGGGGTCCCATGGGCATGGAGCACCAAGGCTCCCGGCCCCACATCCTGGGGCCTCACCCACTGCAGGAACCAGGGCTCTAGCGGTCCGGGGACCCCCACGTACCAGGGGCTTCCCCGCCCAGTCGTACTCATAGTCGAACACGAAGCCACTGCGGTCGAAGAGGTCGGTAAAGAGCTTGCGCAGGTAGTCGTAGTCCGGCTTCTCGAAGAAGTCCAGGCGCCGCACATAGCGCAGGTAGGTGGCCATCTCCTCTGTGGAGAGCCGGCAGGGGCGCACGAGTCAGTGGGGCCCGGGGGGAGGGGGTCAGTGGGGCCCGGGGCCGCAGGGCTGGGGCGCCCCTCACCTGGGAAGCTCTCGCAGAGCACCTCAATGGGCGTGGCCCGCTTGGTGTCCCCGATCTTCTGGTAGCGTTCCTTCAGTGTGTCGGCCTGTGGGGAGAGCGGTCAGCCGAGACCGACCCACAGGCCCCCCCGCCCGCACCCCCGGCCCCGCGCCCACCTTGAGCCCCTGCCAGGGCAGGCTGCCACGCAGGAAGTACATAAACATGTGGCCCAGCGCCTCCAGGTCGTCGCGGCGGCTCTGCTCTGCGGGGGGAGAGCAGGTCAGCGCGGCCCGCGCGCCCCCCCGCCCGGCCCGTGCGCGGCTCACCCTTGCCCAGGTGCGTGTTGATGCTCATGTAGCGCGCCGTGCCCGTCAGGCTCTTGTGCTCCCGGTAGGGGATGTGCTTCTTGGTCTCGGGGTCGATGTACTCCTTGGCCAGGCCGAAGTCGATGATGTGGATGGCGTGCTGCCGCTTGGTGCCCGGCCGCCCCACCAGGAAGTTCTCGGGCTTCACGTCGCGGTAGATGAGGCTCTTGGTGTGCACGTACTCCATGCGCGTGATCTGTGGTGGGCAGGGGGGCTCAGGGATGTCCCCTCGGCCCGCCCGCCCCTCCCCTGCCCCCCGTCCCTCCCCAGCACCCCCAGCCCGTACCAGCTGGATGGCGATCATGAGCACCGTCTTGAGCGTGAACGTGCGGTCACACAGGTCAAACAGGTCCTCCAGGCTAGGCCCCAGCAGCTCCAGCACCATGGCATTGTACTTCCCACACGGGCCGAAGTAGTAGACCTGAGGGATGCCCTCTGCAGGGGCGACACACAGACTCGTGTGGGACCTGGTGGCACCCTCCGCGGCCCCCACTGCGCCCCCACTGCGCGGGGCCCAGGTACCTGCGGCGCTGAGCTGCTTGTAGAAACGGTACTCCAGGTGCAGTTGAGGCGCCCGGGACTTGATGGGCTCCTGGGAAGGGCAGGTGGACATGTGGTCAGGGGACCCACCGTGCGTGCACCCCGCCCCCCAGGAGACCCCCCGGGCCAGTCTGAGCTCAGGACCCCTGAGGCCCCACTGGGCGGTGGGAGGGAAGGCCTGAACTCACCAGTTTAATAGCTACGTATTCATTTGTATAGAGATTCTTCCCTGTGGGAGAGAGGTGCGTCAGCGCGGCAGGGCCCCCAGCACGGGGGAGACCCCACCTGACCCACGCCTCCAGGGCCACCTCCTATTCCCTAGCAGACCCCCTTGAGCCCGGCCATGCCCTGTGAGTGAGAAGAATGCCTACAAAGCCCCCTGCCCCGCCGCAGGTGGCCCCCATCTGCCCCACACCCTCATCCTCCAGCCCCCCTGCAGCCAGCCCTGCCCTCCCCCCACCAACCCAGGCCCGCCCAGTCAAGGAGGCTGCTCCCAACTCCTCTCTAGGGGATCCTTCCTGCCAGTACACCAACTCGTGCCAATTTCTCCCATCTAAAAAAGAGAGAAAACAGACCCACGATGACCCCGAGGCCCCTCTTCAGCTCCCACAGCGAAGCAGCAGAGGGTGGTGTTCCCCTCCGCCTATGCCATCTGACCTGCAGCAGCCCCCCCTGGCTCCCCGGGACACCCCCCGTCCCTTCTCTCCAGTAACTCTACACTCCGACACCTGCTCTGCCTCTACTTAGTACCAGCCCCGGAGCAGTCCACACCCCCCTGCCCCTGGCTCATCTCCTCCTGTCTGACCCACCAGCAGACCCCGACCCTGTGGAGCACGGCCCCCTGGCAAGAAGCCGCATGGAGAGGCCTGTCCAGGTCCTGTCTTGCGATGACTCACCCAAGGCGCTCCACACCGGCCATCAGCGTGGGGAGCTCCCTTGTGGTGCAGAAAGGGAACAGGCCTCAGGGCCCTGCCCCTTGCTGGAACCCGTGGCCCACTGAGACACTGCTCAGTGGCACCTGGTGGGCAGAGAGCCCCTGGCTGGCTTCCCAGGGCACCAGAGCTCACCACACCTGGGGCCAGGAATCTGTGTGCCTCACAGGAAGAGCAAGCCCGGGGCAGGGTCTTCCCAGGCCCATCACTGACCAGCAGGAGCAGGACCCCCAGGAACCCACACAGAAAGAGCCCACATGCCCAACCTCAGAGAACTGAAAACACATGAGTTCCGGAACCTGCCGCAGCCCAGATTTCACCTGCTAGAGCCCCACAGACGGGACTTATGGTGAGACGGCCCCAGCCCCGTGGCTCAGGGCTTCTGAGAAGGGTCTCCGTGCCCTGTGTGTGGACACCCAGCACCCACTTGGCTTTGAGGTCCGGTGACCTGCTGCGTAACAGAGGGCTGCCCTAGCCCCTCAAGCCCAAACGCTTGCCCCTGCCCCCCAACCCTCTGGGGGTTACCGGGCGCAGCACCGTGGACAGCTGCGCCCCCGTCTCCAGCAGAGGACCCCTCCCAGCACGATCCTGGCCCATGGCCTCGGACTGGCCTCACGGGACCCTAAGGGCCATGAATGTGGCTCCACGTGGTGTCCCTGGTCCTCCAAGATGCCACACGGTCTGCCCCACTGGCCTTGAGCAGGATCCACTGTGGGAAGAGGCCTCAGCTTACTCTCCCCGTCATGGTGACATCCACACCCAGGCTGTTCCTCCAACGTGGCGGTGGAAACCCCGCTGTGTACCACCCCGCAGGCGGAGGCCGGGGCTCCCCGTGCCTGTGAGCCCCTCCCCCCGGTCACCACCCCATCCCGGGCGTGCGCTCAGGTGTGTGTGTCACTGCGGCACCGGCGGGGGCGGGGGGTGTCTTCGGCGCGGCCTCGGCCATCCTGGGGCCTTTGTTCCCAGGGGCGGTTCGAGAGCCAGCGGGTCAGCTTCCCCAGCATGCCGCGTGCCGAGGGGTCCCCGCAGGCCTGCAGACCTGAGGGGGCACAGCTGAACTCCGGCCGCCCAGCCACCACGCGCAGGTGAGTTTCTCTCACAGAGGTTTCTCGTTCTCAGCGGGGAGCGCGTGCACATCCTGCTTATGTATTCACTCATCCACGGGCACTTGGCAGGTTTGGGCGCGCTGACCCAGGTAGTGTGTTTACATTTTTCTTTTCCAGCTGTTGCTCGAACAAAACATTCATTTCTGACTGCACCTTGAGAGACTGCTGAGGCCGCTGCGCACCCACAAGGGTGCTGTCCGGGAGGAGCCCGGCTCGCCTCTCCCCCAGTCTGCGTTCTCTCCTCCCCCGTCTCTTGCCGCGGTCTGGGAGGGGTGGGCAGAGGGGCCCCGGCTTCCCGCAGACGTCCGTTCACTTGGGCAGACAACTCAGCTACGAGGCTCTTCACAGACGCTCAGCAGCAGGGCAGGAAAGCTCTCCTGAAGCCCTGCTTCCTGGGCTTTGATAAAAAACAGGTTTTGCCGCTTATGTTTTTCCTTCAACATTTTATGATGAAAGTTGCAAACATAAAAAAATGGAAAACCCCTGCAGGGAAGACCCACATCCTCAGCCCCTAGATGACAGCAGAAACAACCTGCTCTTCGTTCCTCCACTGTGTCTGTGCACCTGTCACCCACTCATCTCCCTTATTTATTTTCTAAAGATTTTATTTATTAGACAGCGAGAGAGGGAACACAAGCAGGGGGAGCGGCAGAGGGAGAAGCAGGCTTCCCGCCGAGCAGGGAGCCCGGTGCGGGGCTCGATCCCAGGACCCCGGGACCACGACCTGAGCCGAAGGCAGACGCCTCACCGACGGAGCCCCCCAGGCGCCCCTCATCTCCCTTATTTTTAACAAAATCAGAGCATTTCAAAGCAGCAGACATCAGTACCCTCCATATTCTACCAATGAAGAGCACAGACTAGGTTCAGTAGGACCCGCGGCTGACGGGAGACACTGACCCGTGAGGTGCGCGCACGTGAAGCGCCCCATGCGATGAGCACGTCGCCAGCACAGAATCCGGGCCCGGCGCCACCTTCACGGCCCGAGACGCTTCCACCGAGGGGCAGCACCCGGCACGCCCCGTCCTTCCCGGCTCCGTCCACACGGCGCACCGGAGGTTTGTCCGCGCTGCAGCAGGCCCGCCGCCGGGCCCGGTGTCCCGACGAGCTCCGCGGAGGTGTTAGGACGCGGACTTCCTAGCGGCACGCGGGCCCGCTCTGCCAAGTCTGCTGCTCGTGCTGCAAACATGGAGTGTGACTCACGTGGCTGCCTTCCCTCGTGGCTGATGCGGCGGCGTGCCTTCTGAGCTCCCTGGCGATTCAGCGGTCTGCTTTTGTGAAGTCTCTCTTCACATCTCTTGCCTGTTTTTAATGTTTTTTTAAAGTCATCTCTACAGCTGACATGGGGCTCAAACTCTCAACCCCGAGATCAAGAGTCACACGGTCGTCCGATGGAGCCGGCCGCCTGCCCCTCTCGTGCCCGTTTTTAATTGGAGTGTCTTTTTATTACTGAGGTGTCCTTCCACGGGCGCAAACACCAGGGCTTTGTCACATGGTGCTCTCTGAGCACTGCCCGTCCGTGGCTTGCCTGTCCACGCTCCTAACAAGGTCTTCTCATAAATACATGGGTGTTTTTTCTTAAGGTTTATTTATTTCAAAGAGAGAGAGAGCGCGTGCGCACGAGTGGGGGAAGGGGCCGGAGAGAATCTCCAGCAGACTCCCCGCGGAGCCTAGAGCCCCACGTGGGGCTCGATCCCACGACCCATGAGGTCACGACCTGAGCCGAAACCAAGAGTCAGACACTCAACCGAGCCACCCAGGCGCCCCTCATAAAAAGATGTTTTAAACTCTGATGATTCTAACTGATCCTTTATGGTAACTGATAACTTTATTGTGTCTTGTTGAAGAAACTCTGGCGTTCTGACTGCCCGTGGGAGTTGAGGGAGAGCCAGAGTCCTTGAAGGCCAGCGTGAGCTGAAGGGAGCCCGTGTACTCGTGCCCACACGTGCCTGAAGCCGGGTGCGCAGACAGCTGGAGGAGTTCAGGTGCTTGGGGCTCCGAGGGCCTCACCAACGTCAGCAGTCTCACCTCCCGAGGGGCTATGAGCAGAAGGAAGATCCTGAGGCCACACAAGGCTGGAGCTGCAGCCATCCAGACTCGGAGGCCTTCCTGAACTCCCCCGACCCTTGGCTGAGAACCCAGGATGCCCTCGCCGTGAGACAGACGTGACTCCAGCCCTTGAGTCAGGTCAGCTCTCAGCTGCCCACCAGACCCCGACGACGTCAAGATGAGCCTCCAAGACAAAGCGTAACGCAGATGCTCCTCACGTGGCGCCTGCGATTTCCAACAGATACTAAGACAGCACTAGACGTGCAAAAGGAGGCAAACGAGACAGTAACAGGAAATCACAAAGTCAAAGGTGCCAAAGATTTATAGCATTTTAAATAGTCACAAGGACGTGTGAGAATTTAAAGGACAAGATGGGGAAAATAAACCTCAAGGGAGAAACAGGGGAATCCAGTGAAGTGAGAAATACCGTGTATGAAATGAAAAATTCACCTGAACGGCTCCAACAATAGACCAGACAAAGCAGAGAAAAAGAAGGGCGAACTTATAAAAGAGTAAAAACTAACCAGACTGAAGCAAAGAAGGAAAAAAAGGCTAAAACAAAACTCAAAAGAAGCTGGAGGGACCTGCAGAAAAGCATCAAACGCTTAACGTATGTGTAATCGGAGTCTGAGGATGCAAAAGACACGAAGATGAAGGCAGGGAAAGATTTGAAGAAACAATGACTAAAGTTCTTCCAATTTAATGAAAAAGTATTACACAGATCTATGAAGCTTAATCAATCCCAAGCAGGATAAACACAAAGAAATCCCCCTTAAACAATGAGGAATCAAAATCTGAAACCAAAGATAAAAGAAAAACCTTCAAATCGCCAGGAAAAAAGACACACGATGTATAGGAGAACATGAATCATCGGGAAATGCAAATGAAAACCCCTTGACACCCCCGAGCATGCTCAAAACAGAAAAATCTGACGACCCCAAATGCTGATGGGGACATGGGACACGCAGGACCCTCGGATACTGCCCACAGGAGTTTAGAAAGGTTACCATCACTGTGGAGATCAGTCTGGCAAGACCTGCAGAGGGACGCGCAGGACAGTTTTATTCACAACGGTAAAGATGTCCCTGAGCAGGAGAACAGATGAAGAAAACGGGGCGCAGACATTCGGATGGACCACCAGCTACCTACACATGCAACACCGGGGAAACTCAAAATCACGCTGAGCAAAAGCCAGGCAGAAAACACCACATACCTCAATTTTAAAGCTGTTTTAAACCCAAGGCTGCTGCACCCCACGGCCCCACCGCACACTCTCATCTGTCTACGCAGGGCCGTGCTGTGTAGGCTGATCCTGACACCCCAAGGACAGGCCCCCGTAGCCCCCAGGCTGCAGGTCAGGCCTGGGCCTGTGTGCGCGTCCTGGTTTGTGTGTGCATGTGGGTGCAAACACTCACATCCTAACAGGGCAGCGGGAGGGGGTGAAGGCGGCTCCGTCTGGGGTCAGCTGCGGAACCGGCTACTAGGCGGCCGGGGCTGTGCCAGGACGGCTGGACACGGCTGCGCTGCGCTCTCGCCCGCGAGTCTGGCAGTGTTGCAGACAGACAGACAGACACATCCGCTGTTCGAGCCCAGCACCTGCCCTGCATGCCCCCCTCAACCAGCACACGGAGTCCGGACCCCCAGCCCTTGACAGTCGGCTGGCTCAGAAGGCCCAAGCCCAGGGCTTCCTGAAGCAACAGACAGGCAGTGAGACTCCACGGCCCAAGCCCAGCCCTGCAGCCTCTGGAGCGGCCGTGGTGTGGCTCTGGCTCAGGACGGCAGCTCAACCCAGGCTCTCAGGGCCGCTGCTTGGGGCCCACGGCAGTGACACCGGCCACTGGACAGGGCTCAGGCTTTGCCTGCGGTTCCTGACAGCTAAGTGCTCAGCAGGAGCTAAGCTCGCATTTCACCTTGCAAATGCACCTGGGCGCACCAGCTAGAAACTTCCACGTGGGTCCCCCCTGTATGGGGGGGCACACAGATCCCCCACAAAACTGTCCCTCAAAAACACAGGGTGAGGCTAGGGGTCCACCCCTCTGGCAAAGCCTCCCCCTTGGGGAGCAGAATCTCACACTTACCTGAACTCCCAGTCCCAACCATCTGGAAGTCATCTGGGAGTGGTGGCCACAGCCCCCTCGGGCGGCCTCCCCCTCCCCGTGCCCCGGAATATAAGCAAGGGGCTCACCTAGCCGGAGCTCCCCGAAGTTGCCACAGCCTATCTTCTTCCCGACCCGGAAGTTGGGTCCCACCATCAGGACCCCTGAGCTGGTCCCCGAGCTCCGGACGCCATGGCTGGTCCGGCCGCCGGCCTTGGACATTCTCCGACCCTCCTCCGACTCCCCTTTCCCTCCTTTCTTGTCAAAATCCATAAGTTTGTGGTACCCTGGCCTCTCCACGGTGACTCAGCTGCCGTGCAAATCCCGGGTCTGTGCAGACCTGAGGCTGCGGCCGGCTCTTCGGGGCTAGTACACCATGGTGGCCCGGTGGCTCCCGGCTAGTGAGACGTCAGCGCTTGCCAGGGCCCGGTGGTGGTGCTCATCTCGGTGGCCTCGGGGTCACATGCAGGGGGACGACACATTCTGTTGACAGGTCCCGCCGCTTCAAATCTCGTGGTTCCCGGCTGGCAAAGAAACAGAGACACGGGTCAGGAGGCCATGCGTGTCCACGACGCAGCCCTAGCCTGCAGGGGGACCCGAGGGCAGCACCATGAGAGGCTCGGGCCACCAAGCGCACGCTGAAAGATCTACGAAGGTGCGAGCGCGAGCCACGCCTTCCTGGGGCCCGGACAGAGGGGTGCAGTGACCCCAGCCCCCTGTGCGTGCCACGTGTCAAGCTGGTGTGAGACGTGCTGCCGAGTGACCCGCACCCCGTGACTCAGGGACAGCCCCACTGGCAGAAGTCGGCGCTGGTCATGTGACCGAGGCCCTAGAACCCCGAGGCCAGCTGCGGAGCCCCCGGTCTGGGTGCAGAGAGGGCTGGGAGCCGCCTCACCCACAGCCCCTTCCCCAGGCCGAGGGGCTGCCCCTCAGCACAGGGAAGACGACACGGCAGAGCAGAAAGTGCCCGGGGCTGGGAGACAGGCCCTCGCCACCGACCTCCAAGGCCTCTGGCCTGCCCCACCGGCCCCCACTGCATCTCACCTTGTGCGGTCAGGTGATGCCAAGGTCCCCGGGCCTAATTCCAGGACCTGAGACCTATGGTCAGGTGGGGCTTGCTGTGACCCTGGCAAGGCTTCACTGGGTCAGCAGCTGCTGAGGGAAGTCAGGTGGGCTCCCAGGCCGAGAGCGCCAGCTAGCCGGGCACAGGCGGTGCATGCCCCCAGGGTGGGACCAGCCTTGGCCCCTCAGGGACGGAGCAGGGGCCGTGGAGGGCTTGTAGAAGGAAGGGCAGGCACTGCGCAGCCCCCAGGACGCAGGGAGGAAGGGCCAGCCACCCAAGCTGGGTGTGGCGAGGGGCAGGTACCCACAGAAACAACCCCCGGCCGGCCCTTGGCCCTGGCCAGCCGCCTCCAGCCCACCCTGCGTCCCCAGGCCCACCCCCGTCCCCGCAGGTTTTGGGCGCCGGCTGGCCAGCCAGACCAGGCCTCTCAGCCACACCTCCTCCTCCAACCCCCACCAACCGCTCACACCAAAGCCAAAGGATCTCCTCAAGAAGAAACCACCAACATGCTCCTGTAAGCGCCCCCGACCAAACACGTCCTCCTCTAAAATCTGAGTGTGGGGCGCCTGGGTGGCTCAGTCGCTTGACGGATGACTCTGGATTTCAGCTCAGGTCGTGATCTCAGGGCTGCGGGATCGAGCCCCACGTCGGTCTCCGTGCTGGACCCACGTGGGGCTGGGTGTGGAGCCTGCTTGAGATTCTCTCTCCCTCTGCCCCTCCCCTCCCTCCTCCCTTTCTTAAAATTAATTAATTAGATTAGGTCTGAGTGCGCGCCAGGGTCCCGCGGAAGGGGCTCTGCTTGTGCACACAGCTGTCAGGCCCAGAGCGGCACGACCCAGCTCACGCGTGTCCCTGCTCATCGTGGATCGGGGAAGGCGGGCTCCTTAACGCCAAGACGAGACACGGAGTCTGAGGCGCCTGAGCGGGGCTGGCCGCACGTGGGAGCACCCTGAGGTTGGACTGCTCCCCCACCAGCCCTGCGGCCAAAGTGCCAGGGAGGCAGGGATGGTGTCGCCTCCCCATGGGGGCCCCCAGGATGCCCCTCCACTGACCAGGCCAGGACCAAGAGTCCTGGGAACAGCTGGCCCAGAGCAGGCGGGGGCCCCGCGGGGGGGATCCCCAGTCCACGTGCTCAGGGAGAGGCGATGGCCCGGGGTGTGGCGCTCACACCCGTGTGCACGCCCACACCACGCACAAAGGGGTGCTGCTCCGGAAGCCCGGGCGGGGCCTGGCTCAGTACCCTGCTCCGCCACAGAAGAACCTCAGGCTTGGGGTCAGGAAGGAGCAAGGCCCCGCCTGCTTGGGGGACCATCGCTCTGGTGGGCACTGGGGGTAGAGTGAGTGAGTGAGGTGTGCTGGACCTGTCAGTCAGGAACGGGGGCCACACACAAAGAAGGGGGTTTGCAGGGATTCCCAACTTCCCCGCTCCATCAGTTGTACCCCACACACCCCTGGGCAGGGCCTAGAATATGCAAGGGGGATGGAGTCTTGGGGACAGGGGCTGGGCTGCCCCGGGAGGGAACACGTCCATCTGAGATCGACGGAGCCGGCCCCCTTCCCGTGGCGCACACCTGGAAATGCCCAAGAGCCCCTCTGGGCACAGCTGGGGCTCCACCTGAAGGTGACTCTACACAGACCATCGTCTCAAGTTTACCATTAAAGACAAAGCCGTCCACAGGCCCCAGCCTTCCTCCTGGGCTTGAGCCAGACCCTGCTCCCTGGACACACCGTGGGGGCGTCGGAACCACACAAGAAAAGCCAGAGAGCACTTCTCTCCTCGCGAGGGTGGGGATGGCATCTTTTGTTTCTAGGTCCCCGCTTCATCGTTAGTCCTATTACGGAGATACGATTCACATACCATACGTTTCACCCTTTAAAAGTGTACAGTTCAGTGGCCTTTAATAGTTATCCAAGCATTACCATGATCTAATTGCACAACATCCCATCGCCCCAAAAGGCACCCCACCCCATCAGCCGTCACCCCCCAGCCCCCGGCCCCCACGAGCCCCCTTCCCGTCCGCGGATGAGCCTGTTCTGGACGTGTCGCCCACGTGGACTCACACCCCGCGTGGCCTTCTGTGTCTGGTTCCCTCCCTGAGCGTCGTGGGCTTGGGGTCCGTCCCCGTGCGTGGGGGACCGTGCGTGTCCATCTCTGGGCACGGAGAAGCGAGCGTCGGTGGACGTGTGCTTCCGTCCCTCCGGCTGCGCAGCCGGCCGCACACGTGCTGGCTCAGACGGCCATTCTCCCGCAGCCGTCTGAGGAGCTGCTGGGCTGCTCTCCGAGTGGCCACGCCGTTTTCTGGAAGCCCACACACCGCGTACGAGGGTACGAGCGCTCCCTGGGCTCCAGCCCGTGCTGCCGTCCCTGCGGCGGTGCTTCTGGTCTGCATTTCCCCGAACGCCTGCTTTCTTTGTAGACACAAGTCTCCCCCCGACCGAGACAAAGGAAGCCAGACTCATTTCCTCGAGAGTGACGGCGGCTGAAGCAGGAGTCATGAGAAAGGAACGGAGGAGGGGACAGCGGGCAGCTGCCTTTGGAAGAGCCCCCACTGCCTGCAGGAACGTTCCCGCACCAGGAACGGAGCCCACGCGCAGGGCAGGCGCCCGGACGCACAGCCTGGTCTGGGCCGCCCAGAGGGCCGGATGGAGCAGAAATGAGCAGGACGCCGGCACTCCCTGAGGTGGTCGTCAGCCAGGGCAGGATTTTTGCAAAAAACACCTGGTTCTTTACTTGGTAAAAACTTAAGGGCAGAACACTAAAGCCACACACAGCCTCTTAGCGACCGGGTAGACTCGGCACACACAGCAACCCACACGCCCTTCGCACACCTGTCACATGCTCCCTGCTCCTTTGGAGGTCTCCTGGATTCCACACCAAGGGGACACCGGAACCTACCTACTGTCCCGTTAACAGACACTTAGATTTTCTTTCCAGTCGGAAAGTACTCAAGAACACACGCATGGATGCTCGAAACACAAAGGCCCAGAGTCCTTCAGATGTAAAATCCACAGGAATTTCAAAGATCACGAGCAGACACTCTGTGTGGGACACAGAACATTCTCGCATCTCGTGACCTCCACTATCCTGACGGAGGGTGAACTCAAGGGGCGAAGGGGCCCCCCCCAAAGGCAGTGCAGTGGAAGCCAGCGACAGGACATCCTCAGAGCCTTCGGCTCAGGGGACGCGCCCCCAGCGGCGAGGGCTGGGACGTCTCCACACAGACCAGGCCAGGACGACCCGTAAAGGCAGAGATCTGGTCTTTGTCCCAGGGTCTGGCACAGAGCTCCTTGAACCCGGGGCACTTCCCAAGGGACAAGAGCGGCTCTGCTCTGCACCAGAGAGCACGCTGGGTCCGGTCCCCAGGAAGACAAAGCCGGGAGCGGAGCTGGGGAGGCCAGGGTGCAGAACGCCAGGACACAAGGGGGGGCTCCACTCCCTGCTGAACCACCGGTACTGCTCTGCCCCGAGGCCCACGGGAGGAGCCCCTCTGGGGTCCTCATGCCTCAGGACCTCAGCCCCCATCCCTCCTGGGAGGCCCCTCCTCGGCCATCAGCACAGGGCCGTCCCTAGCAGCCCCCACCCCGGATGGGCATCTCCACCTGGCCTCGTGACCCAGGGCGCAAACCCCTCCTGGGCCTGCAGAGCTGCCCTCAAGGACCAGAAAACCAGGGAGACCGCCGTGTCTGGGGGTGGTTCTTAGGGTCCCCTCTGAGAGACCCATATTCTCCCCCCAGGTAGCTCCCTGTGATGGCGGGGTCCGGGGTCTGACAGCACTCTCCTCCCTGGACACCTCGTTGCTGCTGCCTTCGAGAATCCTAACCATGGTGGCAGCATGCCTGGGGCCTGCGGACACTCTCCATACACCCTTCGCTCCCTCTCCAAACCCTCTGCCAGCGCTTACACGGGAGGACTCCATTGGCTGTCCCACTCCGAACAGGCTCCCTCTGCGAGAGCCTCCCCAGCAGCCCCTGGTGGCCTCCCCGTCCAGAAGGGGCCTCCAACGGCTCCAGGGGGCCGCAGAGACAAGGCACCTGGGCACATCACTGGAAGGATGCTCGTGCACACACTGCCCCCTCTCAGGCCCCTGGGCCCACAGGTCCCTCGACACAACACCAGTGACCCATTCCTGCAGCTCACCCAAGCCCCACGCCGGCCCCCTGCAGTCCCCTTACGACAGGGCAGGTCCCCACATGGGCCACCGCCTGTAGGGCACAGCGGGCACCGTGGCGGCAGGCTGGAAGCCCTTCACGCTGACCCCTTCCCAGGAAAGCCCACCAGCTATTCACTCCTGCGAAAAGAGCCGCCAGCCCCCAGCCCAGCAGGCAGCATGGACCTGCGAATGTTCTGGAAGGCGGCCGAGCTCAGGATGCCCTGGGAAGCCACCCACCCAGCACGGGCCACACAGGAGCCTTCCGGGTCTGTCCTGGGACATTCTGAAAGCCAGGTGGGAGCCAGGGGACCAGCAAGAGTGAGTCACACGCCGGCCTGTGGGAAGCAAGGCCAGGGCCAGGGCCTAATAACGCTCCTCCAGGATCCAGGAGCGGGCAGGTGCGCAGCCTGGCACACCTGGGTGAAGCCGGGTAACCCAAGATCTGAGGGCAGCGGAAGTGTCTGCTGTTAGCCCTGCTTAGGCCCAGGCGCCACAGCTAAAAATAATTATCCTGGGGGAAGGGGCCTCCCGTCCCTCACTCAGGCCTAAAATAAACCCACTCTCCACCCAAGCAACATGGCCCCCAGTTCCTGACACAGGGCAGGCCCCCAGGGGAAAGGGCTCCGCTCAGGTCCCCGTGGCCCCTGACCCGGCGGGGGGAGCCCCGGCCTGCCCCTGCCCCTGCCCCCACCACGAGGACCACGGACCAGTGCCCAGGCAGCCCCCGGGTCCACACCGAACAGGTCTTGTAGGGACCACTCCGGGTCGGGGCTATGCTCCTCTGCGAGCACCCACCTCAGGTGAGTTACCTGCCGTGGTTTTTTGGGGGTCGTCCATCTTGTCAGGGCCAGGGGCCAGCTCCCCTGGTGGAGGCCCCAAGAACCCCCTTCTCTGACCGTCTCCACTCAGTGATGTCACAGTCCCTGGCTGACATCACCAGCGCAGCCCCAGCCCAGAGCCGGGGCAAGTCTGGGAGCAGATGCGGACAGGCAGCCCCCCTTCAGGGAGGGGGGCCCTCCGAGGCTGCCCGGCCCCAGGGCACATGGTGGACCCAGTCCTGGGTGCCGACTCACAAGTACCCGCCTCACGTGGGATCCAGGCTGTGCCCCCCAGGGCGTCTCTGGACACGCACGTCCCTCCCGAGCCGGACACACCTCTGTCTCACAGGGGCTTGATGACCTGCAAGCGAGGCCTCCTCCCCAGGGTTCACCTGGGCCCAGGGTCACAAGTACCCCCTGTGCCACATCCTGGCATCGACACAGCACTCCCCACGAGTGACCTGGACCCCGAAGACACGGCCAAGCTTGCAGTCACAGCCGAGAAGTCCGAAGTCACCTGCAAGGTTGTGTTATGACAGAGAAGGAAGTGGCCCCCAAAGGGCAGGCACGGGAGGCTGCCCAACTGGCGCCCCATGATGAGGCCAGTGTTGACGTGTGTCAAGCAAAACAGATCATAAATCAGGCAGTTACAGATGAAGGACTCCAACCCCAAATAAACTGGGGAGAGGAGAGAGCACACGCCCACCCCGTGGGGGCTGCCAGGTAACCAGTGGGGATGAAACCGGGGAGAAGCATCACTGGCGGGTGCCACAAACAGGGGCCACTTCTCAGTGAGCAGGAGGGAGAGGTCCTGGTCCGGGGTGAGCGTAAGCTCGGCAGCCCAGAAGGCACAGGGAGACAGCGTGGGGCTCCCGCCCGAAGTCCTGGCCGGGCCGCGCTGCGAGGACACGGCAGGCGGGGGAAGGCGGACCGGAGGCACCGTGGCTGAGAGAGGGAGGCGGGCACGCTGACGGGCCCCCAGACAGGCCGCCAGAGCCTGCTCTCGAGCGGGTCGGGCCCGGCAGACGCTGACAGAGCTGTGCAAACACGGCCCTGAGAGCACAGGAATTCAGAGCACTAGCCTTGCAACCTCTGGACAGACCCGCGTTTTCTCACAACAAACCAGATTACGAGAGAGGCAAGGTCCCGATGACAAGCCCCACAGCGGAGGCCACGCAACGGGCAGCAAGTGGAGAATCTTAAGAGGGCGACCCCCAGACCTGGGCACCAGTGTCCCTGGCGGGCACCTCCTGTCTACGTACAGGCAGCAGGAGAAGACACCTGAGATCTGCTTTAAAACGCTGCCTCGGAGAAGCCGGGCAGGCCACGGAGATCCGGGTAAGCTGCTGGTGACCTTGGGGCTTCGTGCTCCATCCGGGTGCGTTTGAAAATCACTGTGATAAAGAGCTGAAGGGAAACAGGAGGGGTCTGGGCAGACGAGCAGGGAGCCCTCACGTTCTGCCCCGGGAGACGGGTGACGGTGGGGACGCCTGGGGGGCCTTCCCTGACGGTGGGGGGTCCGAGTGCGGACCCTCTGCCGGACAGCTCGCACGAGACCCTGGACCACCCCCCCCATGCCCCGCGTGTGACCCACATGGGACCATCCAGCCAGCCCGGAAGACGAACGTGCAGAAATGGGCTCGGGCAAATGAGGTGGGTGCCGGGGGCTCAGCGGACGCCTGGGGCGGCACGGGCCAGTGCTGGCCTCTCCTCCGACCCCCCACAGCCACCCAGAAAAGCCCTCACCCATACCCTTCCACAGAGCTAACTACCTGTTAAGGGGGCAGGGGGTCCCAGCCCCACGTGACGGTCCCCGGGGACCCCTCATCCTGGCAGGCTGGCTGGCCCAGCGTGACCACGATGATGACGCACTGTAGCAGTCCCTGGTGCGGGCAGCTGAGTCCCCTAAAAGGCACGTCCTAAACCCCAGAATGGGACCCTATTTGCAAATTAGGGCAGGCCTTCTCCTCAGACAAGTGTCCTCGTGAGGAGAGGACAAAGATGTCCAGGAAGGGCAGGCCACAGATGCTGCCACAGCCAAGGGACAGCAGGATGGCCGGCAACACCAGAATCCGAAGGGCAGGAAGGACCCTTCCTGAAGCCTGCAGGGGGAGTGCGGCCCCACCACACCCTGATCCCGGGCTTCTGGGCTCCAGGACAGTGTGCAGCCCTGGCCAGCACGCCCGGCCAGGACACAGGGCCAGTGTCCGCAGGGAGGAGCCGCGTGGGCAGCGGGGACCCCTGATGGGACGAACGCAGCCTGGGGACGTCCTGCGGGACCCCCGGCCAGCCCTCCTCCGACCGCCCAGGGCATCCACACAAGAACAGGGGACCCAGGGGACCAGCCTGGAGGGGCCGAAGCAGAGTGACAACCGAAATCCCGTGGTGTCGGGATGGGGTCCCGGGACAGAGCGAGGGTCTCTGGTGAGCAACAAGGTGGCAGCGTCTGCTCGTCAGCGCTGACAAAAGCACCACGCTGATGTGACGGGGGGGCGGAGGGCCTGGGCGTGGGGCCCGGGGGGACTCTGCGCCGCGCGGTAACTCGGCACACAGAACTGCTCCAAAATCAAGGGTATTTAAAAAAAACCCAAACCGGGACGCCTGAGTGGCTCAGTCGTTAAGCGTCTGCCTTCGGCTCAGGTCATGATCCCAGGGTCCTGGGATCGAGCCCCACAATGGGCTCCCTGCTCAGCAGGAAGCCTGCTTCTCCCTCTCCCACTCCCCCTGCTTATGTTCCCTCTCTCGCTGGTCTCTGTCAAATGAATAAATGAAGTCTTTAAAAAATAATAAAAAATAAAAAGGCACAGTGGGGCGCCAGGGTGGCTCAGTTAAGCGTCTGCCTTCTGCTCAGGTCATGATCTCAGGGTCCTGGGATCGAGCCCCACATTGGGCTCCCTGCTCAGCGGGGAGTCTGCTTCTCCCTTTGTCCCTCCATGAGCACGCCGCTCGTTCCCATGCACATACACGCTCTCTCAAATAAACAAATAAAAACAAAATCTTAAAAATAAAAAATAAAAAGGCACAGTGAGGGGCGCCTGGGTGGCTCAGTCAGTGAAGCATCCGACTCTTGGTTTCAGGTCAGGTCGTGATCTCAGTCATGAGATCAAGCCCCACGTAGGGCTCTGCACTCAGCGCAGAGTCTGCTTGGGGTTCTCTCTCCCTCTGTCTGTCCCTCCCACTTGTGTGCATACACCTGCTCTCTCTAAAATAAATCTTTAAAAAAAAAAAATAAAAATAAATACATAAAAAGGCAGTGAGTGGGGTTCGGAGAGACGGGTGCAGATCGAAGTCAGACCTGCACGCCGGCCCACTGTCAAAGCCACACATCCTGCCCCCGGACCTGGGTTTACCTAGCTTCTGTGAGACGCTGCCTGTAAGTACTTCCGAGGAGTCAAGTGGGGCGTGCCCACAGGAAGTGAAAGATGCAGAAACCGACAGGCCGGGTGGGAGAGGCGTGAGGGCTGATCTGCTACTGTGTGAGAGCTCAGCGGCCCCAACCTGCGAGCCTCAACCCCTCAGTGGCCCTGGGCGAGGGTGCCCCCCACTGCAGCCACCAGGACAGGCCCAGCCCGCAGGGCCTGGGGACCCTGAGCTCATACAGCACCCCAGGCGCTCACCAAACCCAGTCAGGGCGCACACAGGGCTCACACACCGGGAGGCTCACAGGAGCCGACTCCCGAGGCCCTGGGGAGGCTGCCCGCCCCCCAGAGGCCCAGGTGGCAGTAGGGACGAGTTAAAGACCTGGAGAAACCCCGGAACTACCCAGCCCTTGCCTCTGGCCACACACGTGGCAGTGCAGCCCCCAACTTTGGTCCCCAAGTTCAGCCCCGGATGGAACAGCCCCCGGTGCCCAGAAGGCTACGTCAGAATTCATATGCAGCACTGCTGAAGATCCAGATTCCCAGTGTACCCCGAGGTGCTGATGCAGGGCGCTGGAGTGGGGCCTGGGAGCCCTCACTTAATCCTGAAGGTTCTACTCCAAACTCTGCAGGCCCGCCAGCCACCCACCCAACCCCAACCAGCCCTGGCACCAGCAGCCAGATACGGCAGAGAGAGGGGCAACGTACTCAGTTAACAACGAACCTCAGACAAGCAACAAATCACTGAGTATGAGGACGTCCCCCTCAGCAAGCAACAGGCTGTCTGTCTGACACTAAGGTCCTCGGGCACAGCAGAACTGACAAACCTCCCAGGAAGACTCACCGCTCACAGGGTCACTAATGTTTTCTACTCAATTCTGTGTTTTTTTTAAGATTTTATTTATCTGACAGAGAGAAACACAGCGAGAGAGGGGCGAGAGAGGGAACACAAGCAGGGGGAGTGGGAGAGGGAGGAGCAGGCTTCCCGCTGAGCAGGGAGCCCGATGGGGGGCTCGATCCCAGGCAGGACCTGAGCTGAAGGCAGACGCCCAACTGAGCCACCCGGGCGCCCAATTCTGTGTTACTTCTTAAAATCAAGCATTTCCAATGAAAATTTAGCTTCCAAATAGCGATGAGCCACGAGTGTCAAATGCACACCCAAACATGAAAGAAATAACGAACGTCTCAACCACCACCTCTTACACCAATTACGTGTTTAAATGATCCCAGATACACAGAGTTAAACAATGAATCTCACCTGTTGCTTTTTGCCAAGGCCGCGGGTGTGCTGTCAGCCACCCACGTGGTCTGAGTCCCGTTTCCACCGGGGGCTGGAGCTCCTGTGCCTCAGAAACCCTTGTCACCCCCCAGAAGCCGTGGCCCAGGGGGTGAGCAGCACCTGGCAGAGCCTGGGCGAGGGCCGCCAGGTGCACTGGGACCCGCTGAGCTGGGCCCCCACGTCTGCAAGGACAGTGGAGTATCTGCCGTGGCCCTCTGCTCCCCCAAAACCAGGGCAGATGATCTCCCAAGCTGCCCCTACCTCCCACCTGGCTGTAGAGGAGCTCCACCTGCAGAAGTCAGACCCCACCCCACCCCCACCCCCCCGGGCAGCAGGTCTAACTCTTCCCCCTGCAGCCTGCAGGCCAGGGAAGAACCAGGAGGGAGCACAGCACAGCAGAGCGAGCGGCAGGCAGGCCCGGCGGTCCTCTGCCCCGTGCGTGCGGGGACCTTGGCCACCACGGAGCCACCACGCAGCATAGTCCGCAACTCCAGGCCGCCTCCCTGACAGCTGCTGGGAGGACCAGCCCCCAGAGCCCTCTCCCCACTTGCTTCCTCAGACGTCCAGCTCCAGGAGGGCTGGACGGCACAGGCCCCGGGACCCGTGAGCTGTGGCTGCACCCACACGCTCGGGGAGGCCCCTCTCAGCTCCAGCTCCCTGCAGCAGCTGCAGGTTGGAAGCAAATCTCCAGGGCGGGGCTCTCACCGGGGGCCATCCTGCCCCCAGGAACAGTGGGCGACACCTGGGGACATCTGCGGCCATCATGACTGGCGAGCTCTTGGCACCAAGTGGGTGGGGCCAGGGAAGCTGTTCAGCCCCCACAGCACCCAGGACGCCCCCCAGAGAGTGATTCAACCCCAGTGTCATCAGTGCCGGAAGAAAGGGAGCAGGGATAGAAAGTGTCCTCAGCATAAATTTCCAACAGGCCCATCAGTGCAGCTTACAGAAAAAGGAGGTAGCCCCCGAGTGGGGGCCAGCAGACTGGAGGGTCAGCAGTGAGTGGGCGGTGCTGAGACCTCGCACCACCCTCCCCGCTGACGTCAGAGCAGAGGCAGGAGGGAAGGTGCTGGTGGGGCAGAGAGGTGCGCACCGGTGTGCCAGAGGGCCCTGGGGCCGGCCGCCCGGGACCATCAGCTCTCCCGGGCCTACTCCCGCATGCGGAGCTGCTCGGGGGGTTGACTGGGGGTGATCTGTGAGACCCAGCAGGGCCTCCTGCATGGCGTGGTAAGGACATCGGTATCCTGTCACAGACCCGGAATTACACCCACGACCATTTCTAGAAGCAGTGAGAGCCCTCAGGTGTCTGTGTCCCAACGAACCACACCCGTCTCTCCCGGAAGCCCCCAGCCTTTCTGCACATCTCTGTCTGGGATTTTCTTTTTTTTTTTAACATTTTATTTATCTATTTGACTGAGAGACACAGAGAGAAAGGGAACACAAGCAGGGGGAGTGGGAGAGGGAGAAGCAGGCCTCCCGCGGAGCAGGGAGCCCGATGTGGGGCTCGATCCCAGGACCCTGGGATCACGACCTGAGCTGAAGGCAGACGCTTAATGACTGAGCCACCCAGGCGCCCCTCTGGGATTTCTAATCCCTGAGGCACACAGGTGAACCTGGGGAGACTGAAATGTCCCCAGGCCCTCTGGGGGGGAAGCCTCTAGAAGCACCGCCCCACCGAGGGGTGCTGTCTGGAGCTCCCACGGCCAGAGGCCTGCAGAAGGGCTCTGCCGGGCCCACTCCCTGCCTGGTCAGCCAAGGCTCGCTCCTTGGGGCGGCCACCCTGCTCACTCAGCACCCACCGGCCGGGCCCTGGGAGCAGAGCAAGCAGAGGCCGCGATGAGAGGCACAGCCACGGGGAGCGCTGCACATGCTCGCGTGGGGAGGCCATGCCCTGGACAGTGACACCGCCCTCAACCCTCGGCCGCAGCGAGGACAGTCACCCGCTCGCTAAGACGGGGGACTCAGTCTCCTGACCTAAAACCAGATGAGGTGTCACCTCAGAGGGTACAGATTTCCAGATAATAGAAGTTTACCTTTAAACACAATTTTCTTAAGACTCTAAGACGTCACAGACCAACACGAAACCAAGTAACGACATATTATGTCCATTTCTACATCTTAAACAGTGACTGCCCGCCCCAGGGCTGCCTTGGATCCTGCTGTGACCCTGGATGGCCCAGGACCCACCCAGGAGCTACCCGGGTTCTGGCAGGAAGCTCTGACTGGCGTGGAAAATGCAGGCACCTCGCCCACCCGCCAAGAACGCTCTGCTGGACTCGAGCTTCAGGGTGGGGGTGGGGGGCACTGCTGATTGGAACCTCAGTAGATGCAACCTAAGAGCCACCTTTGCATCCCAGGTCTGGTGTATTAGTTAATTTGACTTCTGACACATGCCAAAAGCAACTTACAGGAATAAAACTGTTTTGTAACCTGACATTTAACCGTGGATATTGCTGAGCTCCCAGAAGAGAAAGGACCCATCGCAAGGGGGAAGGCTCCCAAAAATGGGCCTCCAGCTGCCCTCTGAGGGTGAGCAGAGCATGCAGGAGGCCTTCAGGGGAGGGGACCCCAGACAGGGCCTGGAGAGGGGCCAGACCAGGCCTGTTCTGAGCACAAAGACTGGGCGAGGGTTTCGGGGCAAGGATTTACCACCTGCCAGAGTGCCCCCGACCCTGTGCGGGACCCCCACACCACAAGGGCCCTGTGTGAGCATGGCGTAGGCCAGAAGCATCTGTGGACGCCGGGGCAACAGGGCAGGCCAACACCCAGGGGATGGGGAGGAGAGATGAAAGCCCCCAATCAGCAGGAGCCCCAGGAACTCCCACCACACCTACTCCTGCTTGGACCGGTCCTGCCTGGCACCATGCACACCAAGGGGCACAGGCGTGCGTGCTGGCCTCGTCACCATACTCAGCAGGTTACTCCGGACTCTGCTTCCTCACCCGCACAACAAGGACTTGGGAGGCCGCCCAGCATGGCCCCCCAAAAGGGAAGGGGGCAGACTGGAAGCCATGCAAGGTAGGGGCCTTCCAGACCCACCAGGCCTTGGCTTGGCTGTCCCTTTCCCTGAAGGCCCACTGACTGTACCGCATGGAAAGACTCGACCTGCGGGAACACTCCCGACGAGTCGCCGGAGCACCCTGCGGCCTAGCTTGAGCCAGCAAGGCACGGACGTGGACCACAACCCCAACCAGCATGCCCATGCGCCTTCACAAGCGCCTGTCTCCCCATCGAAGCTGGCCAACACAGCCATGCTGACCTGCCCAGTGCCACCAGAGGCCGGAAGGCTGGTGGCCCCCAGCCCCCAGTGCCCCACAGCCCCACCTCTCCTGCTCCTTCCCCAGCCCTCTGCCCACCACCTGACCTATGGCCTTGATGGGCTTCGAGCTCCTCCTAGGAGGAGACAGGGCCCCAACTGCTCACCCCTGGGTTTTCAGGGCCCACCTGGAAAGAACCTGCCAAGACAGAGATCCAACCCCACCACAACCAGGATGAGGGACCCCACTGTTCATGAGGTGGCATGGGGGCTGGGAGGAAGGGGGAACGCAACAAGGTCAACTATGGGACAAGGAGTTACGGGACATCCCAGGGGAAATGCCACCGTCCTTAAGTACAGCCTTGAGAGAACCAGGCGAGGGGGGCCCCCAGGCCTGTCCCAGTAAATCCCCACGGACACAAGTGACCCCGTAGGTGTCTAATGCCTCCTGGGGGGCATACTGGCTTCCCCAGAGCTGGGATGAGCAGACAGGAAGGCTTTCAACTTTAGAAAAAAAAAAAAAACCTCACCTACTTCCTCTCACAACCCAGGGATAATTACTATGTAATTAAGAGGAGAAGGAGAAAAATCAGCTGGAACCAGAACCAGCAGTTCAAAGAGTCTGTCTTCACAGGGGCTCCGTCAACACAGAGCGGGGACACGCCCAGAGCCAGGTAATGAGACACTCATCCCCGATCCGCTGGAGAAAAATGAGAAGTAACCAAAATCAGACGCGAAGCCCCTTTACACAAGAAGGTCCAAGCGCCAACTTCAGACAGAAAAGACCTGTGCCCCACGACCCCTGCAGGGCTCCTGGGGTTCTGTCCACCCCGGGCGGGGCAGGTGTGTCCAGCGGCTCCTCTCAGACCTCCCTCCCCACCCCCACCACACAGGTCACACCGGCAGTCAGCACACTCCGCTGGCCCAGGACCCCTGCCCCTCGCAGCACCCAGGCACTCCCCTTCCTGTTTCTCAGACACCCCCCGAGGGTGAACAGAACACCTGGGGTGTGCGCAGCCAGTCCCCACCCACCAGCCCGCCCATCTGCCTGCAGGGCCCAGCAGTCCCTTTCTTGGGGCACAATCTGGTGAAGACACAAGCGAAAAACAAAAACTACCAGCAAAACCGCAAACCTCCCCCTTTCAAACCTGTGAGCCTGGCTCCCAATCTGCTGTCAAGGAGCCCCCTCCTTCAGTGACCAGATGAAGTCCCTGCGGACAGTACCCCCCATACGGGAGCCTTTGTGCTCCCACTCATCTCACTCCCACGAGCTGCAGGAGCCTGTGGGGCTGGGAAACGCCAACTGAGGCCGGCCACGTCCTCCAGGCGAGGACCGAGGATCCACGGAGCTGGAGACGCACCGGACCGAGCCCCAGCGGAGGGACGAGGTGTGGGCACCCCCGGAGTCAGACACTGGCCAGAGGGACTGGGGACAACGTGCTGGAGCCCAGCGAGGCCACTGCCCACAAACAATACCGTCCAGAGGCCAGGAGCTCCCCAGCCTACCTGGACGACTGCCCCCAGCCCCCACCACGAAAGCTTCCGAGAAAGTTGGGGCAGGAGGGGGCAGGGAGGAGATCAGTGTGTCCACCGCCCCCAGGCGCACAGACATCTCACCCCCTCCCTGATCCAAAGTGTTTCCGGAAAACAAAACCGGTGGCGCGGGCGGAAAGGGGAGGGCACAGCCACATCGAGGCGGCGGTTCCTAAGCAGTGCCCTGCAACAGGTCACCCCGACGAGACCCCCCGGCCGCGTGCCCCTTCCCCGCCGACCCTGCTCTCCCCGCAGGGCCTTCCAGACCACAAAGCCAGGAACGGGTGGGCTGGGGCAGGAGTCCCGGGTAGAAGGGTGGACGTGGGGGGACAGGGGAGTGGGCAATGGGCCTCAGCACTGGGGAGCAGGGAAGGGGACCGCGGGTCTCAAGTCAGGGCCACTGGAGGACCGCAGAGTCTGCAGCGAGGGGCCGGGGACGCCGCTGGGCCTGGAGCGAGGCATCAGCGAGGACCGTGAGGTCTGCGGCGGGGGCGCCAGCGGGAGTGCGAGGCGGCCAGGCCCGAGTTTGGGGGAAGGGGGACAGTGTGGAGAGGACGGGGGTGAGGAGGCGGCGTCTGGAAGGCGGGAGTCAGTGGCCTGGGGGGACAGAGGCGGGCGGACAGGGGTCCACAGGTGCGGGCCCGGCGGGCGGGCGAGGGGGTGGGGGGGCCGGCAGCGGGGCCGGGGGTCCGCGGGGCGCGGCGGCCCGGGCGCGTGGCCGTGGCAGCGGCGAGGGCGCGCGCGTCCTTACCTCGGGGCCTCCGCCGTGGCCGTGGCCCGCGGCCGGCCGGGCAGCGTCCCGGGCTCCCTCAGCAGCGCGGCGCGGGGCCCCGCTCCGGGCCCCGCTCGCGCTGCGGCTCCGGCTCCAGCGCCCGCTCGGGCCCCCGCTCCCGCTCCCGCGCCGCCGCCGCCGCCGGCCTCCGCATGTTGGCGCGGGCCGTCCCCGCCGCGCGGGCGCCCGGCTCGCCCCGGTCTCGCAGCGTCGCCGCGGCCCGCGCTTACGCCCCGGCGTCGGGGGAGGGCCCGCGCGCACTGCGCAGCCGCCGTCGGGCCCGGGACGCACGGCGCCTCAGCGCGGGGCGGGGCTTGGCGGCCGCGGGCGCCGCCGCACGACGGCCGCCGCGCTTTGCGGCCGCTCCGGGAGGGCCAGGCCGCGGCCCGCGGGGGGTTCCCGGAGGCGCGCGACCGGCGGGGTGGGGTGCGGTGGGGCGCGCGCGCGCGTGCGAGGAAGGAGCCGGGCCGCGTCCGCCCTCCCGGGGGGCGGGGCTCCCGCCACTCGCCCGGGCCCGCCCGCCGTTGCCATGGCGACGCGTGGCCGGCCGCCCCGCCGCGCTTCTGTGACGTCACGGTCTCGCCACCTGACGCCACGGCCGGGCGGTGGCGCGGGGCGGGGCCTCGGGGTGGTGGCGTCGGGGTGGGGCTCGCACGGCCGGCGGGAGCCCGCGGCAGTGGGCCGGGGCGGTGGGCGGCGCGCGGGGCAGGTCCACCGAGGCAGGCGCCCCTGCAGGGCGGAACGCCGATCGGGCCTCCCGGGGAGTCCCCAGGCCTGCGGGCGCTCAGGCGGTTTCAGGAGGTCCAGTGAGGCCGCGTGGGGCAGAGCGACCCCGGGCTCAGCCCGGCACGAGGACGTAGATGGGATCAGATGCTCGGCTGTGGTCCCGCTGGTGGTGGGCAGACGGGAGGGTGTGGTGGGCGGCCAAGCCAGGCCCCTGGAGAGGCTGGCCTCGGGGACCGAGGACGCCAGCCACCACCACTGACCACCTCAGTCTGTACTTTCTCGTTAAGTTCTTGCCGGCTTCTCTCTGAACTCGGACAGAAGCCCTGCAGGCGAAGCGTCCCCCGATGGGATCCAGAGCTGCCCCCGCAGGAGCAGTAGGGACTGCCCTGAGCCAGCAGGACCCTGATGGGCTGGACGTGACTGCCCACCGCACGACCCACGGGCCTGCCTCCCGCAGTCTCCTTTTAGAAACCTGGCAGTATTTTCCCCGTTTGGGAGACAGTCTGGAGACGTGAGTCGGCGGTCTCCCCAGTGTCGGCCTCCCTGAAATAAATGTGTTTTACCACCGCTCGTTTCTCTGCCTTTGGATTTTGCCAGCAGCCAGTGGCTGAACCTGGTGTGTTTGGGACTCTCGGAGCCAGTGCTCTTGCACCCTGTGTCCTGTCCTTCTCCAGTCCCACGCGCAACGTCACCACCTCCAGGAAGCGCGGGCCACATCCCCGTGCTGTTCTTTCTCACTGCATCCTGACCCTCTCCGGCCTGAGCCTCCCCACGGAGAACTGTTTGCCTAAAATCAGCCTCCTCCAAAATGCAAGCTCTTGACAGTTGCTCAGTGGATTACTAGGAAAGAGGAAGGGAGGAAGGAAGGGAAAAAGGGGGGGAAATCCACCCTGTCCCCCAGCAACACCAGACCAGGGACCACATCTGCTTTAGCTCACTGCCGCGTCTATGCACCCAGTAGGCCCTCAGTCTGTGTGTGGCGAATGAATGAATGAATGAAAGAATGCACCAGCGAACTTCACGGTCCTCCCGGATTCTGGAGAATCGGGGTTTTATTTCGTCAGAACTCCTGGCCCCATCTGTCCTCCTCTCTCACTCCTTCGGGAAATCTGCTCTCTGGTGCTCCACTCCCAGGGGGTCAGGAGGCACAGTTGCCTCTCCTCTAGAGGTATTTGAGCTTTCAATCGGAGCTGCAGCCTTACCCCTGTAAAAAGCAGCATCCCAGGCAGCCGAAAGGACATGGAAAGTGAGGCCAAGGCTGGGGTGGTGCCAGGAAAAGGCTGTGTGACTATGCGTGGGTTGCTGGCCCTCTCTGGTCCTCTGCATCCTCGTCTGTAAGGTGGGACTCTCCATAGCCCCCTCAGGTATATCATGGGAATTCATGAACTCATGAATAAAGAATTGTCAGCGGAACATCTCTCTCTCAAATCACTTGGAGTCTTTGAAAAAGCAAACAGCCTTTTGTGTTTCCCCTTTTTTAACCCACTTTGAATGTGGCCCGCAGGTGCCTGACCCCTTCTAGCTTTGATCATGGGGACACCATTTGGGGAAGCTGGTGTGGGAAAGGGCCCCGTTGGGGCTCTCAGTGCAGTGAGAACCTTGTAAAGAGGGGCGCCTGGGTGGCTCAGTCGTTAAGCATCTGCCTTCGGCTCAGGTCATGATCCCAGGGTCCTGGGATCGAGCCCTGCATCGGGCTCCCTGCTCTGCAGGAAGCCTGCTTCTCCCTCTCCCACTCCCCCTGCTTGTGTTCCCTCTCTTGCTATGTCTCTGTCAAATAAATAAATAAGATCTTAAAAAAAAAAAAAAAAAAGAACCTTGTAAAGAGGTTGAGCCGGTTGCCCCATTGCCTATCCCCCCACCTGGGAAAGCCAAACAAAATCCCAGCCTCCCCATAAATCCCCAACAGCTGTGGATTTCAGGGAGGAGGTGGGCAGGCAGCGACCCCTTGTGTTCCCTTACCCCTGGAGGAGGCAGGCCCATCTCCCTGGAGAGACCCGGGGGGACAGGAACAGGCCAGCCCACTGACACAAGCAGGTGCCCCGGTTCACTTTTGTGGAATTGGGTTGGATTCGTGCTCCCTGCAGCCAGGCCTCTCCCCCCGGCCCCCACCGTGGGGGCAGGGAGGCAGACGGGCACATGCCCATTTTCGAGAAGTGTTAACAGGTTTACAAAGGAGGGGTGACTTGCCCACGGTCCCCTGGCTTCGCACCTGCGATGCTGCAGCCCCCCACCGCTGGGTAGCGCCGGCTCCCGGTTCTGAGGGCGGCCCAGCACCCCCGTCCCACGCCAGCCGCTGTGGTGGAAGAGAACGCGCATCCCGAGCTGGGGCAAGTCAACGTTCTCGCGGGATGGTGTGAGCTCAGGAGGGGACACCGAGGCCAGGAGACACGCAAGCGCCAGCGAGGGGTAGTCCGTGAGCAGAAGCCCAGCCGTCTGCGGGAGAGAGCGCAGGAGCTCCTGGGCGGAACTCCCCACCCGGGGGTCTCCCGTCCTCTGAGAACGGACCCCAGCGCCAGGGCTGTACCACGTGACCCCCCAGCCGCCTCTGATTGGCCCAGAGCAAGCCCATCCAGCTCCGCCTCCGGGGCTGCTGAGCGGGAGGGGTCCCAGACGGTGGTGGTCGTCTGCCCTTGTGTGGCTTCGCAGGCGTCTGCCTCCCGCGGTGCTCAGACGCATTGCAGGTGCACAGGCGCCCGGCGCGCCCAGGCCTCCTGGGAGCCTCCGTGCTAACACCGGGAAAGCCCCGCAAACCTGAGCAGGGGACGGCAATGTGTCACGCGTCACCGAAGATCCCAGATGAGGAGCTCCCTGACTCCACTCCTAGGGGTCCGAGGCCTGGGCGAGGTAGAGAGTCGAATAGTGCCTCCTCCAAACGCACATCCACCTGGAACCTCAAAATGGGACCTTATTTGGAAATAGGGTCTCTGCGGAGGTGATGAGTTGAATTCAGACGAGGTCACGCTGGATTAAGGTGGGCTCTAACTTAACGGCTGGTGTTGTTGTAAGAAGAAGATACACGGGGCGACTGAGTGGCTCAGTCGGTGAAGCACCTGACTCAGATGGGGCTCAGCTCATGATCGCGGGTCCTGGGATCGAGCCCCTCGTCAGGCTCTGCGCTCAGCACGATGTCGGCTGGAGATTCTCACCCTCAGCCCCACCCTCTGCCCCTCCCCCACGCGTACTCACTCTCTCTAAAATGAATTTTTTTTTTTAAAGATTTTATTTATTTTGACAGGGAGAGAGACACAGCGAGAGAAGGAACACAAGCAGGGGGAGTGGGAGAGGGAGAAGCAGGCTCCTGGCTGAGCAGGGAGCCTGACGCGGGGCTCGATCCCAGGACCCCGGGATCATGACCTGAGCCGAAGGCAGATGCTTAACGACTGAGCCACCCAGGTGCCCCAAATCTTTTTTTTTTAAAAAGGAGGAAAACAACAAAGAGAGAGTGGACACTGAAGGGGGTCAGCCACAGGCCGAGGGACTTCTAGAGCCCCAGGAGCTGGAAGAAGCTGGAAGGACCCTCCCCTGGAGCCTCCAGAGGGAGCGTGGCCCCGCAACACCTTGATTTCAGGCTTCTGGGTTCCAGAATTTAGGAGGATGAATTGTTTCAGGCCACCCAGTTTGTGGTACTTGGATGTGGCAGTCCCAGGAAACTCCCACAGATGTGGACCCAGATTGGCCATTGTTACGGGTTGAACTGTGGTCCCCAAAAAGATATGTGGAGATTCCAGGCCCCCATACCTGTCTGAGGACAAGGGGTCGCAGGGTTGGTTCCTGCTGAGGGAGAACCTGTCCCAGGCTCCCCCAGCTTCACGGGGCTTCTCCCTGCCTGTCTGGGCCCACGTGTCCCCTTTTTATTGTCATATTGGGTTGGAACCACTCTACGCCTTATGGTCTCACCTTACCTTGAAAAATTACTCCTTCGATGACCCTGTTTCCAAAGAAGGTCACCTCCTGGGGTCCTGGGGGCTAGGACTTCAACATATGAACAGAAGGGTACAATTCAACTTGTCACAAAACACAGAGGTACGCACACATCCATACACGCACACAGACCAGCACCCACTGCGCTCCACCTGAGGGCAGAGCCCAGGCCCTCCAAGCCCCAAACACGGAGGGACAGCCTGAAACAGGTCTGTGCCTTCCGAAGGGTCCCAGAGGGACTGAGCCTCGACTGCCCGCGGCTGTGACCAGCTCATTGACGCCTCCCTAGTGACCCCTGCGCACTTGTCTCCCTGATAAACCTTTTGCCCCCAATCTTTACATTGGGCTCAAACAGGTCACAACAGAGAGAACCCAGCCACCCTCTCTGCAAAAATGAAGAATGCCACTCACCCCTTTTTCTAAAAAAAAAAAAGTTATTTTTTTAATGTTGAAGTGTAATGAACAGATTTTTAGATGACATTAACAAATGTTTTTAAATTTTGTCTTAAATTCTAATAGAGTATTAGTATTCAGCTGGGAGAGGCAGGGAGGGCCCTTCCCTGGAGCCTGCAGAGGGGACGCCGCCCCATGAACACCGACAGCTCAGACATCTGGCCCCCAGGATGCAGGAGCACTGAGCCCCCCAGTCCGTGGTCCTAGGTGATGCCGCCAGCATCCTGCTGTAGATCCCAGCTCTGCCCCCCAGAAGGTGGGAGGAGAGACCCCTGTGGCTTCAACCCTGAGTCTGTGGTTCTTTGATGCGGCCGCCCACACAAAGGGTCCCTTTCTCAATTGGGCCTTGGTGTCTCAACTCCAGCCCCGTCCTGCATCCTTACAGGTCACCTGGGAGCTCAGGGCACACACATCCCTTCACCCGGGCCGTTTCCCCCCTTCCTGCCCTGTCGCCAGTCCGGTCCCCCCGCCCAGCCCAGGGACACCCGCTCCCCGTCCACCCCTGCAATCCGCATCCCACACGTTGACAGGTGCGTCCCCACAGCACACCCCACCCCACCTCCTCGTTCACTGCTCTAGCATCTGGGGGGGCTTCCTGGGGCCGCCTTAACCCTAACCCTCACAGCTCAGGAGGGCACAGCCCAAGAAGTGTTGCAGGGCTGGTTCCTGCTGAGGGAGAACCTGTCCCAGGCTCCCCAGCTTCACGGGGGGAGGTCACTGGTCATCTCGGCGTGCCTTGGCCTGTAGAAGCATCGGCCCCATCTTCATGGGGTTTCTGCCTGCCTGTCTGGGTCCACGTCGCCTTTTTGTAAGGACAGCTGTCATTGCTTTAGGGCCCACCCTACTCACCTTAACTAAGTACCCTTGCGACCGCCCCATTTCCAAATAATTTCCTGTCCTGACCTACTGGGCGCTAGGATGTCAACATGTGAATCTGGGGGGGGCTGGGGGGGGGACACAATGCAACCCATGCCATTTGCTTGGGGCTCGGTCTGGTTTCTCTCTGTGGATCTAGTCTCCTTCCTGTGGTGGCAAAGCGTCCCGCCCTCCCTCCCGTGTCCACGTGGGGTGTCCAGGCCGTGAGCCCTGGGGAGGCCCCTGCAGCTGGGCTTCTGTGAGGCCCTCCTGTTTCTCTTCCAGCCATGTCTACCATGCATCCTTCGGGGCAAGTGATGCTGGTTTCTCATTTTCTGTACACTTCCCTTTTTCAAGTTAAAACAGCGGAGCATAAAAAAAGCAAGCTGACTGAAAGGAAAAGCATGAAGGAGACGCACTGTGATGGCTCACAGTACACGAGGGCGACGCTGTGCGGGGCAGGGTCACAGGCAGGGGCGGCGTGGGGCTAGGGCCACAGACCCGCATGCCCCAACAGCCCCGCAGAGGCCCCGTGATGCAGGAAGGACTATGGTATTTATTTCCAGGATACTCTCCCGTAACAAAACCCACTACGAAGTAACAAAGGCGGATGCGCGTGCGGTTCTCCTACCTGGGGCCACACCCGCTCAGTCCTGCGCGCAGCAGGGGACTCGGCCCCACGGTCAGTGCAGCGCACGCCTCTCGGTCGCAGAGGCTGGCTAGGGGGCGTTCAGGGACACCCGGGAGACCCACGGCTTGAGACCCGAGGGGACCCAGGCCCAGGCGCGTCCTCAGGAACCACGGCCACCTTTGGACACCACACGGCGCCCAGCACGAGCAGCCAAAGCAAGCAAGCATGGGTGTGGAGAGCAAAGAACAGGGCTGGCTGGTCCGGGCTTCTGGAGAGGCCGGCGTCCCGCGCGGCAGTGTGTGACGCAGAGGGTCCCCGTCCTACCCCGAGACAGCCAGCCGGGAGCCGAGAGGCAGCGTTCGGGGCGCCTGGGGCGCCTGGCCAGCAAGGGCTAGGAGACGATCAGGGCTCTTCCGGCTGGTCAGCTCACAGGCGTGCTGCCGAGATCCCCGCGGAACATTCCAGTCCTTTGTCTCAGAAGGAGCTACGAGAGCCGGAGGGAGGTGACGTGTCGTTTAGATTGCTCACTAAGGCACAGGTTTGTCACATCTTAACTTCTAGAAGGCCACTCAAGAAACCCAGTCTCCTGCTTCCTGCAGCTCGAGCGAGGGCTGCGTGGGCGCAGCCGGCCCACCCACTCTGCCCGCTGCTGAGGCTTTCCCTGCGTCTGCAGAGGGGAGATCCCAAAGGGGTTCCGCCCCAGCCTTCAGATCCCCACGGCCCCCGTCCCCCCCAAAGGGGTTCCGCCCCAGCCTTCAGATCTCGACAGGGGTCCCCTCGATGTTCCCATGAAGAGAGCCATTGTGGGCAGGAAGGCCAATGGCCCCACACAGAGCCCAGGGGGCAGACGGACAGATGGACAGGGGCTCAGATCATGGTGCCCAGGCGGCTCATCGGCCTCTGGCCGACCCCGCAGGGCCGTCCACAAGAGCCCTCTGGCTGCAGGTGGACAGGGACACAAAGGACAAGAACACGGAGGACCCGGCCAAGCCCCTCCATCGCCCACGGGGACAGGAAGGAGGGGAGGAGAAGGGCTGAGGGTGACGCCCTGGCGGAGTCCCTCTCCGTGCCATCAGCTCTGGAAGGCAGGCGGCCGGCCTGCTGCCCCTTCTCCTCGGGGAGGCCTGAGGGCGGCCTGAGACCTCCAGAGGAGGGTGTGCTGTGCAGCACGGGCGCCGTCCTGCGGCAGCACAGGCTGGACGGTTTCTGGGTGGCGCGTGCAAGGACCTCACTGCCAAACACAAGACGAACACAAGCGCAGGTCCCTGAGTGCTCGCAGGCTCCACCGCCCTGGCCGGGGGAGGGGAGGGGGGCGGGCAGCAGGGCCAGCCAGCCCCTCTACGGCCACTGGCTGCCGGCTGCCGGGTAGCTGGGCACAGTAGGGTACTCGGGCAGGGTATTTCCCGAGAAGTTGTTGTACTGAGCCTCTCGGGACGGTGGGTTCCGCCAAGCGCCCGTGTTCCACTCGGTCTGAGCCTTCTGGAAGCTTCCGCCAGCCCCCCGATAGATCCTGTGCACCTGCAGGGCAGAGGAGAGAGAATCCAAACTGAGCCTGTGTGTGGCGACAAGAGACCTGCTTGTGTTTAAAGCAGGCCGTCTTGGGTGAATGACAGAAGTCACAGAAACATCCGGGCAGACATGTTAGAAAAGGCACCAAAGCCGACATGGCGGACTCAGAGGGCCCCGCCCTGATCTACGACCACGGTCCCCCCGCTGCTGACATGTGTGGCCACCAGCACTGCTTTCTGCCCCAGCTCCGGGGCCAGGCTCTTGGGCACCCACCTGACACTCGCATCCCATACGTGGCCCAGTCTCCTAGGAAGACGTCCCCAGGAAGGACTGACTCCCCACTGCACCTCGGGGAATGTGGGGCAGTGCTAGAACGCTAGAAGTTCTGGAAAACTCAGCAAGTGAAAAATGGCATTTTAACTGGACACTCTTGATGACCAGTGAAGCTGAATGCTTTCCCCGTTTCTCACAGGGATCTTTCTTCTCCTGCATGACTGTTAAATATCTGTCTCTCCGACCCCTCTCGGTGGGAGTAGGGGGTGTGCAAGAGAGAGCTCGCACGGCGGGCCTGAGACTTCCCTCCCCAGAGGGCGGCTCGCAAGGCTGGCCCTCGGCGGCGTCTGGAACCGGACTCCGGGCTCCCACCACCCTCGCTGCCGGGGGGCTCGGGTCCCTGAACCGTCTGTGCAGACACGAGGTTCGGGCTGAGCGCCTGCTCCCCTCCCGGAGTCTGGGGTCCTGGCCCAAGCTGGGCAGAGGGGCCCACGAGACCGACCCCCGCAGAGAACCGGGCACTGGGTCTCTGCCGGCCCCCTGGAGACCACACCTCACACACGCGGTCCTGTCTCATTTGGGAGGAGCTAAGCGCGTCCTGTGGGACACCCGGGGAGAGGACTCTGGAAGCTCTTGCCTGGTGTCCCCGCCCCGCCCCCCACACCTCTGCCCTGAGCTCATCTGGCTTCCTGTCCTCTCTGTATAAACCACGGCTGTGGGGTCGACCGTCTGCTGAGCCCGGGGGTCCTCCCGGCATATCCCCGCGCCTGGGCCTGGGCCCAGGGATGGACACAGGGGTCCTCCCATTGTTTAGGAAGAACACACTCTATTTGAGTCCACAAATCTTTCCTTTCTAGCCCTATAGGCATTTTCAGTTAGTATTTGCTTTCTAATTTAGAATGTTTGCTGAACAGAAGTCCCTGATTGGAAACAGTTGGCTCCTGTGTGGGCTTGATCCCGGAACCGTGTTTAGATTCATTCAGTGTGTCTCCTTTGTGGTTTCTGCAGTCCCCCCCCCGCCCCCGACTGTCCACACAGCTGAAAGCCTTTGGGGTGCACATATGGGGGGTGTGGAACAATGCTCCTGTCTTCCCACACAGCCGGGTGCAGGGTGAGAAAGCCTACATAAGCCAGGAAACGGGCTTTCAAAGCTAGAATCTCGTGGCAAAGGGCTAAAGAGATCCAGTCACAGCCCACCACACAGCCCGTGCTGGGGCCCAGTGCTGGAGTGACGCCCCGTCCCTCTGCTTTCCCGTGGGGACTCCACGCACATCCACAGGCTCTGACCAACACCTGAGGGCTGCAGGCCTGGTGTCCACCCCCAGGAGAGCCCACGGCTGCCCGCCAGCTTCTGCAGAACGAGCGTTCTGCTGCAGTCTCCAAGCACCCGGGGCCGTACTGCCCACGAGAACTTTCCATGATGGTGGAGACGGCCCACCAGCCCCACGCAGCCAGCAAATACTTGAGATGACATGGGTGTAGTGGATGCCCCTGGGTTTTCAGTTTTACTTAATTTTACTTAATGTGAATTTAACTGTACGGGGCGGCAAATGTCTAGCGGTGGCCAAATCGGGCAGCGTGGAGCACATCCGGGGCCGCATACGTGCTGGGGCCTCTGACGGGTGGTGCCCAAAGGCGGGTGTGGTCATCAGCCGCCCACACCATGCTGTTTCCCCAAGTCTGCCTGAGTAGAGGTCAGCTCGTTCCAGGACATTCAGTCTCTCGCTCCTAAAACAGGGATGAGATGAGCCCCCAGAACTCAGGGACTCAGGCGACGGGAGGCATGGGAAGATGCTGGCAGTCCCAGGACCCAGAGGCCTTACCTTTATGATCGCGATGGCCATCATGGCAGCTGACATGGAGAACATGACGGCTGGAAGCAGCATGACCACAGCAGCTCCGACACTGGTCTGGAAAAACCCAATTGCCGCCAGCCAACCACTGCAAGGGGCAAGAGAGAGCATGGGTGCCAGCACGTCGACCAAACAAGGGCCCAGCATCCTCTATATGTAAAGAGCACCAACAAATCAACAACAAAAAATAAACTATTAGCAGGAAAATGGGCAATTGGTACGAGGACTTGCAGGGGCCAGTGAACACACGAAACGATGCTCAAACCCAGCAACGAGGAAAACACGTTAGAATGGGGTCTCTGCGTTCCCCTGCCACGCAGGCGAGTGTGGGGTGTGCAAGGGGCTGAGGAGAGGAACCTGCCCTGGTGGGAGCATGTCCCTCTGCGGGGACAGCGGCAGTTATCCACAAAAAGCCCTACGTGCTCATTTCCTGCACCCAGCTCTCCTCCTTCTAAGAATTCACGCCCCAGAATTCCTTGTCTTTGTGAAAACCCGGGGGTATCCTCAGTGTTCACCAGCTGGAAAGAACACAGATGTCCGGTGTACCACAGCCACTTGACCGCATGCCGAGCAGGCGTTGAGGAAGCGAGAGGGGAAAGGAGTTAAAGAGGAGTCAGTACAGGAAGACCCCACGGGACCTGTTCTGTCCTGTACACATGTGGACGAACACCCACATTTGCCTCTTGGGGTGAGAGGTGGGAAATAAGTGTATTTTGGGGTTTTATTTTTCTGAACAGGTAATAAAAATACACAGCTCGACCTTCAGGGACTTAGAACAACGTATAGTAACTAGGAAGTTAGCACTAATTCGCTATTATTAACTAACCCACGTGCTTTATTCAGGCGTCCCGGCTGTCCCGCGGGCGTCCCTCTGTTCCAGGAGCCCGCCACGCGGCCACATCCACGGATCAGCCAGCCAGGCCCCCGTTCACCCGGGCTGTTCCAGCCCCCACGGCCACACACGCACTGCCACCCAGAGCCCCGCAGGAGCGTCAACCCCGAGAAGCAGAAGGTTGCGTCCAGCCGCCCCCATGGGAGCCCTGCCACGCCCCACGCCGGAGCCGTGATGCACCTGCGGCCGCCCAGTTCACACGAGGCCAAGCCCTGTGTCTCTGGAGGCTGCCTGTGCTTGCGTGCAAGCGTCTGTTCCCGCCTTGGGTAGCAGGCCAAGTACTGGGGTGCACTCAGCACGCATGGGTTTCCTGTAAGCATCTTCCAGAGACCCTGCCACACTCCAAACAGAAGGGAAGCTGCGTGTCCTCCCCACCCAAGTGCATACGTGGGGACAGCCAAAGAGCCCCTGGGCCGCAGCCTCATTCTGTGCTGGGCGCTGGGGACGGACCACCACCTGATCCCACTCAGCCTGGGGGTGCTGGGAAAGCCACCGGGGGGGCCTCAACTGGGTCAGGGAGTCGGTGTGAGGTACAGCCAGGCAGCCGGAGGGCCCAGGCGGGTGCTGGGTGGTCGGAGGCTCCCAGGAGGGCAGAAGCACTGGCTGTGTGTGTGGGGGGGGTGTCACTTTGGGGACTAGGGTCCTCCCAACAGGTCTGGGGCACTGGAGAAGGGCCAGGCGGGCGGAGGCCCCAGCCTGAGCTCTGTGGCCTCTGGGGAAGTAAAGGCACGCACAGGCAGGAATGCGGGACAGGGAGCCTGCTCCACAGCACCCGCCTCCCCGCAGGACCAGGGGCGAGAAACATCTCAGGTACGACCCTGGGCGACAGCGCTCGCGCTCTGGCCCCCGCCAGCTACACCTGGGTGAGCGACGGAGGCTGCTGCATGCCATCTGCACCAGAAGAGGCCAAGGCGTCCGCGGCGGGGAGCAGGGAGGATGCAGAGAGGCGAGGAGATGGAGGGCAGGGCTCAGGGAGGGGATGAGGGGCGCCAGGGGCTCCCCCAGAGCTGCTCAGGCCGGAGCTCGTGGGGCTGGAACCAGGGAGAGGACAACAGGGCGTGTGAAAAGACGGAGCGGAGACGCGAGATCTGGGGAGTCTGGCAACTGGTCAGGCCAGCGGCCGCGTCCCTCAGCAACCCCGCAGCTAGCGCAAACGCGACACGCGGAGACACGTGTCACAGCCAAGGCGCTAACAGGAGCGCCTCGCGCAGACCCCCCCCGGGCCCATGGGCATGGACGGGAGCACACAGTGCGTCCCCCAGACCCCCCCGGGCCCATGGGCATGGACGGGAGCACAGAGTGCGTCCCCCAGACCCCCCCGGGCCCATGGGCATGGACGGGAGCACACAGTGCATCCCCCAGACCTCCCCAGGCCCATGGGCATGGACGGGAGCACACAGCGCACGTCCCCCAGACCCCCCGGGCCCATGGGCATGGACGGGAGCACACAGCGCGTCCCCCAGGCCCCCCCGGGCCCATGGGCATGGACGGGAGCACACAGTGCGTCCCCCAGACCCCCCCGGGCCCATGGGCATGGACGGGAGCACACAGCGCACGTCCCCCAGACTCCCCGGGCCCATGGGCATGGACGGGAGCACACAGCGCACGTCCCCCAGACCCCCCGGGCCCATGGGCATGGACGGGAGCACAGCGCGCGTCCCCTAGACGCCCCCGGGCCCATCGGATTGGATGGGAGCACAGCACATCCCCCGTGGACAGGAGCGAGGCGCCCACACGCGCTGCCCCGGGGACGGACCCCAGGCCCACGACGCTCAGGGAGGGAACCAGACACGGAAGGCCACACGGGGTGTGAGTCCACGTGGGTGACACGTCCAGAACAGCCTCATCCATGGACGGGAAGGGGGCTCGTGGGGGCCGGGGGCTGGGAGGGGGGTAAATGGTGAGTGACGGCTGATGGGGGCAAGGTACTTTGGGGTTGACAGAACATTCTTGAACTAAATAGAAACGATGGTTGCAGAACCTCGTGGATGCACTAAAACCACCGAGCTGTTCACCGTTAAGAGCAAATTTCTGGTCTGTGCTGTGTAGCTCGCTAAAACCATTATTCTAAAAACCAAACGGCAGGGAAGTGCAGGACGTTGAAGCCTCCCTCCTATAAATCAACTAGAAAGAAGGGAGGGGCGCAAAGACTGGGGAGAGCCTGAGAGAGAAACGGACCCGCAGAAGCGTGCACACCCCATCGGGACATACTGCCAAAGCAAAACGTAGTTCAATGCCATGAGGAATCCTGAACAGAAGGACATTCATGGAAACACGGGGGCTCCAAGGACAGCCAGCCGCCAGGACAGCAGCGCCAGGGCCGCACTGAGCTCCGGGAGCGGCAAAGACATCAGATGCCAGCGGGTGTGACCACCGCACTCTGTCCTGTCTCTGCACCTTCCTGAAAACCCCGAAGTGGCCCGACATGAAAACCCTATTACGGGGCGCCTGGCTGGCTCAGTCACTCCCCGTCTCCAGGTACA